>NW_028186579.1:145223-192131 GCF_003343005.1 Rhea americana
GGCGCCCGGGGGATGCGGAGATTCAAGATGGTCTCTGGGAAGGGAAAACCCGGCGTCGGGCGAAGGGAGAGGGGCCGCTCGTCCGAGTTGAACGGGAAGGTTCCTCCGAAGTGAGGAGAGAGTTTGCCATTTTGAGGTCTGAGGGTAGATAATTTATCTCTTTACGTATTTATTTTTTTTGCTAGTGTGGTGTAACCAGGTCTTTCTCGTGGAAAGCTGTGGAGCGGAAAATGCCTCGAATTTCACAATTGCATGCATTTCACAAATGTGCATTAACGTTGTCCAGATTCTTTCACTTAGGGACTTAGCAAAAGCCGCTCGCTCAGTAAGCTTGCAGCCGTGCAAGCGTTTGTGCGGTTGTTTAAACCGAAGCATGTGCATTTCTTAAAGCTCTGAGCTAAAGTTCTGCCATTTTTAATGCTTCCGTTGACTTCAATGGGGTTATTTAAGGGATTAAGAACTTACAGTGCGATGGAGAATCAAGCTCCTTATGAAGAGAAGACAAGATGACTTAAGTATTTTTTTAAAAATAGTTTTGTTCTGATGAGGCAAAGACAATTAACTCTTTTGATAAGCAGCTAAATCCTCAAACTATCAAAGGATTGCAAAGGATGATTTTCAAGTCTTCTTTATTTGGCCTATTATTGGAGAAGTAGTCTTTGATTAAAAAACCAAGATGAACCTATTTTCACATAAAATTGCAAGACTCCGTATGTGGTTTTCCTCCATAACTTTTCTATAGAAAGGATTGAAAACTCTGTCTGAAAAAATACCATCCATCCTTATGGTGAATCCTGCCCTCTTATAAAATGAAATGTTKYATTTTGTTATGTGCAGACAGTACCTCTAATCTTCCAACACCCATTATCCTAATGCTTTTCTCTATCTGCCTGGAGTTTGTGAATAATTCTTTTCATTAAAAATCAAATGTCTCCACTGACTTTCAGTGCCAAGAGCTTGATTCAACAAATCAGTTGAGGGCTGGAGGTGGCGGGGGCGGGGGGAGGTCATGCAGCAGTAGCTATGCTCTTCCCCCCCCCCCATTACTAAGACTGGCATAACAGAGCGTGGTGCTAGATGGCACAGGTAAAACGACAGCACTCGGTTTTCAAATGCTCAGCAAGTCCTGAGGGCTGTAATAAATACAAGTTTTTAGATTAGGTCTGGTAGGAAGTGATGCACAGTTCAGACGTATTAGGARAAGCTTTGGGAAGTGACTCAGGTTTAGAAGCCCATTCCTTCTGTAATGTGCCTGCTAGCTTTTGCTGGACCCAGTCTAGCTGTGCTGTAAATGTGATGACATCACATAAAATTACTGTATGAATCAGTTCAAATGTGGGACCTTCAGCCTCTTCTAATCTCCGTCTCTTTCAGCATAGCCTCTTTTCTCTCTCTGTCTGGCTTGACTGTGTTGGTCAGCATGGGGGCAGTATGGAAATACTTGCCTTGTTGCCTGTTTCTTCTTGGCCAGCCTGCCTGGCCTTTGGGATGCCCGCAGGAGGAGTGCTTAAATGGGCCTGTGAAGTTTGAGGTTTGGCTCCCCCTTCCTGGTTTCATTCAGTTGGGTAGTAATGTGACCCACAATGAAACTATCTAGGTCATTTGGAATTTGCCAAATAAACCTTGGGCTTGTTGTCAAATTGTATTTGCTGGCACCTGCAAGTTAAATAGTGCCAACAGATATTAAATTGATACAGATATATGGATGTTCCCACTTTGAGGAGGATTCCCTTTCTCCTATGAAAGGAGAGGAATTTAGTCATAGATCTGAATTCGATGCTGGACAAGTGTTTTTCTTGTGGTACTTGTACATGCATCACAGTTGCAGAGCTGCAGGAAACACTCTCTTGTTGTATGTTATACACGGGGGTTAACCCAGTGAAAGGGGCCTTATGGTAATAAAGTAATGGGCATGCAACCACTTTTGGAAGAACTACTCTAACGACAGCACTAATTATGCCATTTTTAACAGTAATTTAACAAGTAATTCTTTGGACAGCRTTTCTTGTTAGATACGAGACTGACAAACTGATGCAGCTTTAACAGCTAAAGGTAATAGCAGTGTACGTAAACATGCAAGTTGGGGTTTTTTTCCCTTAGRGTTAGTATTTTGCTCATATTATAACACATCATCTGCAGCAAGATTCGCCYCAAAGTCCCTTCGTCTGAATTGTCTCCTAAAAAATGTTTAGATGCAAGAGCTTCTCCTTAAGTTGCATATAAACTGAGAGAGACTGCTGGTTCCTTAGGTTCTCTTTCACTAAATGCCAACCAGGAGAGCTATGTTAAGGTTAGAACTGCAGAGCTATTTCCTTTCCCTACACTGGAGTAAAGAAGGAATTAAGAATTTCTCAGTCCATCCTTGAATTGCTTCTGGAGTGGAATAGCCCTAAGACAGCACACACAGGAAAGGATATATAAAGTTTTGTCAGCGTAGACCTGTGGATCTCATCTGGTCCTCTGTGATTTCATCTCATGTGAAGACCCACTGGATGGAGTATTAGCATGATAAGCTTTCTTCTTCTTTGAAATGAGTATCTTCAATATCCAGTAGAAGGTCTGGGGAAAAAATCCTAAGGACCTGGGACACTGTAATCCTGCTTGTCTTGTATTTAATATTTAAAGAGTTTTTTTTATTTTTCTTAAATAGCTGGGTAGAATTAAAAAACTAAATGTTGCGTGTAGTGCTTGGTTGATTAAAAATTTGTTTGAAGCATTGAAATAGTTAAAGACTAGAATGCCCAATAGGACAGAAAATGAGCCCAGACTGTAAAACAGTGCAGTATGTAAAGAATCACTAGCCCCTGATGCTTTGCTAATGTGATACTAATGTTTTTCCTTGGATAATGGATAACTTAATACATCTACAATATGCAAAGCACTATAACAATTATAGTTATAATCTTGATTCATAGCCAAGGTACTCAAATCAAATGATGCAGTAAGTTATGGAGAAAACTAATTTTATGTGATATTTTAATGCTTTAACAATAACCAGAGTCAAAAATACTTTAGGTTTACGTAATTGCTGCCTGTTCTGCAGTCCTTCCATGGTCAAAGTCTCCCTGAGATGCATGAGAATTTTTCATGTGGAAGGATAGCAAAACCAGGCCTTGTGTTTGCACAAATTTGGAATTTCAGTGGAAGTTGTAGGCATTTTTTGTGTTTATTGATCAAACAGGGAGGYTAGAAGAAAGGCAGGTTTGAGGGCATAGGGCTTATGTGAATTTAGTCTTGCTTCCACAAAATCCACTAAGAACACTCTAAGGAGGCACCAGGTGTGGAAGCAAACCTGCACTCTTTGGAGGATGAGGTGAATCCTGTAGAAGGCAAAAGGACTTTCAGACACAGATCCTGAGAATAGCAGCTGTTTTCCTGATTTATGACATTGCTTCCACTAGAGACTGTGAAGTCCCAGTACGGTAAACATTTTGCAACCTGGCCACCCTTGCCTGAGACCTATGAGGGAAATGCGTTCTTTATAAACAGCTCTGAAATTGAACAACCTGATTTTGTCATCAGCCAGAGGGAAATGCAAGAGAAACTAACATACAGAATGAGAAACTAAACTGAGTTGTATTTTCTTATTTTTGCACTTGAATACAATATTCATTTAAATGAAGTATTTATAACCAGTTCTTAACCTGACAGTGCTACATCTGCTACAACTTGGTTCTGCCTGCCTTCGCTTCTGAACTGAGAGCGGTGAGGAGTACTGTGTGGAGGCACAGACCTGACTACAGCTAAGTCAGTTTGGGTCTAGAAGCAGTGTGGGCTTGTTTCCCCAAAAGACRAGATTTGTTACCTTAGGTGTTGTAGGTCTAATCACTTTCGGACTACTGACTTGTTATGAAGTAGGGTATACTAATATCCATGTGACAAGCTTTGCTTGACATCACTTGTAGGTAGGTGACATCCCTTACCTACACAAAGTAGACACATCCAGAGTGGCTTTAGTTGTAGAGTGGAGTTCTTGCTGTTTGTAGGAGTCAGAGTCTTATGAGTAAAGAAGGATGTCCAGGGTAGTCAGGCCTTGGGCATGGCTAGCATACTACTTACCAGCACTTCCAGTGAATAACATCAGTCAGTAAGAAAGTATTTTCATAACGAAAACAGAACTACTGTTGTTGAAATAAGCAAGCATATTTTGGGGTTCAGTAAGCTTTTCCCTTCCTTCTTGATGGAATATATTTGGTTTCCTGCCAATTCATAAATTTCCGTAACGTACACTAAGTCTTCAACCAATATTGGACGAAATTGAGTCTTTGGAGAGGACCAGCTCAGAAGCCTTGTGCTGCAGGTAAATTATATCCCAGTGTGATCTAGCAAGGTTCTGTTGAATAGGGAGATATTTTAGTGACTGTTTTGGACATAAAACTACTGAGAGAGCAAAGTTAACTGTACACAGGGAGGAGCGATACTGATTTCTTCCTTATGAGATGCAGTGTCTGTGTTAAACTATCTTAACTCTTGAGGCTCCCAAATGGGCTGATTTGGAAGGCTTGAGCAGACATTGAAGCCTTCCTTGCTGTCAGTTTAGTCTCGTCCATCTTTTCTTGATCATCTCTTGGCTAATTTCAGCATAAAATAAATCAATGCAAATGTTTAGAGGGATCTGGGCCTAGAGAACATTCTTCTTACCTTGCACAGAAAGCATGTGGCCAAAGCCTCAGCTTGTACAGAAAACTGTTGGGTCAGTAATAACATGGTATTGTATGTACAGATTGGTCATAGTGGAAGATTGTTTCTCTTACGTTACTATGACTTGCCCTGTGCAAAGTGAATTTTATCCTATACAAATCTGACATCTGATGGATGAACCAATGAAGTACTCGTGTCCATGTCCTTTTGTATCTAATCCTACAAGACTCTGTATATTCGGAATTCCTTCCAAAAATACTTTTATCCAARTAAAGTCCACAAGCATAGGTCTGTCTGTTAGCACTGCTTACAGCAATGCGTTTAGGCATGCAAGCAGCGAATTGTCATAGACTGTAAGGGGACAACTTCTGGGCTTACTGTTAGGTACATTTTCGCAAATTGAGAATGAAACAAAGAAAAAAGTTTAGTTTCTTCCTGATCTTTGTCCTTTTCTAAATCAGCAACTAAGGAGACATTGTGCTTTTCATGCAATTGGTCAATACATCAAAATGTCCATGACAATTTTTTTCTCAGTACTGCTTGAGTTGAATATAAAATATTTCCTTGCTAGCTGTTACTAGGCCAAGAGCTTCTAATTTTGTGTGTCCATCTTTATGCATTTAGAAATATATGACTTGATTTCCTTAAAATGACTTTTATAGTAAGGAAAAAAGTACAGCACAGATGTTTGATATGTGGTTTAAAATTAATGTTCTGAAAGCACGACAAGTTCTACTGTGATAATTCAACGTATCAGTCTGTTTCTGCGATAAATACTGGAACAAGATCATAAAACAAATCTCAATGAAATCCATTTATTGGATAATTTGTTAATGCATTTTTGTTACTCAGAGAGCTAAAAGTGAGCAGAGGGTTAGGTCTTGTCAKATGTTTTTGAAGCGCTTGGTTGCTCTAGCTATACTGAGTAAATCAAATAGCTTTTTTAAACTGATGGAAGACCCCTGTAAGTGATGCAATTAGAACTTGTTTTTTTTTTTTCTGGATTTCTTTTAAGATCAGACTTAGGGAGGAGAGGAAACCATAGCCAATTAAATGATGAAGTCTCACTGTTAAACAGTATTTTTGTCCTTTATTAAGAATGGTACAATGTATGATGTTTGCAGCTGATGAACATTCTAATTTCTGAAAACTATCTCATGCTAGCCACTATTTTTGTCTCAATGTTTTTTCTTTTTTAACTCTCAACATGACTGGTACTTCAGAGAGAGGCACGGAATGATGCTATGCATAAAATAGGAACGACAGCTTCTCCATTTCAGCCTTTCACGTTCCATTATTCTGTGCTAATTTCTATTTTACCTTTTTAAATATAGATAATTATCAAGACTTAGTAACTAATGTTCATATAATACACTATAGTTCTCTTTAATTTAAATTTTTCTCAGGGTTGAGGCTTACTCTGAAGTATTTACTATARCAATGCAAAATAATAAATGTTGAAGTTGAACCATTTTTTTTATGTATATTGCCGGCTGAAATTAGTATTCACTTTCTGTAACGATTCAAACTGATTCACTTCAAGTTTTTGTTTTGGTTGGYGTTTCCTTTGTTATTTGTGGTAAATATGATGAAATACGTTTTTTAATAATTCTCTTCAGCCKGTGCTTGCTCTATGCTTTGCATGCTGTACAAGTCATGTTGGAATTGTCTGCATTTAGTGGATTTTGTTCATGCTGTAGCAGCTGAGGAGCTTTTAAATCCRTTTTTGTTTCTGTAAAATGAGTATTTTGTTATGTAAAACTTTTATAAACTTGTAACCTCAGATGAACCTATCTAGAGGATTTTAAAATATGTTGTTTTGTATTACAGAGTGAAGCTGCAGCTTAAAATAATTTAGTCTTACTATTAAGGATGTACATTTTTGAGGCCACTATGTCATTATTCTATAGAGAGATCAAGTCGTTTAATAGAATATTTAAACATTGACCCACTCCCACTCTAGAAACAAATACAAAGAGATGCAGGGTGGATATATCTGTGTAACTCCCACCTACGTAAGAATGTWGATGGCAGAGTAGAATTTTGTCTTACTGGTTTTCTTTTGACTATGTGCATAGTCTTTCCTTTGAGCAGCTTTTTACTTTGTTTGGACACAGTTACAGCACTTCTATTAASATGAAAATTTGATGTATTCCAGTGTCTTTCCTGTCTGAAGTGTAAGCCTTGAATCTCATGGATGCAAAGAAAGAATTGAGTAGGTTCTTGAAATTCTTTTCGATTTGACTTATTTATATTGATTTAGAGTCAGATTTTGATCTCATAAGTTACTTCTGAGCAATATAACTAATCAGTGTGGCTAAATACTGCTGTTCTACTTTCTTTTTCAAAGGTAGGGCCCAACCTGGATAGAAATACATACATACCTATCCTGTGAAAATTGTTAATGCAAAAACATAACATGACCATGACTGTTGTGATTTTGATGTAGATGTATTTATAAACAATATTCTATTCCTGTGCAGTGTATTCCTTACCAAAAATAAAACCAACTCTTTTTTTTTTCCTCTGTATTAAAATGATACTACTTGTGATACAAAGTCATAGCCGTCTAAATGCCAGAATTGTATGGAAACTCATTTGTCCCTTGTACTTAAGGTCTGTGATATAGTCTTTAACATGAGATGTTTGTCTACTGCACGTTTCTGTTGCTGGCTGTCACATATCACCTATACTGCGTTATGCTGTGCTAATGCAGTGTAGTAGCGGAGGGGTCTCTTATGCTTGCCCCCCCCCCCCGACATACAGTGCAGTGATGACCTAAATCTGTCATTTGCACCGATGCACTATTTTGGTGATCAAGTGATAGGGCAAGAAACCTATTTACTGAGCTATTCTTTTAGTTCTGCCATATTGGTTTGTGCTTTTTAATGATGGAAGACCAGGTTTGCTCCAGTGAAGGAAGGGTTTGAGACATGTTAAAGTAGACATACTGGTCTCTCAGTATTTTGATGACACCCAATGTGCTGAAGGCTATGGTTTGTAGTCAGGAGACTAGTTTCTGCTCAGACTGATGGGAGTAATTGGCCAGCTTGATGAGGAGTAGGTATGCCCACCATGTGAACCTGATACTCCTTCCGCTAACAGGGAAATAAATTAGGAGCAAATCTTTGAGTTGCATGGTTGTGTGATGACTATGGGGAAAGATATTAATATATTTAAATTACATTTGTGCACAGAGCCAACCTGAGCACCCTTGTGAGTGGCTTTGCCAAACTGATATACATATCTGAAAGTGCTGTGAACATCAGTCTCTGTGACTGCTGAGGTTTCTGCTACAGCTCTATGAGCAGACGTTTTTCTCTTGATTGTTCTTTGTGCAGGCAGCGTGATGGGACTGTGTCTGGCGGCTGGTCTCTGTGCTTCTGCCAGTGTGTCTCAGAAAAGGCTCCCTGTGTCATCAAAGGGACAGGGGAGGCCTGTATGCAATGGGTGTATTGGCCTCCTGAAAAGAGGAGAGGGGCTCAGCTCCCCAGCAAGCAGGGAGGCTGGGGCTTTGAGTGTGAATGTGTGTCAGGCCAGGGGTGTGATAGAGAGGAAGCACTTCAATAATTTGATCTATCCTCTTTGCAGGGAAGCAACCTCTCCTCAGTCCGCTAGTCCTGACCAGCTACATGTCCGTGAGATGCTTCTTGCCCTTAGGCATTTGGAGGTTTGAGCTGATGGGCAGTTCCCATTAAATAAAGTAGTATGTGCAGCAACAAGAYTGAGTAGATATGGTAATTTTGCTGGGTTGGATATCCTACAGACTTGCTATTGCTGCTGTCAAAGGATCAATGTTACTTGGAAAGACACTTTCTGAACATGATTCTTCCCTGATGAGGTACTGTGTATGTGAAAGAAGGTACTGTTTTGGTGACTGAGCGAAATCCATTCTTACATTTTGGAAGGAGTTCAAATGTTTTTCTCTCATCATTTTAAAGCAGCTATGACTAGCCTAAAGCGATAATCCAAAACAGGACTGACATTTGAGTGTGTAAAGGCTGACATGTGGATATACCACGTTGAATGGAACTGACTTAGTGAAAATGCAGTCTAGAGTGTATGAAATGAGGCATTTCATGAGCAGCCTGCGTGGCAGACCCTGATCAGCAAAGTCTGCTCTACTCATGCAAGTAATGGTGCTGCCTTTGAGATGCTRCAGTTCTTGTATTTCTGCAGCAGGAGTAGGTCATTGGAGAAGTAAATCTGCAACTCCCCACTGCCTTGTTCAGCCTGYGCCAAACACCTCTGGGAAGCAGCATAGTCCAGAACCTCAAAACTACTACTTCTTTTTTAATGAATCTGCCCTCTCCAGTTCTTATCCCAGCCCTTCTTGGAGCTGACAAGGAGGATTGGCATTGCTTATTGCTTCTCTTTGTGCCTGGCAGTACTGCTAACCTAACTGATGCTGTGATAGAGATGTTGGGCTTGATTCCATGGTAAGGGAGGTGCACACTCAGAGAGCTGCTTCAGGTCACCATATAGTCTAAGGACTGCAGCTATCATATGTRTATTTTTTTCTCTCTCTTTGGAGAGGATTTAGCAGTGAATTCCTTTTCATGATCTTCCTCTGCACTTGTTGACCCACTTGTGAGTCCCCAAGAGGCTCTCTCTGCGATGCCCAAGGAGTTCACAAGAGCATCCCGCATGCTTCTTGTGCAACAAAGCCACAGCTGTTTCCTGGCCTCTGGAACCCTGTTGCCTGCAGAGAAAGAGCCAATATTTGCCTCAGTGGATGTTRTTTAATATTTTCTTCTGTAAGGAACAACTGTTTAACAGATTATGAGCTGTCTACAAATAGCATGTTGTCAGGGACGTCAGTGCAACTGAATGTAAATGATAGCAATGAGAACAGCCCTTCTACCTCCGGGTTATCTGTCAGAATAAACGATGCAGGGGAATTATAAGTGGGAGACTGCATTTTATGCTGTGTCMTGCTGATGTTCATACAGGCAAAACACTACCATCTGAGACGCATCTGCTGAAGAAATGCAGGCATGTTCTCCATGTAGGCATAGAACCACTTTTGTGTCATTGTTTTATCTTTTAAGAGGTATGGGAAGAGGAGTGAGTAATTGCTCTTTTTTTTTTTCTTCTGAGACCCCTTCTTTACTGTGTGGGATGAGGGCAAGATCTCCCTCCTCTATACAGTATGCASACATTGGGGTTCCCACACTGTGGTCTTTGAGGCCACAGTGAGTGAAAACAAAATAAAATAAAAGTGCAAGAAGTATGGAAACCACCAGTGCAGATCACCTCTCCCTTCACCACAAAATCAATGATGAAGGAATTTATCAGCCCAAGGAAAGGTTGGCAGAGGGTGGTGGGTTGGAAACCTCTTTCCTGATCTTGCAGTTTGGATGCTGCTATGCTACTATCTCTCTGCTGCCTGGCTGCTGCGTTCACAGGGGCAAGTGACTGCCCTGAGGGCTTTCAGCTGCACAGGGAGTTCCCTAGCATGAGTCCTTGCATTTTTTTTGGATTTAGGGGCCACCTCTGGATGGACGTTAAAAAGTGTGGCAATGGAGCACACAAAAAGATGAGTCAGAGCTAGTGATTCCAGAGGATGGATCCAACTTCAGTATTTATTTCCTGTGCTCATGGCAAAGCCAGATAAGGCCTGGACCAAAGAAGGGTACAGGTGCAAGAAGTGGGGATGAGCTGGAAGTGAGACTATTTTTTGTAAAAGAGTGAGATCCTCAAAATCCTTGCCTTACTCATTGAATTGGTAAGTGCCCAAGTTTTTGCCATTAAAGCTTCATAGGCACATAAAGATCTCTGGACATTCAGAACTAAATCTGATGTAGACTAACAGGACAGCCTAATAGAGACACATGAAATACAGCAGACAGCTGACTTACAAGTTGCCTAGTGAGGATGTTGGCATGTCTGTGTTCAATGGCTTGGTAATTAGAATGGGTATTCAGGACTTGAAATCAAGGCTGAGCTTCTTTATCTCCTAGGAGAACAACCAAACTGCTGGGGGCTGTTAGGAGGAGGGGAGATGTGTGCGTGTTCTCTAAGCACCCTACTGAAGCTCTGCCCATCAAAAAACAAACAAACAAAAAAAAACACCCACAAGAAGTTATCCACAAGAACTGTTTTTATGTTAAAATATTCATCATTGTAAGTACTATAGGAGAGGAAAACATACAATACACCCCTTTTCCAGTGTCTTCTGTTGCTTACATGTTTTTGTTTGTTATGTTAATGCTTCTGAGTTCTATTTCCCAACACTGTGCTGGGAGCTTAGGTCTCCCAATCCTTTAGGAGCTGGGTCTCTAGGAGCTAGGCTGAAGAAGTCTCACCTTTTGGTGCTTAAATTCCTTCATGGACTCAGTGCTTTGTTTTTACCTATTAAAAAAAAAAAAAAAAAAAGGTGGTGGTGGTTTGAGAGCGCAGTCCTACCTCCTAAAAGTGCTGGGAGGCTAGATAAGAGTAGCATCAGCATAGTAATGGTGATCAGAAAAGTACCCTAGATAGCTATTAGTGAAAAATGGAGATTACTTGTCTGAAGACAATGTTGACGTTTAAGTGTGAAAGGAAAGAAATTACTTAACAGAAGCTTTTCACAGAGCTCCTGAGAAGGCAGAGAGGGGAGGGTAAGTTACCTTTTGAGTGGGGGAGGTATTGGGAAGAAATGAATGCATGAAGTAATCAACATCTTTGAGATCAGGGCAGAACATGACCTAGCATTTATATTTGCATATTTTGTTGTCATTTTTTTGTACTTTCTGATGAAATTTTAAAAATATCCTGACACAGTACAATGCAGTGTTTATAATAAACACTCAAAAACACTTGCTTTAGTGATGAGAAATGACTTGGCTTACTTATTCATAGGAAAGGGTAAAAGACATGTATTGTTTTTGGAACAAAGTGCTTCAACCAAGCAAAAACCATGGTATTTAAAAGAGGCTGTGAGAAACAAAGCAGTTAAAATGTCCTGAGGTTATACTACTGGCGTATTTCATTCTAAAGGGTGTATAAAGATACACTTAATCTTGTACATGGGATTGGGCAATGGATTTAGATAGCTCCAGGAATGTTTTATTTAAACCTATTTAAAGTTTGCAACAGGACAAAAGATTTTGAAAGGGGAAGTTAAAATAAACAAAGGTTTTTGTAATTAATAGGTAAAACGTCTTGTTTGTATCTCTTGCTTACAGGAACTGTTAATGGCAGCTGTGTTTGAGCAGTCAGGGTCCTGAAAAGCAGACAGCATAGTGGACTCCCTTAAAGACTGCCCTTCTGTATCAGTGTTTTTTACTCTCTCATGGCTGCCTGTCTTCTCTTTCTAAAGCCAGCGGGGTTTTGCAGCCGTGACAGGAGCCCCCATCTGTCAGTGCCCAGGCGAGAGCACTGCTGTCCGTCTTGGCATAGGTGTAGTTATTTGACTCCGCAAGAGCCAAAGCAGCACAGAACCACAGTCTTGGCCCAGCACAGAGTATGGTTATTACTTGAATGAGGTCTCAGTCACGCAGAAGTAGCATGCAAAGATCCAGTAAGTATGGAGGCTTGAACGCTGCTCAGTTTATTCCTAGGGGCTGAAACTCATTCTAGCTTGGATAGCCAACAGAAGGGTCTTTCTACTAATGTAAGTACTGAGCTGAGTTGTCTGTTGTATAGGTTGGAGCACTGCGCTGTACGTGTCATACAAAAAGTATTTGAATTTGTGTGGCCAGCAGTGATGGGTGTGTTGAGCGGAGCCGCTGAGTCTACATTCAGAAGAGAAAGCTCCCTTGTGTACTGTGCTGGCTCTGCAGAGGCTTCAGATTCAAACTGAGTGTCATGATGGATCAATGCATGTGCCACAGAGCGAAACAGTTTGGTGAATCTATCTTCAGAGACCTGCCTAACATCATGTATTTCATTTGCATAAAATCAATTTCTTCAGTTTTGTGCAAATAATTAAAATTTCCTTCAAGTTAAAATCTACTTAAAATTAATGCTGGAAATAATCCTATTGACTGTAGTGGGAATAGTGTTTGGGAACAGTTGTGTGGGGACTGAAGCAGTCAGGATCAGATTCCGAGATTATTTTTTCCACTAATGCAACCATAGGCTTATCTAATGTCTAACTGATGTGTTCTTTCAAACAGATACTAATTTTGTCTTGGGTAATGCCCAGATAGTGGATTGGCCTATTGTGTACAGCAACGATGGATTTTGCAAGCTATCAGGATATCACCGAGCAGAAGTTATGCAAAAAAGCAGCACGTGCAGGTATTTGAGAACAGATTTATTTTCTGTTAAATAGCTTGTAGTGTTGTGCTTGTTGCTTGAGGTAAAAAATAATCTGTTTATTCCAGTTTTGTCTGTAATCTCCTGGGGCTGCATCTGTCAGTTATGCTTTGCAGGTGAAACGAAATCAAAGAAGGGCTATTTCTAAACAGGTTCTCTTCATACTGTAAATAAATGGCTTCGTGCCTTTGTCTAGTATCTGACTTGAATTCCTTGCTTTATTTGCAGTTTTATGTATGGAGAGCTGACAGACAAAGATACAATTGACAAGGTCCGGCAAACATTTGAGAACTATGAGATGAACTCCTTTGAAATCTTGATGTACAAGAAGAACAGTAAGTAGTTGATTTGTTTGTTATGTAGGTGTGTAAAAAATGTTTTAAATTATAGTGTAAACTGCATGTCTGTCAGTCTGGAGGACTATGATGTTTAATTTAAGGTAAAATAAAGCCTACTTCCATCAGTTAATATACAAGGGAAGACGAAGAATGATGGGGATGAGAATCGCTTACAGATGCAGCCAAGGAATCTAGTTTGTTTTGATGTTTAGAGCAATTTKTGTGTGATGCTTTAAGACAACACTGTTAAGGTTCCAGCAGTATTAATAATACCTGAGTTAGGTTTATGCAAATGATTTTTGTTTTGTTAGAGAAAATGTGCTTTTTCTTGGATATTTGATAAAGTTAGTATTTAAATGCAACTTCAGAAAAAAAAAGAACACATTTTTTATTTTAGGAGGTGAAATAATTTCTTTTAATTTTTTCAGATGAAGCTGTCTTTCATTTAGGACAAAACTATYCCCCAAATGTGATGTGAAATTGATAGGAATTTCAGTCTATGACTGCACATCAGCAGTCTTTCCCAAAGAAAGACTTAGCAGTCTAAGTACTTTCCCAAAATTTGTTGCCCCACGCTAGGGTTGACTATGTTATGGCACAACTACTTTCATCTACCTAATGTGACCTGAAAAGCGCATCTACTAGGATCTCCGGCCTTTCCAAATGTCAAGCTAAAAGGCTGTATTCTGTAACTTTTTTTCTGGTCTTGAAGTTTTTTTTGCCTTCTGACTGTGAAGCTGCTAGTATCTATCTATAGGGAGTTTACAGTGCAGGAATATCCTGCTAGCAGCTACTTCTTGTTTCAGYTGTGATCGATATTGCATTAGAATACAATAGTGGGTAGAGGGGACTTTAACCAGAAAGCCTAACATGAACTGCAGCAATGTAGTTTTCCAGAGTTGGCCTCGTTGCTATGCCTTAGTTATTCTTAGAAGGACTGGTTTTCTGGGGAAAGGGAATCTGGTCTCCTTTGTGTGTAGAGTCCTTGGTCTTTCTGTTGATGTGGCTAGCTAGTATTGACTGGAATCTGATGAGAGGAACACAAGCAATTCATGTAAGTTACTGAAGTTAGTAACTATGCATGCTACTGCTGATCTATGGTTCTGTGAGGCTGYGTGTTTTCTAACAGAAAGAATCTGTTCTAAGAACTGGTGGTGCCAGAGTAACTGTAATTGACTTTTGCTATGATTCAGGGAAAAAAAATCTGTAAGCAGTTTTGGTTTCCTCTCTCTTCTGGTCTTCTTTTTTGCTTGTTCATGCCATCATGACCTCTGACACTGCAGTTACTCACGGCTTTTCTGGAGCACAAGTTTGCTAGTCCAAATCATTGGAAAAGCTATATGCACTAGCTGAATGGCCTTGCTTTGTGCTGCTTTCTCTCTAGTGTCATCTGTCTTCAGTGTTCACCTATTTCCTAAAGCTCACCTCTCATCCTAGCTCAGTTAATAGCCATAGGGACATGTCCATCCAAAGCTAAGTAAATAAGCTGTTATCATGGGATCTAGGAGGAATTCTGTCTTTGTTAACAGTGATTTGGCACCAAGAGGCTGTGCAGCTACTCTTCTGCCTCTGCTGCAGCATATGGCCTATAGTAGAGCCTGGGGCCTCTCTGTCTTTCATGCAGATAAAAAGCAAGGTAACTGTGGAGTGAGGAATGTTTCCTGCCCTGCTGTGTGCTTCCCTGAGGAGAGGCAGTCTAGAACAAAGTCCAGCTGTGCAGAAGCTGTGTTATGTGACATGCCAAAAACCAGAGCTGCAACAGTTCTGCTATGTGCGTAGATGGTCATGGGAAGAAAGAAGGCAGAGAGCTTGCTTTTAAATGTAACAAAAACACAGTGCTGGATTGGTGCTGGATTTTCTGCTTTAGCAATGCCTTAGCTACTATTAGACAGACTTCAACTAATAACAATGGAGCATTGTAACCCAAAAATACCAAAATGTGAAATCATTGATTTCTTTCTTTTTTTTCTTTTCTTTTCTTTTTTTTTTTTTTTAAGCAGAATAAGCCACATCATAGAAAATACTGTCTTGCTCACCAGTCATTTAGCACCTGGACTGCTGGTCTCTTTTGCACTTCTGGTCATATAACCTTAGCTTGCAATTACAGAAGTTACCTGCTTGGGCAACGAACACAATAAGTTTCAACTTATTCTAATTTTAAAGACTTTGGAAAGGCCCCTGAATTTTGTTATAAAGATACTTCTTTTTCCTGCTCTTCATTTCCCCCCCCCCTCTATTTTCCCAAGCTCTATTTCTCTTCTTCAATTTAGCTAGTAAATTAGACAAGAAATGTATTTTGTTGTTCTTTACCTGTCCCCCCTCCATACCTATAAGCTAGCAGTCATGAAAAACAGCAAGTTTTTCTTACRCTTTTTTGCTGCTGAATAAATGAGACACTTTCCACAACCTGTATGTTTAATGTACTTCTGTCTGTTTTAATAATTCAATCTATTTGTGTGTGGGGGGGGAGGGAGCTAAGCAGGAGTTTCAAGTGAACTAAATAGATACTGTTAGGGCAGGTCAATCTTCATCTTTTATCTTTCTGAACAGCAGTCATCTCTCTCTTTGGGTACAAATTATGGCCTGATCCTATACTGGACATGATAACAATAGTTTGAGATATTTAATAATACTTGTGGAACTGAGATGCATTTTTGACACATCACTCTCCATGGTGGTGACCCAGTGCTAGTATTTACTTGTTTGCTCTATGAGAAWAATGCATTGAGATGTTGATTGACACAAAATGTCTGCAAGCTTCATTGTGATCACAATATTGACCCTAGAAATAGCATTGGCTGTAGTATTCAGAAAAATGAGACAATTTTCTGCCTTCACAGTGTTTACAGGTATGGATACTCTCTGTATTCTGGCCTCCTCCTTCTCCCTCCAACTCTCACTCCTCCAGTAGTGACTGTGTCTCCTTCTTTTCAGAACTTGAAATTAAGATGCAACAGGGATTTCATGGATCCTTATGTTGAGTCTTTGATTTTCTTAGCAAATATTTGATTATTGTTTTTGTTTGCTAGAGGAATTGCTTCCTACAAATGTAGATCTCCTTCAGGGTAACTGGCAGCAATTGGAACAAGCAGGTACACAGCCACCAGGTTTTCCTCAGTGTTGTCATCCCGTTGCATTCAGTGAGGATTCGTGATCATACCTGGAAGGAGACAAAGTGAAAGCTGTCTTTAATACAGACTACAAAATGACAACAGACAGGTTGACAGTAATTTCATGTGAGTTTCAGTTCCATTGTTTGTTTAGATGTGAGTGCCCAGTGCAGAAGTATTGTTTATGCCAGAAGTATTGTTTGTGTTTTTATGGGAAAATAAAACCAGCACTGTGCCTCACTGAAATCGGTTGAGTTAATGTTAATTCACATCGAGGAGGGATACAGCCTGATGTATTCGAAAAGATTTTGCATCTAGTCTTAGTTAATCTTAGCTTATTAGAATTGATCATTAGAAGCTTTAGAAGTTTAATTTCTCTTTAGATGTTGAATGCCGTTTTTTAGATTTTTACACTTTACATTCAACCTTATAAATAAAAATGTCAGAGTAAATTAAATTTTAACTTTCACTGACTAGTTTTTTATCCACAGCATAGATCTGGGTTTCAAATGGTTCAAAAGCAGTCCTCTTCCAGATACCCTTGCTTCCATCCCTGATGAAGCAGATTTTTAAGAATGTAAATTTACTCACTAAATTYCTGTCTGCTACTGAAGAGATAGTGCCCATGCAAAATCTAACCTCTCCTTTGTATGCAGTATGCGATCATGCTTCAGTGCAAGAGCACCTGAAGTAGGCTAGGCCCTTAAACCTGAAACACGCTTGGATTTGAATGGCGGAGTAGGCTACAAGGAATGTTTTCGGCTAAAATAGTGTCTCCATTACCTTAATTTTAATACAAGTGAGGTCTGTGAACGTGTGAATAAAATCCATACAGAGCTGCAAACAGCCTCCATGTGCCCCTGTGTGAGCAAAGACGTTCCCATTGCTTATACTCTTCAGCAATGTTACAGAGACMCTGTTTTTTTACTGAGGGGTTCTTTACAAGCCCAGCTGAGTCCAGTGGAAGCAGCAGCCAAGGGGTAGGTTGTAGGTGATTCTCTTGCATCCTGCAAAGTGGTTCAGCTAAGCAGCAGCTCTTCTAATCGTGATGAGGGTCAAAAAAGCTGAGCTTCACTCCCTGTCTGTGATAGGGCTCACTTCTCTAAATCTCTGGGTGCTTGAATTTAGTTAATAAGTTTAATACTAYGAAGGTTTAGGGGCAGAATTGTTTTATTTTTGTTTGGGGTTTGGTTGGTTTGTTGTTCGTTTTTACCTTAAGAAGGCTCTTAGGTGCCAAAGGATGGCAAATAGGCCTGAAATAGTGATTTGGCAGGCTCTACATGCACTTATCTTTGGATCTGTTGCTTTCTACAGAGGAGAAAAAAAAMCCACCTTTATTTATACAGAACAAAATTTGCTTCAGAATGATAGACCAGTGATTTCCTACCGCTAAGGAGAGTTTCTCATAACTGATTTGGGTTAAAACAATTTATATTAATGTCACTATGCCTCTAGTGTCTGCAGATGGAAGTCCTTGGTTTATAAATCACTAACGCAATTCATTGCGTAGGACCAGAAGCAGGAAAGAATGAGTGAATTGATGTAAACTGGTATGTATCCTGCGGAGACTCCTACTGAAATCTGGCTCTATATTTGTCAAACAGTATGCACACCTGCACCTCCTCTTCTGTGAAATCCATCCATATGAGTTTCATTACCTTCATGAAGGTCAAGCCAAAGTAGCTTGGTTGCATGAAACTGATATTTCATGTTGATTTTGATAACTTCTAGTGTGTTCCCAAGCAGGAACTGTTATTGCAGTTTCCCCAAACATATTTAGTATGAGACTTTACAATAACAGTCCTTCAAGATTTTATCTGAGCTAAATGCAAAGATCTCAAGACTTCCCCTTCTTTATATTCCCTTCTGTTTTTCAGAGAGCTCAGAATCAGGTACACTAAATTGATGCAGTGCAAGGATGTACTCCCAAACTTTTTCTCTTGTGTTGCTCCAGTGCAATAACYCCTGTGCCCGGTAATTCCACTTTAGGGGACTGAAATTGATTCTTTATCTTAGCATGTAAAGGTCTGACCTTTAGAAGTTTTGGCTGTCAGAGTGTAGCAGCACCAGCTGCAGAAAACCTGAAGGCAGTAGMTTTTAAAGTGCTGGAAATGTATCATAAGTCTGTCGTTACTGGCATAGTGTAGTGAGCTCTTCTGTACTGGGCAGGTTTGTTTTCATTCAGTGCACATACTGTGCTAAAAAGTAGAGTCTATGGGAAGACTTGCTCTTTATCTTACTTRGTCAAATATCAGACTCACCTGTGCTCCTAGTTAAAATCTATGTGGATACAGTGGCTTGCCTAACCTCTCTTGACCACACCTGATAGGTTTGCTTGCCAATTTGATATTGGACAAACTATTTGGTCTGAACAGGACAGAAAGAAGCAATCTCATAATGGCCTGGGCGTAAATGAAACTCCGGCAGAGGTGACTGTAGAGGTCAGCTGTGCTCTTTATATAACTGAAATCCTGCTGTCTGCATCACTGCGTGTAGTAATTGGTGGAGATGCAGCACATGCTGCTAACTTTTTCATTTTTGTACTGCCTGACTGTTTATGTTCAGGGCAATACTTGCCTAATGATTATTTGATTGAACCATTATCAAGTAATACAGACGTGGTGCCACTTTGAGGAAACTTGCCCTGTTCACCAAGGACAATGAAGAGATCAGCTGAATTGTCAAACATTTTTTTTTTCATTGGATTTATGAACTAATCTTCTCTTACTTTGGGGAAAGAAATATCACTTATTGCTCTTTTATTTAAACAGCAGAGGTTTTGTGATTTTGAAAAAAACAGCTGTTAATTTGACCTCTTTGGTTAAATGGCTCCAGTTCTGGGGAAAGGGCACATTTAGACATGATTTTGATTTTCATTATAGCCTGTTTCTGGTTGACAGGAGGGAAAAGTGAAGGAGGGTGATCAATATAACTGGAGTGATGCACAGAGGGAGAAGCAGGAATAGACCTTTAATATTTCATTTTCTTTGACATTATGAAAGATTCTGAGTATCTCAGCCAAAGCCAAATCACATGTTAAATATTGGTGCTCCTAGCAAGGGGCAGAACATGTTGGTGTTGAAATACCAAGGACTGGAAAAGAGGAAAGAGAAGAGACAGTAATATTCATATATTGGGAAATGATAAGGTACAGAGATATTTACTGAATTAGTCTGGAGAAGATTTGGGACCTGAATGAAATCTCTTAAAATTGCTGTGCCTTTAAGGAACACCCTAAGTTTTGTGCTCAGGCCATTGAAGACCATTAAGAGCCACATCCCTTAGTTCTGAGATTAGCCATGTAATTTTGGTACTGCGAGACAGGCTGGTCCTGCAGGCTACTGTGAATTTTGTTGTAGACTTTCATCTCTTCCCAGTTGTTCACATTGCTTCCCAATCAATTTCGAAGTGACATTCCTCTTCTAGCAAAACTAGTCCCATTCCATTTCACTGTTGATTCCAAATCTAACAGAAGCCAACATGGCTCACGAGTGTTTACTTCTTTGTGTACTGACATTGTCTYTGAACCTTACCAGGGAGAGGAGTTGCCAAGACTGAACGCAAAATGTAAATGAAAGTAGTTGTATTGTTGGAAACGCTCGTAAACAGTCTCTGTGTGGCTGTACATCAGTGCACACTGGGGGCATAAAGTGAAGTTACTCTTGTTTTGCTGTGAGAGCTCTGAAATATATGCTGCAGTTTCCCTCACTGCCTGAATAATCCATAGACTGAATCTGAAAGTCCTATTTTTCATCAAAATAGGCTTGTTTGTGCTTCTTGCCAGTAGTGATTGTCTGGCTGAGGAGGGACATCCGCTTTGACACCAGGAGTATGAGGGCTGCCTGAAGGAGGTTGAAATTCTAGTTTCCGACCTGATTTATAACTGGTTTATACTTAGAGCTTTCCTGTTTAATAGTTAAATAAACTGTTTAATGTTTAAAAAGTAAAAATCTTCTGATAATTAAACCAGTATACAGGAAAAAAAGTTGAGCACAGTCACAGCTTGGCTAAACCTTTCAGTGTGTTCCCACAGCTCAGATCCCAGTCCTGCTATAACTAAACTCCTGGTTGCAGAGCACTGTTGAAAACCCGTATAATCCAGTGCTATGGTCATCCACCTCATGATTTGATTCTTATATCAACTTATCTCCTATCCTGAAAAGAGACTAATAAGATAGTGGAGAATACACTGTAGAGAAAAATTTGGGTRGGTGGGGGGGAGGCAGATAAGATGGCCTGACAGAGTAACAGTATAAATAAGTATATGTAAAATTCTGTTACTGTGGAAGATGGTTTACCTCTGGATAAATGTGTGCCACCTTGATTTAACTTTCTGTCCTAGAACATCCCCTGTTTGCAGCACTCTTGAAATACTCAGGGTACCCAAATAGTGCAGGCAACAAAAGCATCTTCTGCTTTTGGCTAGCAAGGAGATCTGGCTGTTTCTTGTTGCCAGCGGGCGGATCACTAGAATCTATAGCTAGTTCTAGGTAAAATAGTGTTCGTTTCTCCTTTTCTTTTTAAAATAAATAATGCAGCACAGGAGTAGTAGTCAAGGAAGTCAGAAGGTGAGAATCCTGTTGATATAAACTCCTTGCTCTGCAGCAGCCTCGTACAGCTTATCAGGAAGCGTCTTTCCTCGTGCTGCATTCGGAATGTGTAACAAAACTCCTGCAATAGCATATCAAACCATGGTTACAAAGAGAAGATGAAAGCATGCATCTGAGATGCCAGAATAATAAGGTGAATTGCATTCTTTCTGTTTCTGTGGTATGTGTACAGTATCTTCAAAAGCAAAGTAAGAGTTGCTACAGCTGGGAGAGGCAGAGATGATGCTGAGATGTAGTTCAACTTCAGTGCTGTGAAAGTTAGTATTACAAGCAGCCCATAGCAGAATGRCTGTCGCTTGGAGTAATAAAACTACATAAAATGTTTTGGGGGTGGGAGAAAAGTTTCTAATTGAAAAAAAAACTAGTGCTAGAGGGCTGTAGGTGAAGATCCTGGCTGATTTAAAAACATGCAGTATTAGTGGAGGGTGTTGGAGTGGCTAAAATAAAAAGTGATTGGGCACCAACTGAGGTGTCTATGCAAAGACAAGATATGGATTTGTTCAGCCTGGGAATAGTTCACATATGGACGTGGGAAGGACAAATAGGCRATTTTAGGAGCTCTTGAGAAAGGTGAATGTGGAGAGCATTGTTGTCTTGCAAATCACTGTTGTGTTCTTTGTGGCAGAGTCTTCTAAGATCATTAACAAGTGGGTGATATTACTGGGGCAGTTAGTCTGCTGAATCTTTTTTTGCCTTTAGCATTTTGTTTGCTTATATTTATTGGAAKGGAGTGTTAAGAAACTCTAATTTTCTTAAAAATACATTAATCCTTGAACTTCTTCCTGTGCTGAGGTGGTCCAGAAATGGCCATCAGTGATTCCATCTGTTTTACTCCTTGAGTTGAGGGCACCATGCATCATATACCCTGCTGTTTATAGAGGTGGCTGTACATATGGCATGGAAGCTCAGCCAGGGTTTGAAGCTGACTGTGCTATGCACACACAGTGAGGTATGAAGAATCGAGTTTAATTCGTGGAAGCTATCCATGGGTCTTAGAGATACCCTGGCTTTCTGTGGCCAGAAAAGATTGCTGAGCACAGGGGCTGGGAAACATCTAGGTGAGGCACTGGTAGCAACATGCTTTGTTATAGAATATAGTTGGGAAAAAGCTGYCTTTTGCTTGCTTTGCTGAATAATAGCTTGTGAACTGTGTGAGGTTTCCTTGTACTGCGTTGACAGTCAAGAAGAACAAGCGGTCCTTGTTCTTAGATTGGGCCAAGAACAAGAGCTGGGTTCACAGACCCAACTGTGTTTTCCTGAACCCTCCTACCTGATCTTGCTCACTATCTATCTAGTACTATCACTGGTATGTTTTCAGCAGAGCCACTAGAAATACAGAAAGGCAGGGCTGACTGACAGTTTCCTTCCTCAAGGTGATCTGTCATGGTGGATGTCAARGAAAATAGACAGTGACATGTGTGTCATTCCTAGGGTGCATATTTTTCTGTGATATATACGCTCTAATCTCTCRAGGAGTTTCATTAGTAGTTCATTCACTAAAGTAACTAGAAAAGTGTAGCTATATGCAGTATAACTTACTGTTGTGCACAGCCCATGGCCTGGTCCTGATGGCTTGTTCAGTCCTGAATTCAGTGGAATTTCTCTTGCTTCAGCCAGGAGCAAGTATGAACAGGCTTAGAAAAAGGCAGACTGAAAGGCAGCTTGCAAAGAATTTTCCCTAGCATCCTCCCTTGCATGGGAGGGTCTGGAGGCTAGGCCAGAGCTCACAGAGCCCAGCTCTTGAAACTGAGGGGTGGGCTGGCGTAGCTGTTAGGGRACAGTGCTCCCTGGCTGCAGGTAAGTATAAGGTCAATCAAACTGACTGCACTCTTAAGCTGAGAGATTGCATTATGATGGTATCTGATATGATAGGCACTCTTGGCCTGTCCTCAAGTCTTGCAAAGAGCCAGCAAGACTGTGCTGTGTGCGCCCTTTCAACATAGACAGGATTCTTATCAGGAGATCTCAAAACACTTCATTCATGTATTTGCTTTGTGGATGAAGCCCAGAAAGAGTGAGTGATCCCCTGAGATTACAATGCTAATCAGAGGCAGAGCAGAGAACTTAACTAACACTTTTGTCAGCTGTTCTGTCATTTTACCTAATAGRTGTTTGCAGAAAAATATTGAAATAACTTTTACCAATGGCTGTTTTTTCAAGTGTAAACATCTGAACTACTGCATTTACTRTTGTACCTACAATTGACTAACTTTGTTATATTTGTTTACAGGAACACCCGTCTGGTTCTTTGTAAAAATTGCTCCGATTCGAAATGAGCAGGATAAAGTGGTTTTATTTCTGTGCACTTTCAATGATATAACAGCTTTCAAGCAGCCCATTGAGGATGATTCATGTAAAGGTTTGTCTTTTTCACAATTATATATCTTTACTGCTTCTATTTGTTTGACCTGGTCTTGAAATAGCTGAAGTCCTGTAGGTACCAAAGCCAAAGAATTAGACCTTAAAGCAACCTGTAGCTATGCTACCAAGGACTATTTGTGCAAGGAATAGTTGCTGGCTTCCTAAGCAAATTGCCTTTGGCCTGCACTRTAAAGGGTGATCACTAAACAAATCCCCGAGTGCTTCAGGGAGTGACGTTTACTTAGCACCTATCTGCTGTGCTTCYTTTTAATTTCTTTATTAATCCACACTTCAGCATGACTTTCAAGCAATAGCAATGTTGCTGARGAGCCTCTTTGATGTTAGAGGCAACTGAAGTGTCTTGGGCCCTGTCCGAATTGTACAGGACACTTTATGCAAAAATGGAGATATTAACTCTGTCTGAGTTCAGCAAAGATTTGAATAATTTCATTCTACTTGGATTGACTTTACCTACCATTATTATGGTGTTCTTTATACTGAAGTTTTGGACTCGTTTCCTTTTGACGTCAGTGAAAATATTCCCATCGACTTAAGTTGAATCAGGGTCAAGCTGTCCTGGTGAGTGAATTAGCACTGCTAGGTTTTGCTGTTAATTCTTTCAGTTACACCTTGAAAACCTGGAAGCAAATTGGGCTGTGAGAGAAGCATAAACTTGACAGGTTCAGATTCTGTCAGAAATAAAACTTGTGTACCCATATGGAGAATCAGAGACTTAAGCCCTGTGGGGAGAAAAGGACATAAGTTCTGCTGTTGTTTGCATTTTTGTAGTATTTAATAATATTTGTAGTATTAAGTTAAACAGGAAACTTACTGTGAAGGTGAACTGATTTACATTTATTCTCAAAATGTTATTCTTTAAAAAATGCAGTTTCCCAAAGTGGAAACACCTGTTACTATGAAAAAGGAAGCATAACCTTGACAAACATACCCTCTTCCAAGCTTTATGGGTTATTATTTTTTTCTTTTTAATGCTATTTGTTAGTTTTATTAAAGCAATGAAAAACCAAAAAGATGCATCTTGCCAGAAAGGTTGGGTCTACAGTATTTTTCCCCACCTGTTGGTCTTCACTGTGTCCTGATGAGGACTGACAGCAAAGATAAATCATCATGATGCAGTAAATCTGGCTCTCATTTATTTGTTGCGAGTGAAGGCCCTTGCTTCATTTAGTCAGTCAATAAGTGGAGCTTTCATTCAGGAATGATAGCTCTGCCTTTTCCCTTTGCTTGCAGAGAAGATCCTTAGGGTGATAGTGATCTGCACTCTGAGGAAAAGAGGTTGTCCCTTACTTTGAACATGAGGAAGCATTTGAAATTTTTTGTTTGTCAGAGAAGCATATTGAAGGAAAAACACACTAGTAGAATCTTAAGTCATTTGTTGGATCTTCAGATCATGTTATTCTTGCAGTGATTATGATAATTCTTAGCAGTTTTATACCTGTCTAAAGCAATATAAGGAATAAACCGATGTGCAGGTGGGGTAACTTGCATAGGAGTTCATGTACTAAGCAAAATTTCTTCCATGTGGCACATGGAAACTGGCTAAGTGACTACTACTAAATCACAAGCAGTGAAAGCATTAGAGCTGGACATATTTAGAAGCTGTTAATTCAAAGCTCTGCGCGCCTTCCCTGAGTGGTGCTACTTTAGGTACAGAACAGTTCATATACTAAATGAATCTTCCAAATACTGCTTCTGAATCTTCTAAAATTATGAAGTTGTCATTTCATACTGATAGGGTTCGCTGTTGCTAATGCACAAATTGGAAGATGATGTAAGTGAAACTGCACATTCTCTTCTATTCCTTAACTTATTCCCTACTCCTTTTCCTCTTCTGTAAGTACTTCCTATGGACTAGCTTGAAATTTAATTGCATGCGTCTCGGGAGGTGATACTGTGTCAGTCATTTAATGGCTAGGTGAACAGTTTCTTAGGAAACATAAACCAGCTTGCCAAACAATTAAAAGAATTTTACATGTATGACCATCTCTTTAATGTTAGATCTCATTGTGCTATCACATACTGCAAGAGAAAAAAGAAAGATCTGGAGTGTCAGACAGCTGATTGTCTGCAATGGGYTGAGGTTTACGGAGAGGAAAAAAGGGAAAAATATTTTGGAAGAACTAAGAAAGATAAAATTGCTTATTTTTTTAGCTCCTTCTAAAAGTCACTGCTTTTATAGACCTGAGCTTTGAAGAGGGTGTATTCTTTGCAGCATGTACAGCATTACATAGGGAGTTCATAGCATGGTTTTGAAAAACAAGAATTTTTGTAGAAATGTTTCTCATAAAAAAAAAAAAAAAAAACAAAAACCCTCCCCACCTGAAAATCTAAAACTGCACACTGTTTGATTTAAACAACTGAAAACTGATTGTTGAATCAATTCTCCTTTCCTCCTTTCACCTCAATCAGTATTTATCATCTGCTTTTTGTTTACCATGAACATAAAAATTTTTTGTTTAAACAAAATCAGTTTCACTTGTATGTGTTTGGTCAGTCCCTGACAGGCTGCCCTGTGTACGCACRTATTTTATTAAAGTATGTGCTATTTGTATAGCTGCAGATAGACATGACCTAAAGTATTTGAATTTTTCAAAGTCAATGTCTGTATGTCAGTGTAGAGAAAAATGTTCTGTTGTACAAGAATGTGGCCAATTTGAAGAGCAGCTGATTTGTTGGACTGAACCTGCTTGGCTGTGGTATATCTCTGTTTTATATCACCAATGGTAATTTGAAGCATGACTATTCAGCCCCAAGTGACGTAGTGACTCCTTGAGTGAAAAGAGTACTGAGCTCTAATGGCAGATGATTGACTTCTACACAAAAATTAATATGCATCTTTTATCCAAAGATGACTCAGAGAAAGATAGAAAATCCTGGTATCGTTTTTTGTTCTTAATTTTTTTATTAATATTGTCAGACATCGGAATAAATGTAATATTTGTGAAGTCATGTAAAAAGACTTACAATGTAGTCTCTTTTGTTATTTGAGTCAGATAATTTAGTAGAAGTTTATTTTGTGACTGTCATGGAAGTTGAGTAAATTTGCTTTTAAATGCAGCTGCTTTAAAAATAGCACATTCTAAATAAAACTACTTAAAAATAGTGCGTCAGTAATGTTGATGATACAATTTTTTTAAACAGCCTTTTTCCACTCTTCTCYCATGTGCTTACCTCTTTAAAAAAATCAGGAAAAAATAGGTTTACTTGAATAGAGCTAGGCAAAATCAAGTTAAGTCATTGCTAAATTTGGCTTCTGAAGTGGTAGGTGACCTTCTTTGCTGAATTTTAGAATATATGCTATATCTGGAATTGATRCATTTTGTCTTCATATATTTTTCCTCAGTTGGAGATATAACACACCGAGTACTAGATGTTTGAGAACAGTATATTCATTCAGTGGAGTGTATTCATTTTATGAGCACAATAAATAGTCTGTGCATGAAATCTGAGTAGCTAGTAAGAAGTTTGCTTTAACAGGCTTTGCATTTGCGAGTACAACATGAACATATTTTATCTTGTTTTGTAAAAGTTTTTGGAAATTATGTTGTTATGTTTTAGATCTTATATTCTTGCTTTCATTATTTTGGTTTTATAACAAAAAGGTGCCATCAAATTCAACATCACTGAACCATATGGGAGAAAGATTGTTAGCCTCTTAGCTCTTGATACCTCCTGTGTTTTGTAGCAATCATCAGTTATCATCGCCTCTGCAGAAGCAGCTTTATTTCATTTAGCAGTTATGTTATCCTTTGCATCACAAGCAGGGCTATGCAAAAATAGTATTTTGACTGCTTTTTTCATTTTGATTCAGGAATATTCTAACCTAGTTTTTCCTTTTTTTCTTTGTTTCTGTTTTTTTGTTGCTATTTAAATTTTTGTTCTGTTTCTAAAGATATGTTTATGTGAATAGAGCCAATGATTGAAAAATTTTGATTAAATTATGCTTCACTTTCATCTAGACGAAATATTTTTTTTTAAGAAAGAAACAAAGGAAAGGGAAGTGGTAAGAATATTAAAAATCTTGGTATGCTTTTTCAGTCCAGATGGAAAAATAAGACTATTTTAGTTAGTGAAGTTTCAAAGGGAAGGAGCATTAAGACTGAAGAGAGGCATGAGGGGATGTGGGCAACAATCTTTGAAATGCAAGAAGACAGAGGTGGTTTGGGTAGAGGTGAGAACAGCTGGAATGCTGACCTGCTTGTGTTCAAACTTTTCTGGGGGAAAGCAGGCTGGCGGATTGCTTATAGCAATAGACACCTGACCAGACTAACTTATTCTCTAGCAGGCAGTGGCTCCTTGTTCTAACTCTAGGGATTGTGCAAGTCATGGATCAGCAACCTCGTAACAAGGTTCTGTAATCCCACAGTACTTAATGGTTGAATTTGTGAGTCACCATGATTAAATGGAAGAGAGTGGTAGGAAACAAACCAYGTAAAAATAAATTAAAAATATTGTTGTGGATTGAGTATCAGAAGATCCTGCTCCTCTCAAAATGCAGAAAATKGGTTTCTTCAGCTTAGGAGATCGTTAAATGAATCTTCATATCTTAAAAGTCCTGATGAGTTAAGTATCACAAGGACATATTTTACTGCCRTTTTGCTGCATGAAACATAGTTCTGGGGATAGCTTTTGTTCCTGTGGCAGGTGTCTAGCATGCCTGTCTAGCATGTCTTCGGTGTTTTCAGGAGCAATTTCCATTCAAAATTTTGCAGTGAGATGCTGAAAGACTGTAAGAGCATCATAGCATGCAGGATAGCCGAAGTCATTGTTGTTAATTTTGAAAACTCTTTATCCTTTTGAAGCAGAGGATGTCTTACTGCTTTCTGATTGCTTTGCAGAAAATATGCAGGAACAGAATTAAAAATAAATGATAAAACAGGTTAGAATATAAGATAGAGGCACAGGCAAGCACAACCGGGGGTTGCATCCAGCTGCTATGTTTTCTTCCTGATCCCAAACATTCTCTAATGCTATATGAGCTCTTGACTTTTTGAGGAGTATTTATGCCTATGAGAAACAGATGTGGTCATCACCAAGAACTCCTAATTCATATCATCTGATCCCTGTTCCTATATTGCTATACATTTCTGAAATTTAATTTCTGGTTGTGGAAACCCTCACYTATTTTCTGTAACCGGTTCCATGACTCTTAGTATTTAATGTTGATGTTCTCTTCTGTGGCTTAAGTCCTGTTTGACCTGTCTCCACTGGATAAATACCTGACTTGCTGTAGGCTGTTTTCTTTCAGGCTTCTGAAGGGACAAATTACAAAAGATTCRATAGAGACTATTGCCTTTCCAGCAGTATTAGATAAATTATCATTCAGTAAGAGTAGTACTGTCTTTCTCTCTTTTTCATTTTCTTATGTGTGAGACCACCATAATTGTACTTTCTTCCTGCACTAAARGTGAGAGTCAGAAACCTGGGACTTGGGCAGAGCGATTGAGTGTATTTCAGGCATTTCATCACATAATAGAATGTGTAGTATCAGACTGGGCTCCCAGGTGCTGTACCCAATATATGGGGGAGAGTTAGGGTTTATTTTCCCAGCCTGCTAAATGCAGGCTGGCACTGATGCAAAAGCTGTGTAATCATCTTGGTGTGGCACTGTGTCCAAGCTAAAAGGCCCTGCTTCGCAACAGTCTCTTGCCTGTACGGTTGTGTTGTTTTCAGACCAGTTTCGAGTGGATGGCTGAAAGATCTTGTGCTGGTTCGTGGAACACTTCATTCACATATCACTTGGGCACCCACAAATGACATCGGCAAAACACAGGGCATGGGAGGTGCTTATAGCAGATACTGAGGACAGGGGTATAGCTTAAGCTCTGCCTTTCAAACTCGTATGACTCCCGGGAGGAGTGAGGTACCTGTGGGTGCTCAGCTTTCATAGCCACAAACCATCACTTCAGAGATGACTGTCATGGCTTTTGTGTAAGAAAGCTCAGGAAGGGAAAGGAGACATCCTTTTCCTCCTCACTTGTTATGTTTATGTCTAAATAGCTCAGTTATTAGAAAACTCACTGATACAAAGAAAATRCGTATTCAAAGCCTGTCCTCTGACTGTATTTGAATCAAGATTTGAATCTTTCAGGAAAATGAASCCATCAGACTCCTCTAGGCTAGTGAAAGTGGCTGTCTGTGTTAGTTGGTGTAATGGATATTGTGTGTAGTAAGGGAGGCTGATTTGGAGCTCCTATATGAAGCTTAAACTCYGTCATTTGTTTCTTTTCAGGGCTTGCATTTGCAAACAAGGCCATTTTTGGCTAGGCTCAGTGCCGCATATAAAACCCTTCGCTTCAGCACCATGGTCAGCATTGACGGCTAGTAGTGTTCGTGTACAGTAAACACGCTCTGTTTGTATCACGTCTTTCAAGTTTGTAAAATTGGGTTATTGTTTATATCCTCTTGGAACAAATCCCGCTCATGCCTTGTCAGTCTGCATTTACATCAGTGAAAATCCAGTGACACTGATAGCCTTTTCCTTTGCTCCTGTAAGACAGGAGTGGCTCCATGGAAGTAAATTTAGTAATACCAGCATAAAAGTTTCATGAAAGTGAAAGTTTAGGTTAGGCATGATTTATATTAACTAAATATTAGCCATTATGAATGGTTTCTCCCATCTGATCCTTTTTATTATTACTATTTTTTTAACCTCTACCAGCTTTAACAAGAAAGCAACAAGGCCTTCAGGCCTCAGCCTGTCAGTTGTAGTTGGAATTCTTCGTTTACAGTGGAGAAAGAATGTTCTGTTTGTTTATCATGATAAGGGAAAAAAAAAAAGATTTCTGTGGAAATAACTGTGAAAAGATTGAGAGCTTTGGGTCAGGTCTATAGCAGATATAAACTGACCTCAGTTGTGGATTTKTGAAGGTGATCTGTCTGTCTGAGAACTACTCCTGTATAGGAGCTGAACTTGTATGGACTTATCAGGAAATATCTGGCTTGGATGGAAATCACACAATCTACTTGTTGCTGAATACTGCCAGAAAGTTAATTCTGCTCAGCTCAGCTACTGAATCACTAGCTCCAGACTTCCTTTAAAATGTACTTTAAGGCCTGAGAAGAAATGATGTGATTTTGTTCTTGTTTTTGGAGATGTATGATAAATTCGATTCTTCCATTTAATATTTGGATATTTTTTCCATATCTTTAAAGGAGAAAAATGCCAGATTGCACTGCCCTAGGGTCCTGACCAACACCAGATTCATAGAATTTGCTTATTTTTGGTGCTCATCTCTCCTGTTAACAAATACGTTCCTGCAAACTCCATTGCAGTGAGGTGTAAAATAAGGATATGTTTGAAGTACTAGGCAATATTTTAACCACCTATATCCTTGAACTTCTCATAGATAACTTGCAGGATAAACTCTAGACTGTTTTTAAAAATAATGACATCTACTAGTATCACTTGTTGTGGTGATGAAACCATAATGTGGAGCGAGCTTTTTCCAGAAGCAGGATCCCATTAAGAACCGAGTCTGAAGTGCTGAGCATCCTCAGCTGGAGTAGGAAGTGAAACTGCTCAGCAGTTCCCAGGTGGTGCTAGCATTTGCCAAGATTGGGACCAAATGTACTTATACTTCCTTTTAGAGTACAAAAAATATCTGGATGCATACTCAACCTGACTTTCTGTTATGGCAAAGTACTACTTATAAAGATAATACTTACAACTAGCTCTCATGACTGTTATTGAGGGCCTTCTTTTTGAGGTGTATTTGAAAATACTGTAAAAATATTGTGAATTAAAATTCAGCGCGAGTTCTCTGACAGAATCTGCTAAATGTTTTATTAGTTTGAGAAAATCCACTTGTATCTTTCCTGCTTTTGTTTAGAGAGAATGAGTGATTTTGTTTCATTTCATCTGTTCTACTTTTTAATATGTAATGTCCTTTTCTCTGTTTATACCAAAGCTGTGCTCAATTCATCGCTTAATACATCTGAGACCAGATTCAGTTGTTACAGGCAAATGTAATTCTCATTGTGCCTGATAATAATCTTAACTACTGGTTAGCCTGGAGTGTCTTCTGCAGTGGTGAGAGATTCAAATTTGGCTACTGAATTTAATAAAAGATTATTGTAGAGTGGGCATTTATCCTTAGAAATGATGCCATTTATATTACAGCACTCTTGTAGAGTCATTGAATACAGAGTCACTGCAGTCAAGGATTTTATTACTTTACCTCCCTCACATCTATTTTGTGACTTGCTTTTCTTTGGTGTTTGGTTAAATTGTACTGTCATGTGGTCAGTATAAAAGCAGATTGCTCTGCAGTAAACTGTACTATTATTATTATTTACTTACTTAGGAGAGGCTTTATATAGTACACTTGTAGGTTTTGCTTTTTAGTGTTTATAATCCTGTGTGTTTTCTCGAGGTTGGGGAAAGTTTGCTCGCTTGACCCGCGCACTCACGAGCAGCCGAGGCGTGCTGCAGCAGCTTGCTCCAAGCGTGCAGAAGGGAGAGAACGTTCACAAGCATTCGCGACTTGCTGAGGTAATGTTTCCTTTCCCAGAGAAACCATAAAGAAGTGTGCTTAACCTTTGTGAATGTGTTATTTCTATGTAAGCCAAGTGCTCTGTATCCTCCTTTGCCCTGGAAATCTGAAGCCTAGTGTCAGGCATGAAAGTTCAGGAGTATGACACAGGTGCTGCAATGTGCGTCACAGAATCATAGAATGGGTAAGGTTGGAAGGGTCCTCTGGAGAGCATCTAGTCCAACCCCCCTGCTCAAGCAGGGTCACCTAGAGCATGTTAGACAAGGTTGCAGCCAGGCGGGCCTTGAAGATCTCCAGAGAAGGAGACTCCACAACCTCTCTGGGCAACCTGTTCCAGTGCTCCATCACTCTCACAGGGAAGAAATTCCCCCTCACGTTCAGGTGAAACTTCCTGTGCTTCAGTTTTTGCCCATTGCCTCCTGTCCTGCCTCATGGGACAACTGAAAAGAGTTTGTCCCYGTCCCCTTGACACCCTCCCTTCAGGTACTTGTGCACATTGATAAGATCCCCCCTCAGTCTTCTCTTCCCCAGGCTGAACAGGCCCAGCTCTCGCAGCCGTTCCTCACAGGGCAGRTGCTCCAGCCCTCTGATCATCCTCGTAGCCCTACGCTGGACTCTCTCCAGTAGCTCCATGTCTCTCTTGTAYTGGGGAGCCCAGAACTGGACACAGTATTCGGGATGAGGTCTCCCCAGGGCTGAGTAGAGGGGCAGGATCACCTCCCTCAACCTGCTGGCGAGACTCTTCCTAATGCAGTGTCCTGGGACAGTGAAATGAAAACTCTTGTCCAGAAGGCCTCATGTAAACTAACTGTAATTTGGGGTTCCATATCGCAACGAAATCTTATAATGGTATTACTATTAAAATAATACTTTTGACTTTTTTTTCCTTCCTTCAAGGGATTTCAGCATTAGTAGGATCTCGGACTAATCATTTGTGTAAAATAGAGGTGAAAATACTACAGCTAGCACAGAAAATTTCTAGGATTGTTCTGATAAAGGCTGAGAGTGTTGGCAAGGCTGAGAAAGCAGGAAGGAGCACATGAATTCTGAAGAGCTGTGTTTCAGAAGATGGTGCACTGTTCAGTGCACATCTTCATTATCTTCTACTTCCTTATTCCCCTCTTCTGCCATTACTCAGCCACTGTAGATTAGAGTTGTAAATTCTTCCAGTATTAAAAATAACTAGATGAACAGCTCCTTTATTTTTCCTCTTGAGAGAATGTAATTCAATGTTACTAGAAATGTGTCTTGTAAGAATATGACCCAAACCTTTCCTTTATTTAAAGCTTTTTTTTRGTATTTTAGTAGGACCCTAACATATGTTACAAACTGGTTAAAGTATTTGTTTTAATTATTGTTTTTATGGACAGAGCAGCTATACAGTGCCATAGGCAACACTGCAGACAGTTCAGGGAAATGAAACTTTGACATCTAGTCTATGTAGATCACAGAGTTTTGAGAAGAGGCTCCTCCAAAGTGCTAGGGCTTTAGGGCTTTCACCACGAGGGGGAGAGACAGTCTCAGTCTTCCTGCAGCTGTCTTCTGGGCCAATAGCAGGGGCTACCTCATGTAGAAACAGCTTAGAAAAAGTCTTGCTATGGTTCTAATGATGACAGGCCAATATAATGTGGTACTCCTGTATCACCTATTTACTGTCAATGCCATGGCAGCAGCTCTGGCTCTTGACAGTAGTTTGTAATGYTGTAGTATAGCTGAAGCTGTAATCCATTACTGGGCTGTATGGGGTCTTTGCAAAGTTAGTACTCTGTTAATTTTCTCCTGTATACATGTTGATTTCTATGCAAAATAGACAGCTCCTGCCCAAGACTGCGTTGCTATCACATGTGACTGTAAAATGTCTATGAACGCTATTCTGTGTTTAATACAAATGCCCTCAAGAATGGAAAAGTGATTTCTGTTGGGAGTATTTTGGCAAGAAGGCAGAAATAACTTCTTAGATCTTTTCAGCATTAGGAGAAGGTCAGACATTCACATTCCTATCCTGTAGTAGTACCATGTGATTGTCATGTTTTCACAATGAGGTTTCTTTTTAGTGTCCTAGAATTTGGGGCACTTTCCCTCTTAAATTAACTCCCATAGTCTGCCTGACTCTATACATTCCTTTAAAACATTTCAAGGCATAGCAGCAAATAATGTTGTAACTGGCACAGCTAGTAGATTCATTACAAACAATAAAGGGCAAGTATATGGTTTAYATGTGTGGAATTGCTGTCATTATCTTAAAAAAAGCATTAGCCCCAACTGTGATGTTAGGTACCTCATTGTTTGTCTGCTGTAATTCTACTGAAGTCTATAGAACTACGTTAGAGAAAAGCAGAGTGCAGATAATCATACAGACAAACCCATTTTTCTTCCTTTAAAGATAGCAGGCTTCTTATTCTAGAAAGAACTCTTGAGAATATTCCAAGTGGGATATCTAACTGTTCCCCATTGTATTTTCAAATCTTTCTTTTTCTTCATCTCTGCAATAACCTATTTGAAATCTTAAGTTCAAATTAAAATGCATCCCTTTACTTTTCTTAATTGCTCTGGCATTTCCTATTAGTCAAGAGCCCTGAAGGCTCTTCATTAATTGCGTCATTATTAGTGTTACTGTTAGTCCACTATTAATTACATTTGTGAATATTTCTGGCTGAGGAGCCAGCTCTGTCCTGGAATCTGAGTGGGGCTAGATGTTGTACAAACAAAACAAACAAAAAAAAGCCTGCCACAAGGGCTTAAAATCTGTGTTATTATTTATCATAAATTAATTTAAGAAAGGTGGTGGTGGTGGTGTTGACCAGCAACTTTTTCTCCACAGACTATGGATAGTACAAGTAGCATCTGTTTAAGCTTCAATGTCTGACTTTCACCAATTTGAGTAGATTTCTTTAGCCTCAGTTCTATAGTAGCAATCATATAATGAATTTAAGYACTTCCTATACAGCTAATGCAAGTGTGTGAGGTAACTGTGAAAGTATTTTTGCAATGAGAGCAAAAATAATTGATAATGTTTTTGTTCCTTCATCAATAAGGAGCTGATTGTAGGAACCRTTCTTCCTGGTCACTGCACAGTGCATGTCTACTGTGCACTTGAGATATTGGCTGATGCGTTCTGTATCTTTATCAGGTAGTTCTGGGTAAAAAGGTCATAATTAAATTTCAGTAGTTTTATGAGAAATAAAAGTGGAAAAATTACAATGGTGCTTACTCACACTGCTTAATAAAGGACCTTCCACCATTCTTATTGTAAATTCTGTTTAGCAGAGACATGTAACTGCCTCTAAAATCTACTTCAGATTGAGGCTTAGCCCCTAGCTCTTGGCCTGGGACCAACTGGTGTGGGTGTCTGTAAGGACACAAGCAAGGGAAAATATGAGAAAGCAAGCATATGCACAAAAGGGAGAGATTAAGCTGGGAAATAATGATCTTTTTTTCCCAGTCATGCAGTCTTAAAAATAAATAAATCATTGTAACCACTTTTTTAACTTTTATGAGTCCTGACTGGTGATGTATTCACTTTTTTCTTTTTTTTAAACAAATCTAGGATAAAAACTTTTTACTTTATGTTAAAAAATGAATGTAGCAAACTCATGATGAAATTAAAGCATCATTCATCATTACCACAAATAYCAATTGCAGATAATACAACAGTAGTGGCTGATGAATCATAAGTAATTGAAATAATACTTCCATTAATAACTTTCTGCAACAAATTTCTTTTACTGTAGCGTTACTGCATAATGGAAAAATACCTTCTAAAAACAGACTGTTTCAAATATTTAGAAAATGACAATGATGAACTATTTTCTCAATGGAAATGGGTGGAAGCCTGGTGTGTTGGTTTATTTGGTTGCTTACATTTTCTTAATAATTACTTTCATATTTATCTTTTTGTTTTTTGTTTTTCCTCCCTGCAGGAGGGATAGGTATCTTTGCAAGCAGTCTGAATCTAGTTAGTTCATGTGGGTGGGTAAACACACCTGGCTGCTTCAGGGAATATTGTGTTTCAGGCTGGCCCTCTTCTCCCCAGAAGTTGGAGGAGTGCAGCAAGAGCACCTTGGAGTAGGCCAGTAGGTACTTCTATTTGCATCCACCTGGCTTCTCTGGGTGGTGCAGAGAGAGTGGGGTCATAGTCCTRCATCTGGAGAGGACCTGGGGGTGGTGTGCCTGTCTGGAAGAGTGATGAACAAATAGTCAGACTGTGTGACCCTTGATGTGAAAAGTGGAGAAAAGTGCTCTTCCAACTTCAAGTGCAGCAACCTGACAGAATCAAGAATTTCAGCAATAAGCTCTGTGGAACTGCTTCTGTTACTTTTGCATAGCACTGAACTTTCTTGTTTTACTTAATGATAAAAGCACACTACTGTTATCTGAGAAAATTCAGTTTCATTAGGGGTTTTTCCCTTCCTTCAGTCAAAAAGAGAATTAGGTGCCTCTATCAGCCTGGGACTTTCAGTCTTGGAGAATGTAAGACCTTTTGCTAATCTGTAAAGAAAATTAGTTTTCCAGGTGGAGGTAGTGTGAGCTCAACCAGTGCCCTTCTTCCATCTCAGGCAGTGAAATTGAGAGTTCATTCCTCTGAGAGTGCCAGCAAGCCACTGGACTGGTTTTACAAGGTGTGCATTAGTGAGAAGCCAGAGCTACAGCTAGTCCACCCCATCTCACTTCAGCAAAAGTTTGGAGACCCCACAGGCTTGCTTCAGGTGGTTTTCCCCACCATGCAAGTGAYTGCCATCCCTATCTCATTCCCTGATTCCCATCTCCTGCCCTGTCCCCCRCCCATCTCAACAGTTGCACCCACACACTGGTTCATACCCATCTCTTAGAAACCAGRTGAAGCTAAGGCCACCCACTTTTAAAATTCAGATATTTTGGAGTGCATTTACTTTTWAAATAAAAAGTAAGGAGATGTTGATTCTTTTGTGTTTCTGTGCTGTGGCCCTTTGAATCTTAAACAAGTTAGRGAAAAGTGGTTTGCACTTGATGACATTTTAAAACACTGAAGCAGCAAAGTTGTTTATTTTATTAATGATTCAAAACTTGAAAGTCTCTTTGCATTCAGTTCAGTTTTATATCCACACAGTTGCACTAGATTTACTRGCATCTTTGCTGATTTACAACAGAATAATTGATATCATAATTTAGCTCCTTCCTTATTTGCTAAGCAGAGATTGTTCTCACCTTCATTCTTATTATTCAGGTATATGAGAATATATTAGTATGTTTTTTCTAGTAACTTTAGGTGGCAGGATGCTAAACTTCCACAAGTTCTTGGGTGGCCGAAATAGAGTGCATTTGATAATCTTGGTSTAAAACTTGAATTCCAATATGTGTAAGAAGAAATTATAGTTTCTCCTTGTAAGAGGTGGTATAAATTTAAGAGGTTGTGTAACCTCCCTATACTGACTAAATCTTAGCATTAGAACTAAAAGCTAGTTAACTGACTCCAAAATACTACTCTGGGATGGAAAGTACTTGCTTTTACTGATCAATTATTTAATTGACTGAATATTGCACAGGATTCTCCTTGCCCGTTGAAGCATATTTCAGGCTTGGGATCTTATGTTAGAACTGCTATTCATTCAAAATCTCCTTGTAGCCCTGTGCTTTCTAACTGATCCAAGTACAGCTCCTATGCTCAGAAGGGATGGCAGGAGGCATTTGCAGTACTGTTCTTTTGCTAGAGCTTTTGCCAAGAAAAGGCATTCTAGTATTTGTAGCTGAGATTCCATATGAGCCTTGGAGGGAACGTYGCTCTGTGAAAACAGCCAATTTAGTACATGACCTGTATTTCTCCCAGTCGCTAYCAGTGACTTCAGGGGAATGCGCCAACTGGCACAGGAAGCTCCAGAGAAGAGACTGCTTCTGTCTTYTGCTGCTTCCTACTCCTCTCACCACAAAGCAACTTTTTTCTGTAGCATGTAGAACATAGGTGAATCAGGTTCAGGAKTGCTGGACTACATTTTACTGTGGAGGCTGTGTCTGAATCCTGGCTTGGTCTGCCAGGATTCAGCATGACATGCCTTTCCTTGGTTGTTTTGGTTCTAGAAACTTAAACAAAACTGTCAAGTTTTACATTTTTTTCCAAAGTATTGCTGTCCCTGTGCTAACCTAGAGATTTGAGTAGGTTATGCCAATTCTTTTCTGGAGAACGCACTGGGCTGAAAGTCAGCAGACTTGTTTTTGCCTTGCAGCTCCCATCATCATTTACACATGTGTAAGGGACTGTGATCTAACAGTATCTGATCTCTGTTGTGCACAAGAGTAAGTGATTATGTGAGGTTCAGAGAAGCAAGGAACTTGATCTAAGACTGTTTGGTCCAAGTAGGACWCTTATAGCTTATTGTTTTCTTTTGTYCTTCTTGACTTAATTTGTTGGAAARAAAGCCCACTAGTTCACAAGAAAGAATAATAAAAAAGCACTCAGAGAAGCCTGCAGAGAAAAATCCGTGTRTAAATAATTGACATTAAAGGAACATGAAAGGAAGACATTCTCTTACAGCTATAATGTCCGATCTTTTTCCAGAGGTGGCAGCCATTTAATTTCCTTCCCCACTTACTGTTGCTCTGAACTCTGAAAATAAATGTGAAAAAATGAATCATGGTCTACCTGGATTCTGTGAGTTTAGGGTTAACAAATGCATCTCTCTTGAGCAAACCTCCATCTTCTTTTCAGTTTTCATCAGGGTAAATTTYATTTTAAAATTTAACTTGTTTTATTTGGAGACAAGTTCTTTGTATTGGTTTTATCTTAATGTGTATCCATAGATGTAAACAAAAACACTCTTGTTTGTAGGGATGTAAGAGGAACTTCAGTTCTGAAGATTTAGAAACTTGATCCTACTGTTTTTGTACCAGTGTGCAGTACAAGGAAGATGATGGATTTCAGATGAACACCACCGATCAAGATGCAAAACCACTATACTACTCACACTTAACTGCTTATTTTTCTATTGGACCAAGCTGCTAAGAAAATATTCCTAAATTAATATTACTTTAAGGTTCTGTGCATAAAGAATTCAAAGAATTAATGAATTGTTAATAAAATCTTAGCGATGTTTCCAGCAGTTTGCTTGTTAACTGTATCTTATGTGTGCTTGGCTGTATCTATATGTGTTTGGCTTGAGGTCCAGAGTTTTAAGCACTTGCTTGCAGATAATCTTTTGCTGTAGTGCTGTAGCGCCCATGCATTCATGCTACATTATAGTGCAGAATTTGATTTCAGATATAGTGTAATGAAGTGTTAAATAGTGTTGAGAAGCAGTGTGGTCCATTCGTCCTGCTCCTCGACTGGAAGTCAGAAGTTGTGGTATTGTTCCTGATTTTGCTATTGCTTTGCCATTGTGGATTTGTTTTATTTCTTTGCAGCTGCCTTCCTTCCCATCATTTATCTGTCTCATCTATTTAGATGTGGAGGGAGCTATCTCTTCCCTGTATATCTTGGAGGCCCAGCGCATTATGCTTAGTGTCAAAAAATAATGGCATTAAAAGAAATAACTTTTCTCAGGTTGATGYTGGATTATTTAATAGAATACTTATCCTGACTTACTTACTGTTTGATGGTGTTAAAGGGAGTTAGTGAGCATGTATTCTTATCAGCTGTTGTACTGCGCTCAAGAATCTATGATGTGCAAAATTACATTGAAAATTAAGCATATTTTCTTTTTGTCCTGAAATCTCTGTCACTACAGGTACTGCAGCTGGGCTCTGAAATCCTCCCACAGTACAAACAAGAGGCACCAAAGACTCCACCACATATAATTTTGCATTATTGCGTTTTCAAGACTACCTGGGACTGGATCATCCTGATCTTAACCTTCTACACTGCTATTTTGGTCCCTTACAATGTCTCCTTTAAAACCAAACAGAACAATGTGGCATGGCTAGTAGTGGACAGCATTGTGGATGTCATTTTTTTGGTAGACATTGTGCTTAATTTCCATACCACTTTTGTGGGGCCAGCAGGAGARGTGATCTCTGACCCAAAGCTGATCCGCATGAATTACTTGAAGACTTGGTTTGTGATCGATCTACTCTCATGCTTGCCATATGACGTCATTAATGCATTTGAGAACGTTGATGAGGTCAGTATACTATTTCCACTTCCACCCCTTAATTTTTTTTTAACTTAGTGTTTGGGGAAAAAGGAAAAACAAGAAAGAAATGAACTCTTTTAAATGGATTGAGTTAGCATGCATATGTCTCTAGTAGCGGCCCTCAGCACACACAGATGTTTGCTGGTAAGTCTTTAGCTGCATTGAGAGAGGCTGAGGTTTTCGATGACAGAAATTCATGTTTATTTTCTGTTGATCTTCATTCTTAGAGTTTGGGAGGACAGGTAGGAGCAGACAATAGGATCTGGGTGCACAGCTGAGGAAAAGTACGTCTTCTAATTTACCATGAGTAGCTTGAACTGGGATGTAAAGATAGTTTCCTGGGGCAKGACAATCCTAAAGTTGAACAGCATACATCCACTAATGACAATTCTTCATATGAACGATAGGGAAGTATAACATGCTTTTCTCAGCTGTGTTTGATGTGATGTAGCAGATGACAAAGGCAGGCAGTGTGACCAACTAATTCTCTTTGGTCCACCAGAGTACTGCATGGATATCTAGTGATCCACACACCGTTGTTTGGAAACGTTTGTTTTAGAGGAARATATAGCGTTGAAGATACTGTTTTGATGCTTGTTTGGTAATTTCATATTTAGAGAAAAGGACAGGGAGAAGTTTGAAAATCTAGGCTCCGTGTTCTTTCTTGCTCATCTCTTTGGGAACAAGTCACAAGCCAGCAAAAAAACTAGTATTCAGGCGCTTAAAACCACAATACTACTCTGGCTTAAATGCTTATTTTCCTTCTGGATCAGGCTGCAAAGAAAATATTGCTAAATTAAATATTACTTTAGGGTTTCATGCATAAAGATTTCAAAGAGTTAATGAATTGTTGATAAAATCTTAGAGATCATTCTAGCAATCCACTTATTAACTGAGTATTATATCGTCTATACCATCAACCAATTATGTRTCTGTATTTATCTGTGATGCATACTAAACCTGTAACATATATATGCAGTCCATCACTGCTTAGCATTTAATATTTAGCTTGCAATATTTAATTTTTATGGGTTCCTTTAAAGTATGACCACAATATAAATATGACCTATCTACCTCGGCTCTGAAATTGAGATGTTGAAAGAAAATTATACACAGTGAAATATCTGGGTAAAAACATAAAACCACATTACTTTTGTAAAAATATACCACGCAAGCTGTTTATCTAACTAGATCCATTTAAAGTATTATTTTCCTTTTTGACTTGAGGATAAGTAGGCAAACTATTGGATGCAGTGGAACAAACATAATGTTATTTGATATTTAATTCCCTAGAGAGGTTTTCATTTTATATAAAGCTACAGACTGAAATAACATGGATGAGATCATCTAAAAAAACCCTTGTAAGGACCTGTCCTTAAATATTTGTTTGCCATAAAATGCACCCAGCCTGCAGATTCCCATGCAATGCTTTCACATTTTACTTTATTGTTGCACTGATAGAGCAGTAGACACCGTTGTATACCAATATCCAGCATTTAGACTGCGAGTTAAGAGAAAACAACTGCCACACTCCCCACAGAGAGTAGCAACCTGCTAATGATTTTGCTGGAAAGACATTTCATACCTGTAATCTGGCTATGTGACCTGCGGAACATCYCTGAAGAATATATCTGTACTGGTGGCTATGACACAGCCCTTGAGCTGAGCACAGACACACTTCGACTTGTAATGATTCTACAGAGAAATTAATRTTCTGCTAGTTTGAATTTCTCCAGTTTCTTAGTCTTCATGCTGCCTTGCCAAGATGAGCAGCTSATTGGTACTTTAATTTTCCTGTGGCTCTTCAACAGTCTCCTTAATCAGTATAACAGTGTTAGTTTTCGTTACTCTGGCTATAATGCCCAAGGAAAAAAACATTCTTCTTCATGCTGTCCTTTCAAGACTGTTCATCTCTTTTTCCTCTAGTGGGTTCTGACATTCAGCTGGTGTAAGTCATTGCAGGGTCATTAGAGCAGAGTTTTCCACTGGTGTGAATTGCTGTACTTCTGTTAAAGGCTTATAGGCTGGTTTACGGGACCTGAGGGGATTTGCCAGCAACTTCAGCAGGATAATGCGGTGCACATCAGGTGAGGATTTAGAACAGTATATGCTGATCACTGTTTCATGAACTGCCTGTAGAGAGAAAGATAACCTTGTATTAAAGAAGAAAGCCCCATTCAAGGAGTCTTGAAGGTAGAAAGGCCTTAGCTTGTGCCTCACTCTCTGCTGTATGGAGGACTCCCTTGTGGGCTAGCTCCTTCTCTTTCAGACTTGCTGGCTTAGGTTTTCCTTCTCACTCACTCTGAACTCCACACCATATTAATTCATAGTTGGGAATTACCTTTTAAATAATAATAATAAAAAAAAATTAAGTCAGCTGCTGGGCTGCRCTGCTCAAATTAGAAGTGGAGTGGCCAAACTGCTCTGCTGCCTGGGGGCTATTTTGATTTTACTAAGGTAACTTCCATGGAACCGTGAGATGGGAGTCAGTAGGGGGCCCTGGCTGCTGCAAGCACAGAGAATTTCACACTGAAAGCCTGAAACTTTTTTACTGCTTCCAGTAAATAGTCTTAAGGAAAACTAGATACTAAATGATGCTTAGTGTCAACAGTGGTCATAGAATGAAATAAAGACTCTAAATTCCCATTTTCTTGTCTCAGTGTTTTCCATATACAATTTTAAACAAGAGGAAATAGAACCTTGGCTTTGTTGCGGTTCCTATTACAAAGGGAGATCAGAACAGGTGAAAGCTGACTATTTTCTGCCTGCTGTCATTTTCTTTAAAAAGAACTGTCACTGAAGACACTGARGATGGCATGGAAGAACTAACCTGAGAGGCCAGTCTGTTCTTAAGAATGCCGTAATTCTTGTGGTGGATGCAATGAATTGATTTGCATGGGTAACAGGATCTGGAACTGATGAAGTAAAAGGTTGTGGGGATAGTATTATCGCAGACTTACATTGAGATTATACTGGGGATAGTATAATCACAGACTTTTTGGCTGTTCGGAAAATTTTGGGACTGTCTCACCACTCAGCACTTGCAGCAGTTAGATTAATAATAGTAAAGTCACTTCTGTCATCTTCAAGGTGTTCCACCACTGAGATTAATAATGACATATGAAATGAGTTACTTGACATTTYTGACAAGAAGTTGGTTTAGAAAAATTCTGATTTCTCTATTTAGAATACTTTGATTTTTTTTTCTTTTTCATTTTTGAAGCAGCTTCTTGTTTTGCAATTTATGTTACTATTCCATTGTAAAATATAATGGAAAACATTTTGAAACAAAATGTGTGACATCTTTGTTTTTCAGGCAACTTCAAATTTCTTGGGGTTTGTTGCAATGTGAAACATTAGGATGTTTTCAATTCTCACTGTTTTTTTATATGCTTGAAATTTCAGTTTCTTCTCTTCACTATTGAGAATATTTTGTCCATAGAAATACTTTGAATTCATTAACTATTAATCAATGCAACTATTAATAACTACAATTAATGCAAGTGCCACTTAAGTCTAAGTAGCTGTGTTCTACAGATGAAGACAGAAAAAATTACTGTCTTTTTTCAAGGCCATGTGTGTGAATGTTCAAATTTTTTGGTTGCAGGTGCTGCGCTCAGACAGACAGAATACAGTATCTCCTTTTCAGACACTAACAAAATTCAACAAATAAAGAAATAAATAGCTATAGGGAAATTTCTGTTGTTACCAAAATGAAAGAAAATCTGTAAATGCTTTTCCTGCCTTTTCTATATGGTAAACTGATTATACAGTTAAATACAAATTACATTCTTGAGCTGTTGTAGAACTTCTCAAAAAGAAAATATTCCATTTATTGATGATGAACATAGTGCTAGGCTTAAACTTCCTAACCATTAAAACAATAGACTATGTTCTAGTTTAGTTTGAGTAAAATGAAAATATTGACTTAAAGTTTGCACAGCCCTCATAAAGTCTCTGGTATCAGTTTCTTTTGCATTTGAATGATTGTAATAACCTTTATCAGTAATCTTTTACAGTAATTAGTATTTTTCCTCACTTAAGGAAATACCACCTACTTTGGGGGATAACGTTATCTTTCTGTGTTGAGACGTCAGTCAGTAGAYTTAATAAAAAACAGGCCTAAAGAAAATTCTACAATTTTTGCCAAGAGCAATTCAGTTTAAGACCTTGAATTCCAAAGGCAAATTGAAGCATATTTTTGCAGTTTCAGCTTAAGCAATTTTATACTGTGGTTTTCAGCCATAATACCATAAGATATAATTTATATTGGAAAAAATGTGACTTATTGCATGTGACACTGTTGTTGTGAAATCACATGGCAGGAGAGGAAACCAGTCATGTCACCGCCAAATAAATCTCTGGAATAGGGAGTTTGTATTAAAAATTGCTATCTGCATTTGAATGGAACAATATGATCGATTGTTGGCTGATACTGAATTGAAAACCATATATCACTCTTACTAGTTGAGGTAGAAGAGAAATAAAAGCACAGTAAAAGATCATCAGTAAAGATACATTCGATATAAATGATCAAATGTTCACTTAACTGTATGAATAGGAGAGAAGCTGGTATTTAGACAGAGGACATAGCCTTCAAAGGGCAGAATTTATGATGATGAAAAAGTCTCAGAAAAAACACAATACACTAGTAATAGAAGTAAATTAAGCAATTTAGTGCTAAGTGAGCATGGTGTAGCCTGAAATTAAACAGAGTTTTGTGAGAGGAAAAAATGAATGTGTTGCTGGTTAGATGGTTGGCAACTTTGTGAGACAGTACTTTTGCAATATATTAATTTAAACCTTATTAGTGGAATAATCTTTCGTGCTAGTGCAAATTAGCKCTCTAGGAATCACTGAAGTAGCTACACTGAAAAGCATGCAACTTTTCAAGTGTTGTTTTATCATTTGCTTGTTGTAAGGAGTGAGGGAATAAATTATGATACTAACAGTTTTGTAAAATAGAGGTGTCTGAAAAGGAAAGATTTTGGATTAGATGACTTTTGCAAACTGAAAAATGTAATTCTTGGAGTCTTTTAAGCTTTAAATAGCTATAATTTGAAAGCCATTTGAAAGCTGTGTAGTTCATCTGTCCTGTTTGGATCTGTCTATTTGGGAAATACTAGGAGTGTTTTGAATGCGAGTCTATTGATTAAATGTAGTAATGAGTGAGTATTTTCTCATGGCTAATTAAAATRATAGCATTCATAACCTATTTCCTATGTGATGCTATAATAGAGCAGCTAAGTGTGGCGAGTGCGATCCAGGTGCAGAGGAGAGCTTGGAAACATGCTGTTCTAGGGCACGCTGGCTTGAGGCAAGAGAAGATGACTGAGACCCTCCAGACGAGGTTACTCCTCGCAGGTGCTCCTGGGGCAGAGTCAAGCAACTGAAGCACAGGCCTTGGGATGGCAGCAGTGGATGATTACTTGGTTGCATGTCCCCTGGTCAGAGATCCCTGGGAAGGAGGATGGAGCCCTGGGAGATAGTGCTCTGGGCTGTAAGGTGCCAGAGGCCCTGGGAGCAAGGCTGGGGGGTTGTTGGGGTCCCTCAGTGGTAGTGCTGGGAGCATCATACGGAGCTTGGGGCCTCAACTTGTGGAWGGAGGCGGGCGCAACAGTAAGGAGAAGTCACTAAAGGAGGGGAGCTGCTATCCTGGCTCCGAGGGGTTGTGCTGAGCAGGAATTACTCCTTAGCAGGCAGGTAGAGAAGAAGTGTATGGGGAAATGCAAATGAGGCAAAACAGTTTGCCAGGGTAAACCAGGGAGGCAGAGGATCACTTACTGTTCCGTTTCTTGAGGATTTGATCCAGTCTGTGTGTCTCTACAAGTTTTATTCCATTTTTTTCAATCAAACAGTGATTTCCTTCAGCTTCTCTCCTTGGAAGCCCAACCTTTGTGCTGCTGCTGAAGTGCCTCCTTTATGCTGGCCTTTCAAGGAGCAGTTACCTTTCCTTCCAGATCCTGTTTTCCAAACTGTGTTAGCATCATGCATAGGCACTGCAGTGCTCTGCTACTGTTTAACCAGTTTAGGATTAAATTCTGTCCTGTGCAGTAAGCCTGCTTAAAGTGTTAAGTTCGTTTAAGTTCTGCTTACTCCCCTGTTCTCCCCCAGGTTCGTGCATTTTGGCGGCTCAGGTGCRTTCACACTGTCAGCTTCCCAAAGGAGAATACCAGAGAAGGATGTCTTGCTGCGTCCCTGCCCAACACTTACTGTTTAGGTTCTGCTTGTGGCTGTCAAGGTGCCAGTTAGAGCCTCTTTTGCACTACTGATGTTCAGATTAGGCTTTATGCTAAGTCATGGAAAAGTAAGGGTGTTACTGGATTTCAAGGCTACTTTCTCATAGCTTTGAAAAGCATGACATGATTTATTATACTGTAAAAGAGAGACTAGTACTCCATATAAACCATTCAATCGGTATAAGGCTAAAAGAATTAAAATGGTGARTTACATTTTCAGTGACAATGTATGGTGATAGCCTTCGTCCAAAAATGAGAGCTAATTGAATTTATTAGATTCTGAATTATTTCAAAAAGTGGCTGTTAGAGATCCTTACACTGCATGTAAAGTGAAGCGTATTTCAGACACTAGATCAGTTACCCCATTTTTTTCTCCTCCAATTTAGAATACTTGCATCAATCTGAGGCAGAAAGTCAGATGAGACAGCAAGAAGTATTTTTTTGAGTAGCTAAATGGTTGCTTTTTAATCTATTTCATATTAGGGATTGGTTTAGAATTTAGGATGGAGTGGTATTAGATGTCACTAACATGAAATCTTATCTGGATGTTTTGCCTATTTCAAGGTAAATAACAAGCTCAAGAACTGACTGTTTATTTGAATCAGAAGCATTGGGAGGCAGGTAACTGTCAGGAGCAAATTTATAATTTTTCTTCTTTTTTTTTCTTTTTTAGTGTGGGATGCAGAATAATAGTTTGCTTAGGTTACTTAGGTGTTATCTTTGTCCTGGTTATTCCTCTTGAAGTTGTCC
>NW_028186579.1:192141-207104 GCF_003343005.1 Rhea americana
TTTTTTTTTTTTTTTTTTCTCCCTTCCAAAAAATGGTTTGTTTCCGGGATGTGTTGGTTTTCTGCGTGTGTATGTGGTGTACCTGTGTCAGGCAAACGTGGACATAGTTTTATAAAAGAATAATCAGCCATTTCATTTCTTGTCATGCCCTATGCCTTTATGGATGATTAGTTGYTGCTTCTGTCTGGATTCTACCCAAGCTCTGAGAAGTCTGACTTAAAACAAGTTTTGTGAGTCTGGAGATCTACTTTCCTCAATACTGAGAACCACAGCTGTAACGAGAGGGTTTAGATATTGATTTTGACCTGTGAGCATAGTGTCTGTTGGCTGCTAAATATGGCAATCTGTAGGAAAGGTCATGTTCTCAGACCTGATTAAGGCAATCAGAAGAGGCAAATAACAAAAATGAAAAGTCGTAATAAAGACCTGATGGCAGAGAGTGCTGCCATGTTACTGCAGATGTGCAGAGCCAGGCTGCCGCACAGCTGAATTAAGAGTCTAATGTCAAGAAACATTGCCTTCTATGGCTCTTACCTCACTTATGCCACTGATAAATTTGATTCATTGTCTTCCTTTTTTGGATAAATAGTTAATTTATTTTTAATCTGTTTTATTCTCATTCTTTTAGTGGTTAACTTTTAATCTCCTACTTCTTCCTTTAATTGAGGTGGAACCAAAACTTCAGTTGTTACATGTAAGAGGAAAGTGTTGGATGACTTAGAGCACACTTATGTCAATWCTGAATATTTCTTACTCTAAAATAAATAGGAGATCAGAAATAAATTATTCTTCCTTTGAGACAAGAAACAAAATCTTGATGCTTGGGTTGAGTGCATTTTCTTTCTGCACATATGGATAGTATACAATAACCTAAAATGTGAACACTGCCATGCCAGATTGAGTCTACTRTTAAAGTCCTAGCTTTAGTAAAGCTGTGGGAGATGGGATGTAAGTGATATTTAACTTCTTCCCTGAAGTTGTTTGTTCTGTGTTGTCTTTGGAAGGGAAAATGAATTACTTCTCAGATTTTTTTTTTGTCTGGTGTTCATTTTTTGTTGCTGTTTTTAGACAAGCAACCTTGAAAACAATTTGCATTTTTTAAGGTGGTACTCTGTTATTCAGTGAATCATGAGTTCAATTTTGCATTGCAAATGCAAAACAGTAACTTCTTTATTTGTACAGAACCCAGCATTATAGTTCTCAGTGTTGCTGTTCCTGGGGGCTGTAATGATAAAAATAACTAATAATTACTCTACTGTAGCCCTTATGTTCTCAAAACACTTCACAAAGTAATTCACCACAATACCTCTTCTCTTTTTTACAGATAGGGAAGTAATGGTGAAAAACTTAGGTTGCCTTGACTGAGGCTGGAAGCAGTTCAATGGAAAGCTTAATCCAGAAAATGGATATCCTGACTCCTGATTTTTGAAAGATTACTGGCATGACTGAGATATCAACATGAAACATGGGGCAAAAATGAGAGTAGATCACATCCTGTAAAAATAAATAAATAAATAAATAAAACTTGGGTACAAATGTGCAGTATCTAGCAAGGAGTTTTAACTTGCAGCAAATTATGCATGGAGATTTAGTTTGGGAAGTATTTCGTGGATAAAATTCTGAAACCTTTTCTCTGTTGTAAAAYGTGGGGCCTGATTCATTCCAGCACTCATGAAGACTGACCTGGTTTTATGTTGTGTTTTAGGTGCAACTCTACTCTGTAAAGGCATATAGGAAGAGATGAAAGGGGATTGTATTTATTATTTTAAAGGCTTTTGACATTCAGATTTGCTCAGTCAGAGAATATATAGTTATTTCTTCTAGCTGCCAGTGCTTTGAGCTAGCCCTTTGGTGTGGAGAGCGTTTGCTGTGTATTCTTCAATTTTCATGCATCAGCCATCACTGGCAATAAAAGTTAAAATGCCAGGTTATTAAATATTTGTCAACAACTATATGCATATAACAGCAGTAGCATCTTTATTTGAATTAATTCAGTTACTTCAAACAATTTGGCATATAAGGTGGTGTTAAATCCAGCATTTTCTCCTATATTTGAGTCAGAGCTGCCCAGAGCCCTGTAACAGAGAGATAGTAACTGTGTGCTCTTTTTCTACCCTGGCAATATAACAGACTTCTCAGATTCCCCAGGCCTACAGGGGAAGGGATCTGTTGAATACAAACTAACGGGTAGAGCTGAGCCTGAGGAAACCAGGCTTAGGCAGGACTTTGTGGGATATTACTTAGCCTTGTCCTTTCTCCGTCCACCACACMCAAGTTCGTCGTTTATGGAGCTCCTTTAGAGCAGAGACGCTGGAGGTGCCTCCTGGTGACCTTTACTGCACTTTGTAGCTCTTTATGAACTGGAGCTGATGTATTTCTTTTTGGGCGGAAGGACCTTTGGGTGTCTCTTAATCTGCCTCTCAGGTGTTGTAAGAGTAGCAGAGCTTAAGAGACACGTCAAGAAAAGTAAATTGAGTTCAGGCTTTTCTTTTGTGTAACGTCTTGGAGTCATCTGTAATGATAAAAGCATTAAAAAAAATTGCACTGATAAGAGCATTAAAATGGACAGTAATCTAAAAAGTACAGTTCTATTTTGGAAAGTGGTAATCTAAAAATGTCAGTTTGAATCCAGCAGATCTATTCTGTGAGTATTAGAATATTACTTGCTAAGCTTAGTGGTGAAAGTGCTGTTTTAAGAAGAATGATCTTTTTTTTTCCTACTGTATCATCTATGAAAAAGTCTGTTAACTTACTATTGTTTATGTCTGTTTGAAGTTTTGTCATTTAGGAATTAACACTATTGCATAAATAATTATCTTCCTGGGCATTTCTTCCTCTTAATATGAATCCATTTAGAATAGACAAACTCTATTCCTCCCCAAGGAAATCAAATAGAAAATACTATTATTGCTGAGATTAAAATCAATGCAATTTTTTTTGCCTTTTCTGAACTTTTAGAATATTATTAGCAATGCAGTCACATGAAATATTCTGACAGTTAGAACATCAAGTATATTCTTTCAAAAAAAAAAAAACACGAAGATTTATTTTTTGTAAATGAGCAAGTAATTTTTGTACAAAAAAACTAATTCTGTCTACTTCTGGTCAAAATTTGGTAGACTCACTTTCTCTTAAATGATACAGTTCTGTCACATTAGTAATATTCTACAAAGTTTGTTTTTGTGAATTTCCAGAGGGAAATTGAGATAACAGTATAGTGATCTTAAAATAGCCTTTTCTGAAACTCTGAAAGCAAAGTGGCTTGCCTTAAACTTTTCGCATATTGTTTCAAATATTTTATTTTGCATTTCCATTTTTCATGCTATCCAATTACTCACACAATGCTTTTCTGATTTCCCCCTCCTTTCTTCTCCTCCTCTTCCCCCCCCCCGGTACTTATAATCCTTTACTTTTGTCAATTAAGAATTAACCAAATTTCAAAACTTTTAAGTCCCTTCTGGATCTATATTTCTGTCTTAAAAAAAAAACTGGTGAGTTTTAATGTATAAAACAAGATTTGCGCCACTATTTCTAAGCAAAAATMGAATTGATATTTAGAATTCTGGGTTTTAAAATTTTCATGTCATTGCCCAAAAGTTGTAAGTACCGCATGATGAAAAGCTTGACTTTGACACTAAAGCTAAAACTGTTAAAGTAGACCATTATTGGAGATTTCTTAAACGGTAATGTAATATTGGTTTGCTGTTAAGATTTATAAAGAAGAAAAAGAAAAATGGGCATTGGAATGCAGGAAAAAGACATGTATTTCCTGTCTTGTAATATCAGAATGCAGATACTGAGAAGGCTATACATTATGTATATGTAGACTATACTTTATTGTCACTTAGGGACTTGTATATCCAGTGTTACTGTTTTTATTTCTCTGTGGGRTCCTCAGAGGTACCCATTTTCCCTCTCTTGGAAATGAAGGCCTTAAGCTGTTGTATCTTCTTTGAACTGGCATCTAGGTTTTGATCCCTGTTTTCCAAAAAACAAAGGCAAGCATGGAATGAATGGGAAGTGAGAATTCTCTCATAGTTTATGAAAAAATTTTTTGCATAAGTGTCTTGAAAAGGTTGACATAAATAACAATGAAAAGAATGCATCGCTTTGGTCTTTTCTAGGTCTCTGCAGATATCTCTGATTTAAAGGACTGCAGCTTTTTTCTCTTTGGTTCTTTCTCCCCGCCCCGCAGTTGTGTTAAACCTTGTCCAAATAGTTAATGGAAATTGTTAGTGTATCCTAAGGTAACAAACTACATCTGTCTCCAAAAATGAGTCAATATAATCATGACAAATTCATGAAATAAAGGGGAAATGCATTGCTGCAGTGCTGGGGAACATGAGTCAATATACTTTATGTAACTATTTAATAAAACATCTCTGCTAGTGCATTGAACCAGCCGAAGACACTGAAGAAGTTGTTTTTATGCAAGAATAAACAAACTTCCAGTAAAAGCTGGTGACCAGAAGTATGCAATTATGCATTTCCAGAAATAGTTATTAAACCAGTCTGCTTAATTTTTAATCAGACTTCTGTGGATGAAAACCTTCTTGATAAGGGGGAGTAGGGGAAAAAAAAAGGACCTATATATGACAGGCTGTTCAGATTTTCTTGTTCCCCAAGTGATTTTTAAAAAACTTTTCTTGTTCATGAGAATGCAAATCAGTATAAAAAGTTACAATATAAAATTCTATATGCTGGCTTAATTCTGTTTTGCGGGAGCCAAATTAGTATCAATACCAAAATACTCTATTGATAACAAAGATGTCGTAAAGAATAATGATGTGGGAATTAGTGAGATATTTGAAATACTTAAGCTTTCTGTAATCCATCAGAAAAATATCAGAGGACTGTTTTTCAGCGGTTGAATACTTGTGGGAAAGTGGTCATAGGAGATGTGCTGTTATACCAGAAAATTGCAAATCACCAGGTACTTACAGCATTTTTGGCCTTCCTTATTTATCATCTTGATATGTCTGAGCTATATATTGCAAACTGTATTACATCTCTGAGAAATGGGAGGACATGTCTTGCTCAGGATCATAAGGAGAGTTGATGATAGATTCAGAAATAGCTATAATAGGCTCCTGGCTCCAGATTCTGGAATTAATTTGGTAGGTGTCTGACCATTCTCTCAAACATCAGATTTGTATAATTTAATGGTCAATGACTTCCACATTTATTTTCAGTCAACCTCAAAGTAGCATCCGGATGCTCAGGGGCAGTCTGCTTGCACAACTGGGCATGCAATAAATAGCCTACCATTTGAAGCCTTTACAAAAGTATTTGTAGACCTATTCCAACTCTCTGAGAAGATGAGTTCAGAGAGCAGCCAATAAAACATTAGTGCATCAAGACAAGAGTACATGTATCCATCCCTGAAAAAGGTCACTAACTTTTTCATGTTTCAYCATCTCATTTTTCAGATGTCTGATGAACAAATATTTGTGATAGCTCAGCCCCTGTCTTTGCAAACACCGATTATGAATATTGTTGCTTTAATGTTGAATTCTAATGGCCGATTGTGCTTTATCCTTCTAGGGAATCAGTAGCCTCTTCAGCTCACTTAAAGTGGTCAGGCTGCTTCGACTGGGTCGTGTAGCTCGGAAATTGGACCATTACATTGAATATGGAGCAGCAGTCTTGGTCCTACTGGTGTGTGTGTTTGGTCTTGCAGCACACTGGCTGGCCTGCATTTGGTACAGCATAGGAGACTATGAAGTTATCGATGAGGATACAAACACAATCCGACCTGAGAGCTGGCTCTATCAGCTGGGGATGTCAATAGGAACACCTTACCGGTTTAATGCGTCAGGCTTTGGGAAATGGGAAGGCGGGCCAAGCAAAGATTCAGTCTATATCTCCTCCTTGTATTTTACGATGACCAGCCTCACCAGCGTTGGATTTGGGAACATTGCCCCAACTACAGATGGAGAGAAGATCTTTGCTGTCGCTATGATGATGATTGGCTGTAAGTATTAGAGATTCTGTCTCTTGCACTATGCTAGATAGCAATGTTTTATGAATGCTGAGTATCATAAGAATAGCTCTGGAATCATGTCAAATATTATGCAGTTTAAAAGCTTTATTTTTTTTTTGGTGGCAATATGGTTACTGCATGCTTCCATACTGGGTATTTTTAAAATCACAGATGAGAGTATTGCTGTGACTAGTAAAAATTCATTTGATATGGAAGTAGTCCTTTCGCTTTTCTGTAGTAAGTAAACAATAAAATCCGAAGTATGAAAAACTCATGTACTAGAATGAGCCTAGATAACCTTTATGCCTCTGTTTGGTATGTGGCAGAATTTTTCTATGTCTGAGAGCTGTGTACACTGGAGAAGTGAGTGAGGGGTGGTCCAGGAGCATCTTGTGAGAAAGAGACAAAAGGAGCTTGTAGAGGCCACAAACTCCACTGTGGGCTGAGCATACRCTCAGATCCCAAAGCAGCCAGGATAATACTGGCCTGGGGCACATCTTCTGACTCACTTTTCCCTGTAGCCAGGGATTTGCATTGCCCAGCTTTTGGTCATATTGTGCCACCTCAGTGTAGGATCTGCACTCAAAGTGCTTTGAGAGCTGCTTGCAGTTAGGAGCCGTACTTTGACTACCCTAAACTAGACTGTGCTTTTTCTAGATAAAAGTGTGGAACTCGGACCAAAACAGGGGAAAATTACTGTTTCACAGATGAACTTCCTAATAGGGGAAAGAGAAAGAAGTTTCTGTACGATAATATTCCATTTAAAGGAGAAAAATGTTAATCCTCGTTGAGCAGAAAATTAAAACCGAGTATCTGATGAAACCCAATAGCAACACAATGTCTRCTATGATACAAATGTGCAGCCTTTATTCTGATGTGTCATTTTATAGTGACAATAAAATCATGTAATAAAATTACATGTTCAGTGTTGAGCAGACTGAAGGTTAGTGAGAGGAAATAGAAAGGCATGTATTCTTGCTTAGGCAGAATTAGGATTTTTTAGCTACAAAAATTGTTAATTTTGTTGTTCTAGCTTTTTCTCACTGCTCAGAGTTCTGTTATCCTGTTAAAACACACTGGTAGCAGAAATTTAGTTTGTATAACTTGGAGGCAACTATGCAGTTTCTTCATAAGTGCATTGGACGATGTAGCAGTGTAGTATAAAGCAGACTTCAAACGTATTTCCTGATGAAGCTGCCAGTTTAATAGGAGATATCCTGGCCTTTGGCTTATTGTTCTTTATGTTATGCTCCTTAAACTAGCTGGACAAGAAAGGCATTTGCTACCTGAGCGCTCAGTGAATGTGATCTTCATAATATCCAGGATGTTACGTGGGGATGTTTGGAGTTGTACCTGCTCCAAACTCTTCATTTGGAAGCATCATGTACATAAACAGCATTTATGAGGTTAATATTAATAGATACCTGTGTTGAACTCTAACATAAACTTCAATTTCAGCAAAATGTGAAAAATCGTGATCTGGCAATTTTAAATCTATCTCTTGAACAAAATCAGATTTGATAAAAACAATTTTGTTTGTACTTTATTGGCTTTTTGAAACCTTAAACGTCTAACTCAGTAAATATCTGCACCTTTATCCTGTGGACAACGACYTGGAAGCCATTAGGACTATTCACATATGTTTGTGTGAATGGCAACTAAGTAATCCAATTTTTCAGTTTTTATAGCATCTTGATTGCTTTTAACATGCTGATAGTAAAGGTGGAAACACTTTTGACTTGACAAACTTCGAGACTTCTAGAACAGAAGCTACTGCTGGTTGTTAGGTGGCAGCTTGCGGTAACCCTTCTGCACTGGTTGCCTGGTGATTTGTGTTAGTAAGGAACCTTCCAAAAGGAAAGAGCAACTTCTGGAGATGCTCTGATACAGTGTTTCTCTGAATTTCAACAGGGAGAAAGTAAGTAGCTGCTTTTTTTCCCTCTCCATAAGGAATTCTTTTCAGACTTAGCTGAATTTTGAAAATTGTCTTCGCCTATTGCTGCATGTGTTAAAAGGCAATATTCTGGTATTGTCAGAGTAGTAATTTGAATATTGACGTGTCTCCRGCAAGATCTGCAAGCCATGACCGGAGCAGGAGAGGCATGGGAAGGCCCTACCTGTCGCCAGGACTGGCAGTCAGTCGGCAAGCAGGAGGCCTCGGCCGCTGCAGCAGCCTGGCTGGGAGCTGCCCGCACAGCCCTGCTCGCCTGTCTCCCTTCCACCGGGCAGGCTCTGACACACAACCCACCCCATCTTTCCCCTCGCCTCTAATTTTCCAAAGATTCAGCACGTGCTGCAGAACGCCAGCTCTGCCCCTTGCTTTTGGTAGGAAGCGTGATCAGCCCAATAGCTTTGCTCGCTGCGTGGCTGATGCGGAGCTTGTGGTTTTGAGCTGTGGCAGTTCCTCAGGATGGGAGGAACGAAGAGATTTGTTCAGGTTGCAGGTATTTAGAGCTTAATTGSTGATCGTCTTTCCTCCACTGTAAAATTTTGTGTTAAAATGATGTTATTTTGTCTGTAGAATTAAGCTCTCAAACATTGATCTGGGCTGTTTATAAGGACTTTGTCTTATCTGTTGGGAGCCTGAAAGGTGCATAACTGTACCAGGAGGTGGATTTGGGGGGAGAGGAAGTACATCTAAGTCTGGCTGAAGCTTTTGTATGTCACACAGAAAAATCYGTATTTGTCCCTGGCCAACTGACATGTTTCCTATGAGCTGGGTAGGTCACTTGTATCGCAGTGGCAACCTGGTCCTGTTATGCTCCTCATTTTCCAGGTGTCAGATCACTTAGATTTGCGCCTGGGATGGATAGGTTGTCCAGTGTGCCAGAAGCAAGCAATCTCARGTCAGTTCTGCCAGTGTGCTACTGCCCACTAGTAGCAGTAAAAGTTTTACGATTTTTTCTCTTATACTTTGCTATTAATAYTGCATTTATTCTAGTATCTGTCTAGTAATGTAGTTCTCAAAAATGAGAAATGTTACAAAAATTGTGGGTCATGCTTATACTATCATATATATATGTATTGGAAAGCAAGTCTTTTGCAGGTAGACTTCAAAATCATTTTAAATTAAATTTGCAAATGGCTGAAAACTTTATATTATTTGTTAATAAAAGTGTCTATGCAATTAATGACTATTTGAAATGAAAAATATTGAAAGAAAATACTTTTAAGTTTCCTGTACAAGTTGATTTTTATCATAAAGTTCTTGACTTTGGCAGAAAATAGATTTGAAACAGATCCAAAGAGTGTGTTGTGGTGACAATTCAGATCTGATTGTTCTAGGAGCTGAACGGACCCCAAAGTAGTGGATTATGGACTATTCCATAGGCATCTGTAGATTAAATATTTTCTGGTGATAAGGGCTTTGGATTGGATCCTGCAAATGGTTGAGTATCTTTAAACTGTGACAGGGTTCCTAAGAGCAAAGGTGTGCTCAGTGTGGTATGAAACSTCTGCCCCTTAGTGGAAAAGAACATCATCATTTTATTTTAAAAAACATAAGCATACAAATGTAGGGTTGCACTGAAAGTCCTTTTCCTCTTTTCCACAGTTGTAACAGCATCCGTGTATGCACTGACTTCTCAAAACTGTGCTTTAGTGGTGTTATAAAGGCAACAGTTCATTTCTCATCCTTTAATAGCACAGGATATACTATTTGCTTTCTGGGAAAGGTGGAGAGAAAGCCTAACTCCTGGAGCGTCTAAAACTTCAACTGAATATAGGTGGGATTTGTAGAGTCCAAACTCAAATCTTCTGCTCCATTTACTTCCCTGATACAGGATAAATTTTTAAGAACCGTGTGAATTTTTCTTCTTTTTGGAGTGGATAGGTATGATCTGGGCAAAAACAGGCACACACGCACACGCACACACGCAATCCAGGGAAATAAGTGCCAGTCATTTTACAGCCTTTTCCATACGAAATGGAAACTGCACTGTCACTTTATTTTTTTTATTTTTTATGATGATTACTTTTTTGTTTAGTTGAGCAGGACAGTGTGTTAGCAAGATTCCAAAACTGCCACTCTAGTATCAACAAAAAAAATCTTATTTAGGGACAAATATATAAAACTAGCATTAACACTTCAAAATGATTGCAGCAAAATTATACTTTTAATAGTCTGGAATATCTAATAGGGTAATTTTTTTCCCTTTGGGCCACTTAACCTCCCAACTCTGAATAAATAATAAAGCTCCTATTAGCCTAATGAGTATAGAATTAGATCAACAGAAAGAAAACAATTAAATTTGCTTTTCTTTTTTTCTTCACCCTCTGCTCTTTTTAAATAATAATAAACATTGCCTCAARAAGCTAAGAGCTTGTAAAACAGTACTGTGGCCAACCAAGCCCACGGTCACAGTCTCGCTGGCAAGATCGCCTTTGAAATGCYGAGCTCCTCGTGATCTGTAGAAGCAAGTGGGTTTTGTTGAAGCGGGTTTKGGGGTGCGCGGGCGTGAAGCCGCCCGTGGCCTCCCCCGGCTTTGGCCGGGCTGCCGGCTCTGGGTGTAGCTGGGAGGKGGGAGAAGCAGCGCGGGTGCCCGCTGGGCGCTGCGAGGCTGCAGCGCTGYGCTGCCTGCTCATTGCGGAGGGGCCCTTCTGCGTTGGATTTCAGGTCACGGCTCTGCACCTGCCTCCTTTTGGGTGTGAACGGTCTCGGCTTCAGTTTGCTCCGTGAGCTGCGCGGGCGCGATTCGGGGGGCGCGCTCGCACCCGCTTCCCAGGGCCACGGCGGCTGGCAGCAGTGCAGCGAAACAGAGAATCTGCTTTTAAAAGTAGAATACTTTTAAAAGTTTACTAAACTTTCTGAAGAAAAATACAAACACACACATGCTACATTATGATGCTTAGAAAAAGGAGGAGGAATTTCTTTTTTTTTTTTTTTATGGTTACTTTTGGTAGAAGGGATTTGATGGGGCAGAACGCTTGTATCTCAGGGGACGGCTTGATCACTGTGTGCTGCCCTGAGGAGCATTGCCACGTGGTACAGTTTTGTTACAGGCCTCTGTTTCTAGCAAACTTGGGTTTTGGTCTGGTTTGGTTTTGCTTGGTTTACTAGCTAAATGCTTTGAAAAGTTTCTGGAGAGGAAAGTCTGTGACCAGTGGCAATATTTCTTTACTTTTTTTTCATTCCCCCCACCCCCCCTTGGCATGTTGTCAGTTGAACCTCTCTACTTCAAGATTGGAGTTACTTGTAAATAAAGGAGTGACTTTTAGAGATGTATGTTGCTGTCTTCTTCACCGGAAATCTGCCTAGCAGGCTTCTGGTTCGGTCGGCACGGGACCATGCAGGCATCAAAACAGGATGTTTGTGTCAGAAGGGCCAAGAATATTGCAGGTATTTGAAAGCCAAAGCAGTTTATAACCAGTGTGTTTAGTATGCTCATGCAGAGAATGATGGAATGAATACTCTGTAATTATGTTCCATTTTCCATAACACAAAATTTGTTTTTCTCTTCTGCTTGGCTACTAATATGCCCTCTTTTGCTTCATGCTCCCATCCTCTTTAAGCTGGTCCTGTGGCAGAAATGTTTGTGTTGCATTAACTCTTTGTAGACCCAGTGACCACTGGTAATAGCACTTTGCTACAATGTCAGGTAGCTGTTTACAAAATGTAGGTAAGCCCACCACTTCCACTTTCCTTTTTATTTAATCTTCCTTTATGGTAAATCATCAGTCCAGGTAACAGTTTTAAATAAAATACAGAGATACATCAGCAAAGTTATCTTGGACCAATGGGAGTACAAACACTGGCCTTGTGAGAAGTTTAACATAGGGGAACTTGCAGAAGGAAGAGTGGATTTGTTGTGTTGCTGGAGCTTAGCAATTAGAGTAATGATTTGGATGGATCAGCTGCGTGAGGGTATTGAGCCTGTGGGGTTGCTGGCCGTTCGGCTTTATGGGCTGGACGAAGCGTGAGGTGGACTGGCTTGCTATCGGCAGTCTTGCTCAGGAGTTGCTTTCTGTGGGATGGTCCTACGATCTTAAGTGCTGTGGCTGCATACRCAGTCCGACTGACCTCACTGTGGCTGCAGTTTTTAGGGTGAAGGCATTTTACTGTTGGTTATTTTGACATGGGTAAACGCAGTCCCTACTGAGATTTGTAAGGGACTGCAGGGTAGTCATCGTGTAGCCCCGGGATGTGTGCTGTATTGGTCAGTCCTGCTGAAAGGGCATGTGGGTCCTGATTTCCGCTCTGTGGACACCTGATTCTTCTGATAAGATAAACAATTCATATTGCTGTGTAGCCATTTTTCATGTGCATATGGTAAATTATAGTTTTTTAAAACAGAGTCTGTGTTCACATCTGTCAACAAACCAACCTGCATGGTTTTGCCTCACTCTGTTTATTGAGTACATGTGTGTATATATATAGGGAAATACGAATGCCACTACAGGAAGTAAAAGCAATTAACTCCTCAGCTTCATTTCAGGTGAATCAAAACACATTTGCTTATCCTCTTTTCACAGATGGATATTAAATTGCTAATTAATAAGGAATGTGCCTGCAGAGTTATCTTTCAGAGAGGCTGATGTTACATGAAAACAGGTTTGAAACCACTATCTGGGTCTGTAGAAAGACATTTATTTTCCATTTTTAATACTTGAAAAAATTGTTGTTTCATTTTTTAGTTTCTTCCCTGTGGAGACATATGCCTCCGAATAAGAGTTCTCATATATTTTGTTCAGTAAAGCTGTCAGGTTGTGTTGTGTATATATATATTTTTTTTCTTTCCTAAGCAATAGCAGAAAGCAGAGGGCTTTAATTTGCTGTTTTTGTATCTGAGTGCTATGTCAGCAATCCCTTTGCAGTGCAGGTAGAGTAGGGATGAACAGTTCTAAAAATGCTTTGTGTTTTCCAAGAAAAAAATATTTCTCATTAAACATAAAAACAGGGATGAGGATAATGTTAAGTAAATTTGAAAATATAATTAAGTAGTTCTGTTTTCAGTGGTCTTGCTGAAAGGAACAAAATACTCCCATGGTAATGTGAACATCCCTGTGGGTTATGGGAAAACTTTGGTGGTTGGTATCATGACATATAACTCAGCATAGCTCCTTTGCAGCTGCACAGAGGAAGTAGTGTGCTTTCGTGGCCCCCACCAAAGCAGGAGCTATTCAGAGACTTGTATGAATGAGCATAGCCAGAACCTGATAGAAAAGTAGCCTGTTCTATCACAATACCCAAACAAGATACAGATGCACTGCAGCATCATATTTTGTGATGTTCCTGAGGTGTGCTTTTTCCCATGTAATGCAGTCCATCAGCTCTTAAGAGCAAATGGATGTTGTAGTGCTGTGTGTGTACTTAACAAAAACAGATCTAACCGTAAGAGGAGCATGTCCAGTGCGCATACTGAATGGTTCTTGGTGACCGTACTGCTTGTGTTACAGTATCAGAGGAGATGCTTGGGAAAAAAATCCGCTTAGTAGTGATGCTATGATGCTACTTCAGGACTAGATGTGAAATCAGGGACTGAGCACAAAGGCCTCTCAGATTTTGAACCCAAAGTATCTTTTTTTTTTTTTTTTGTGTACTAATTTGCAAATATGCTGTTTTGGTTTAGGCACATGCTGAGAAAGTAAGAAGAAACCTTTTCCCTAGGAAGATGATCTCTTGGATGCTTGTTTTTTGTCACTAACCCTGGCAATGTGACAAAGATTTAGATGCCACAGGCTTCTTGCCAACCACTGAGGTTTGGGAGCAACTGAGAGTTGCTGAGTGCTGACTGTTGGCATGCTCTCCATATGGTTGATTAGTTTTGAATTGCTTTTCATAGTTGTCTGTGTTAGCTACCAGCAGCACCACTCAAGCTAGCAATTCCTGATTTAAGGACCAGATTTTTTTCTTAGTAGTGGGCTTTTAATAGAAAGCAGCGTCTTTCTATTCCCTTGCACGCCTCCACCCCCCTATATTGTGCCTTATTGGGTGTTGTCTGAAGTTACTCATGATATTTGAAGAGCTGGTGTATTATTGATATAATTGTTAAGCAACTAATTTGGAATTTCTGAATGTTATTTTCCTTGGATGCTTTCTCTATTAGAATGAACAAGATATGTTGCAAGTATCTTTTTTCACTACACAAAGTTTCAGCAGAGAGCTAGGGCTAGAAGAAAACGTGGACCTTCTTCGCAGGTTACAAGGAGGGTTTGAGTATCAGAGCAGGGTTTGGGCTGGTTATCTCTAAATGTGAAAATGTCCTAATCTTTCTTGTTTAAAGAGTAAATAGAGTTTTTTTTTTTTTTTTTTTGTGTGTGTGTGTGTGTACTAATTTGCAAATATGCTGTTTTAGTTTAGAAAAGGTTACTGTGATGACCCTGCTTGAGCAGGCACTCATGGACTAGATGATCTCCAGAGGTCCCTTCCAACCTTACCCATTCTGTGATTCTGTGGTACCAAATAGACAGACAACGTTGTTTAAGGCTTTTAGACAGTTGAGTCCGAAGGGATTCCATTTTTAGTGAAGCGAATCGGTATCTCTCATCAGTAAGCATGGGACTGCACCAGCTCATGGTGGCATTTTCAAAAGCACGCCGATGAGCTAAAGCGTTGGAGTGTCTGGCCTATGCTGCGTTACATAATTGATATTCAGTGCAGACAGGACATGCTGGAGGGATGCGGTTGGTGCTGACAGACTTCTCAACACAGCAAACTCCAAACCTAGAATTGTAGCTCTTAGAAGTTGCTTCTTAGGATAAGGATATTAGAGGTCTGCAGATTTTTGAATGGTTGCTGCTACTGAAACATAAAGCCCTAGTGTCAAAAACAGCAAATGAGCAGACTTTAGATGACACATATGTAAATAACTAACTACTATCCAAATCTTTGTCTCCAGGCTAAGATAGACTGGAATGTTTTCAGGTTCACAACACTAGTGCTAATGCTGTAAAAAATCTTTCTGAGCTAACGACCATGGCTATATGAACAGTGCCCTATTCATATGGGGGTTATAGTCATCTCCTCATTTCAAGATACTTC
>NW_028186579.1:207172-407028 GCF_003343005.1 Rhea americana
AAAGAAAGAAAAAAAAAGGGGGGGAAGCAAAAAAACCCACCCAACCCCAAATCCACAAAACTACTGATGAATCTTCCCATGACATGTTGTTTTGCCTTAATGACTTTTAAACATTTGAGACTGTGCTTCAGCCTAATAGATTTAGTGAATGATCCCACATCAATATATATGAGAAAGCAGTTGCTAAAATAGTCCCAAGGGATTTTGTTTCCCAGTCACTGCCAGAATCATGCCAAAACAATCAGGATAATTTTTAAAGTGAGCTTTTTGTGCAGAAGTTTAATTCATGAGCTTCCTAAAACCTGTTGTCTTATGAAGAGCTTTACATTGATCTCCAAGATACTGAGCAACTTCTGAAAGTATTATAAATGGGGGAAAAGAAGTTCTATTTGTCAGGAAAGAAAATGGAAACTGTACAGTGTTCCTGGTTTGTTTGGGTATTTAGGGGAATGGGAGGGAGCTTGTTTTATATATGATTCCTTTTTCTTTGTTGCACATAAAGTTTCAAAATTTTTACCTTTAAAGATTTAATAATAATGAGGAAGATGAAGAAAATAAATAGGTATCCCAGCCATGGGTGTGTCTCTTTATCACCTGATGTTATTTCCTCGTCAGAGAAGAAGAAAAGGAAGAAGGAATATTTCAGGGAGATAACTAGAGGATGGCATACAAGATGAGTGTTTAGTTCCTTGGGAAAAGAACTTTAAGAATCTACAAGAGACATTGTGTTTTGATATGCAACACAGCAAATCTAGGCCCAACTTATGATTTTATTCTTAAATTACTGAGGCACGAAAGTATAATCTAAAAGCTCACAATTGATCTTTGTGGAGTTTTATTCCAGGTTCACACCTATGAAATTGGCTGAATACCTGTTGTCCACAAGAGTATGACTGATGTGTCTGTCTTCTCTGCAGTCCTGAGACACCTTTCCCTAGGAGGCAACTCTATAGATAGAAATCTTGGACAAGAGTTTGGTTTTGCATAAGAATAATCTGTATTTCAAAGTCTGTTTCTGCCTAAGAAAAATCCAATTAGATGGACGGGGGGGCAAAATAGCACATCCAGTCATCTGACACATTTTGCCACTTACCATCTAATATGTGGAATGTGACAGAAGACTTTAAACACCTTTCATTTCTGCATCATCTTTGAATCAGAGTCTAGTTATTTTACTATCTAATTGCTACTGGTTTCAGACAAACCTGCTGTAGGCTTCAAAATGTCAGAGTGGAAACAGCTTGCATTGCTGTAATATTTAAAGTGGTTTATGGATCATGAGATGTCCCTAACCACTTAGATGAGCTATCACGTGGTGGTTGAGAATGAATAAGGATTAGTTGTGCTTGCCAGATCAGTGAATTTTAATGCATTTGGCTGGTTTTATATTTTAAAGAAAGATTTGCCTTTTTTACTTATAAGAAACGTAAGTAATGCCCTAGAGGATTTAGATGCTGTTGTAGGTCATGTACAGTTTATTTTTTGAGGCTGAGAACTCTGAAATATTCTAGATCTGAACCTGAGTTGGTGTCTGAAGACACATCCTATTGTAAGCTGCAGCCTGATGGAAGAAATTCTGATCTCCTGAGAAAATATGGAATATATGTGGAAATGTCAAAATCTTTTGTCCACAGTCCAGTAACTCTTGTTGCAGCTGGTGTGAAAAATGCGCAAGGAGACAAGTAACTTTATTAATAGGTATTCTTGACTAGAAGGGAAGTAGAAAATTTATTCTTCTAACTGTATGGTTTCAACAGCCAGCGGAGTCTAAAATCCAAAGTGCCGTATGGGAAAGAATGAAATAGTTGAGCTGATTGTTCTTATTCACATCAACATGAATTGGAAATGTTTTTTCCGATGTTTGAAATCAAACCACTGTGTGGTGCAGAAGTAAATTTTTCTGGTCAGATAATTGGCAAACCTTGTCTTCCCCACCACTGTCTCCAAAGCCAAAATCTGTCACTTGATAAGCACAGGTGAATGAGATGATTCCTGGTCATGGTTTATCCTCATTGTTAATGGAAGGATCCAGAGGAATTTTCAGTAAAAAATACAGTGAGGCTGGAGATGGGTAACATCTTCCAATGGTTCAAAGACCAACTGAAGGAGAGAAAATAGGGCTTAAGAAAAAGGACTAATTTCTTTCATTTACAATTTTTATAATTTAATTCAAATGAGTTTTCTTGTGAGTTTTCTTTTTCTTTTTTTTTCTGGTAAAATTAAGACTTATTGCAAAAATATTTAAAACAGTGCCAGGATTTTTTTTTGACAGTCTCTGTCCCCTGAAGACCTTTGACTGTCTGAGATGTTCTAGGCAGTTCATTAAATGAATTCTGAAAACTGTAAGCTTATTTATTATAGCACTTGTTGATAGCTTGCATTTTTAGTGCAATTATTATAAAATATGAAGGCACACATTTGCTGCAACATTGAAGCAACTCTATCTTAATTTTTGAAAAACTATTACCTGTTTCATACTTAGAGGGCRGATGAGTGAAATTCTGCCTCCTAGTGATCAAGGTCTACACTGGCACTTCATGTGTGTGCCTGGGCAGGGTGAGTCCTTTTGCATCAAACAGCCATGTGGGTTTGGCAGCGATTTTATTACTGGAAATAGCACAGTATCTACTGAGAACAGTTCACAGAAATGCACTGAAATCTGCAGAAACTATTCTCCTGTTYCCAGGTCTCTTTCCTGTCATGGTCAGTGAGTTTCTTTCTCCTACTTTTCTCTAATTCTCCTGCACAAGCCCTCACTTCTGGGCCTGTCACTGCTCTGATGTTTGTTGTCCTGTGCTGGCAGCTCATCCTATGCTTTGCACAAGGAGACTTTCAGAAGAAACAAGGAGTTGGAGAAACTATTCAACTTGCYTTGTCTTGCGCTTTTGCTTTTAGGGAGGGAGGATATCATGAAGTATAATTCCTTAAACTTCGTATTCCTTGAACGTTGTTTGGACCTTTAGCTTCTAATGTAGTTTGCATTGAAATGCAGAGGGAAGAGACAGGAAGAGATTTCTAGTATTGAAAAAATGCAAAGTAGATTGTTTTTTTTCATTCACTTTTAAAAGTCTTTTGAATTGARGATTTTTGATTCTACCTATTCCTCCTTTATAAAACTCTTTCTTCACATGATTAGGAAAATGATAAAATCAATTGTTTCAAGAATTAAGTATGCCAAAACTAAATTTCCAGGAAGTGATTTTCTCACACTTTTTGCAAGTTGACTACAAGTTAATAATGTACGAATAGTGACAGAACATGGGAGGGAGAGTGAGCATTTTCTGGCAGGGAACCTTACCCTGCGTAAAGTTAGACACCTTCTGTGAAAATCATAGAGGAATTACCAAACAGGCAGACTATTTCAAGAGAACCACTGTGTCATGTAGATGCCACACTGAGCAGCTAAAAGGAAGAGAAGATCTAGCTGCATGCCTTTTTTTTTTTTTTTTTTGGCTTATTATCCTATTCTGACCTAGTCATGTAGCTGGAGAATGTCTAGTCTTGTTTTGGACTTTCCTGTATATAATAAAAACTTTAAGAGACAGGAAGCTGTGTGAGAAGTTGCCTGGAAGAGGCGTCAGGATTCAGGTGTTGGCTGGAGACACATCCAGGATCCTGCAGTGTTACCTTCTGTAACTTATTTTTCCTCTCATCCTGTGTCTCTTCTGCATTTAAACTTTGGGAGGGGAACTGCCTATCCAAATAGAGCCTCGAGCTTAGTTTGAGCTTTGAACTTGTGAGCTTCTGCTGTAATGCAACTAGGAGATATTACTAGCAGTACTCTTTTTCAAAGCAGTCTCATCACAGGTCAGGCGGCAGGTTTTTTTAGTCCCCTGCCATCAAAGGAGTTCGGACGTGCGCCCTGTCCAAGAGACCGTGAGAGCTGAGGGCAGCGGGAGGGCCTTCCCTTTGGCTCCCTTGCTGCTGCTTTTCCAGGGAGAGGAGCATCTCTGTGTGTGTGTGTGACCATGGCACAGGTTAAGGCACGCGAGATAAGGTGGCAGGATGGTGACCGAACATGGGGCAGGACTACCCTGCCAGGTTGGGCGACCYGTCAGGCTGAGCCGGTGCTGCTGCAGGCACCTAGTTCCCAGCAGGACTGGAAACGGGGCGCTCATCTCTGCGGAGAGCAATGACGGGGGCCGACACTGCTGCCGGCAGGAAAATCCCTGCAGCTTTGCAGGCAGAAGATGCTGCTCTAAAATCACAGCACTGTACATAAGGGAGAAGAGTCACTRGTGTGCTGGATCGGTTCGTTTCCCCTGGAGAAGACTTGAATTCCTACTTAGTTAATGARGAGAAAAGTGTGACATGCTTGAAATCCACAGACGTACTGAATTGCACTGGAATATGCTGTCTGATCGCGAGTGACCTTTCTGGAGACACAGTAGAGGGGGTCGGTCAGATCTTCTTCTCTCTGATATAAGAGAAGATAGCCCACTCCTTGGAAAAAACTACGACAGATCAGTCCAAGCCCTTCCGCTTGTGTTTAGAAGGAGAGGGACAGCSGTGCCCGGGAGGCAGAGATCTGTACGACACTGCCAAGCCTCTCCTGGGGGTACGACTTWAAGCTGCCAAGTGGATGGCTGCTCCTGTTTGCCCCCGAGGGAATCGGAAGGTTGTCCTTTCCGAGCTGTACAGCTGACCATCTGCTTTTTAGCTCCTGCTGATCTGTTAGGGAGCGTGCTGACAGGTGGAAGCAGGTAGTTTCCCTTGCTTCGTTTACTTCCTTGCGCGTGCAGCGGGGAGGGCATGAAAAGGGGGACAAGAGCTGCGAGAGAGAGAAATAGAACCTGAGGTTGAAAATTGTTTGTTTTTCTCTGTTCTTATGAAAAAAAGACTCTTAAGCTAATTTTTAAATTACTTCCCAAGAAGGAAAACCCTATTCAGTGCATGTTTAAGACAGTTACTCCTAGTATTTACAGGCTTGTAGTCTATAGACAAGCAGTATTTCTATTCTTMAGCCTTCATGGCTAAAAGAGCATGGTTTGAAGCATGATGTTTTGAGGCAGGTGAAGACTGCAGAGGGAAATTTGAGACGCTTGTGTATGTGGGAGGAGCAGGGGCTGGGGCAGCAGGTAGTAAGTGTGGCCAATTGTCTGTAYCGATTTTATCAGGATCATTTTTTTCACTCTACAAAGTGTGTGAGATTCTGATCATGATTATGCYGATACAAAACGTATCTCCCTTTATGAAGGCACAGTTCAGATCCAGAATGGAGTCCTCTTTTATTTGTATCTAGACATCAATAGTACAGAAGACYGCAGGGGAAGCCGGTGTTTTATGGAACCATTGTGTTTTATCGCTGGGTGGCCAGAGAAGAATAAAATGTTTTCTGCCATTACTGCTTTAGGTTAAAATGGAAAATGTGATGCAGCAGACAGCTGTAACAAAGATGCAGGAATGGTTGAATGCATGGAGTACTGGTAAAATTTCAAGGCCCCACAGTTCAGTGATGGGGACAGTTTAATAGTTGAATGGCCAGTGAAAATACTAGGGCGTATTAGAGGTTCAGAAAAACTGGGAAAACAAGGGAGCCTGAGTACAGCCACACTTCTCAAGCTGTTTGCAGCTAGGTATCGAGGATGGCAATTTCTAGGAAGCTGGTCCTCTGCCGAGCAGCGGTTATGGTAGAGCTGGTCAGGAAGAGAACAACTCTCTAGCCCTACACGCTCTGTGCAAGCACATGTAAAGCCGTGTTGATGACATCATGAATAGTGTCCTTATAGAGGATACCTTATAGAGGATACCTTATAGAGGATACCTTATAGAGGATACCTTATAGAGGATACCTTATAGAGGTACTTACGGGATTTCCTTCTTAGAGCTGTTCCGGGATAGCATGACATGGCTGTGATCTTCAGCTGAGATTTAATGTGAGGTAGTGTCAGAAGTGGAGAAGGGATCTGGAAAAACATTTTTTTTTTTTTCATGATGCATGCGAGTGGGAAAGGCTGTTTCCTGTAAGCTTTTGATGTGGGAAGTTGCCAGATATCCCATACAATATTCAAACACAGTGTACTGTCTGGCTAGCGCTGCGACCGGACTCTGTAAGCACATGCTCTAAGATAGCACTGGAGATGGATGCAGAGTTCAATAAAGCTTGAGTAGTGAAATAAGCTGCTTCCCAGAAAAAGGTGGCATGGGTAGAGAAAAAGAAAGAGCTTGCATCTGACACTGCGGTTTGTGCGTGTGTGTGTTTYGTTAGCATTGCTTTCCTCCTGTAGTTACTGTCTCAAACCTTGTACTGCAGGAGGGTTCTGCTTTATGCTTTTAAGAGGAAAGTATCTAGATAGTTCTTGTACTATTTTCTATGCAGTAGTGCACAGAATAATTCATGCAYACTGATGTCTACCTGAGGCTTGCACAACCAAATTCTTCACTGGTAGCTAACAGGAAAGTTTTTTCCTTAAGTAGTTGCAACTGGTTGCACAGTAGTACTTCTGTTTTAACAGCTTTTTTTGGATCTTGGCATCAGTTGCTGGTTGCCTAGCAGACCAGTTGCATTCCTATGAAGCAAGACTYCTTTCCCAAAGGACTTGCTGTTTGAAATACCCATTAGTTGCAGGTCATTTTAAATGCTGCAGGAGTGCATGCTTCTCACAGCTTAACAGGCTTCATGTAAAGTGGGGGAAAAAATCACTTGCTGTAATTAYGGCTGAAAATCAGCAAGTTTCCTCCGGAGTCTCTGTAGATCCCACACCCAGAGAAAAAAACAGCAGAGAAAAAGCTGCTGTTCTGTGCCYCTGTTCTGAATAATCGCCTGATTTACTCAGTTGCTGTAGGAGAGGGCAGCATATAAATGTGTCAAACTGAACGAAAAAATCAATATGCAATCCATCAAACCTGTTTACCTTAAGGACCATATTTTACTCTCACACCGATTTCTTCTTCCACTGACTCCAGTGGTGCTATTCTTGGAATATTRTGTGAGAAGTTTCAAAGGCTCTGTCCCTGCAGGAGATTGCCAGTGTTTCTGTTTCTACTCTGAGAGCTTTTGTAGTAAAGGAAAACAAAACATCTTTCACAGAAGGGTTGGATCTCTTCTGCGGTTYGTTCAGAATCTTTACTTGCAAATACACTTACTCTTCCTTATATAACATTATTGGAACAAACTTTCAAATTATGTCAAATTGTAAATGTTCAGACGGGCAATTTTTTGTGCAACAAATTTTGAGTAGACAGAATTTGGAGACTATTTTGTGTGGTGTTGCATTTTTTTTCTGTTACACCTGGCAAGTCAGTTTGACCAGTATTTTCACAAGTGCTTCATAATTTGGGTGTTTTAGCTTCTGGTTTTCCCAACTTGATACTCCTGACTTTGTTTCTAAGCTCCTGACACAAAACAGCTTGTTCATACTGAGTACTTATCAAAACACTGAACCTGGTTTCAAAAWTTGTAAGCACCTTTTATTGGTGACCCACTGGTGACCTTGGAAGACAGGGAAGAGTTATAAGACTGTATGATTTTTCAGGTTAATTATATACCTACCCTGGTGTCAACAGCAACTAAGCAGGATTAAAAGAAAAAGACCAAACAGGATTGTAAAATTAAAATGCAAATGAAAACTTTAATAGGRAAACCTGGTAACATAAGGCTCATTCTGCTAGCTTAAACCCTCTAGTCATTTGTGAAAACAACTGTACTTTCAGTGCTGGCATACAATTAATTTGTCTGGTCTTGTCAGGAAAGAGCTGCCACTGGCAGATACGCAGGCTCTCTTGTGAAGGAGATGAATACACTCTCCCAATATCAGCTCATAAATTTAGCGCTGATATCTGTGCGACAACAGAACTACACTGTGCTTGTGTATCCCTTGGGTGATCTCTATCCTGGTCCCGTGTTGTATCGTCGTGTAGTGAATACACTGGCTATGTGTAATTCAGACTGTGGGCTTTTACAGTTACAATCAGACAAGTAAACAGAGCATAACAACTATGATCATCAATTCAAAACAGCTTGATTGGACCAATGTCTTCCCATTAGAAAGCGGAGGGGAACCAGCCCCAAAACAAAGAGTTTTTTTTTACTGATGGCTTTGTGCCTTCCACAGACTGATGATGTGCTTTATGTTATTGCTTGTGTTCTGAGTCCTTCCCACCATTTCTGATTTTACTGCCATTATCTGTCTGCTGCCATCRTGATAGCATTAGAAACAAAATGCTGTGGCATCTATAATTAGAGTTGTCTACACATTTTCTTTTCCATTTGGCTCATCTTCCTAACTTTCTAAATCTTCCCCTTTTCAAGTTGAGCTCATCAGCGTCAGCCACTTCTGAGAACACAGCGGTTGTCTGTCCATTTAACAAAGCAAGTTCTTGATCTTGAGTGCAGAACAGCACTCAGGAACGTAAAAGTAGCAGAGCTGGAAATGGAAATTTGGCAGCAAGAGAATCCCTATGGAAGGGAGTTTGTATGAATTCTTGGAAAAAACAAACCTTGTTTCAGGATAGATACCAAGAGTATAAGCACCTTTAATGGTGACCTATTGGAAAATGCTGGCCTTGCAAGAGACAAAAGACCATATGTTTATCCAGCTGGCCATGTGCTGGCCAACCATGAGGTCAGTGGAAGTGCTGAATAGGCACAAAACATGTCTTGTCAGGGTGAATTACAAGAGACCGAAAATCATGGAAGGGACAGGGAAATASCTGACTTTGATGTGACTCAGGAAAAGATGAACTCTGAGATGTTTAACTGCAGTGACTGAAGGCTTTCCCTCTGCCAGAAGTCACTGCTCTAGGGACAAAACAAGGCACACAGGTACCCTTTGGCTGGTGCTGCCTCTAGCCCAGCCTGATGGGGTGAGCGTGTCTGTGTGCTACAGGGAAACACTTGCTGGGAACAGAGGCAACCTGCTGGCAACCCTGCTGGGAGGCCAGTGGTATCTGGCAGAGGAATGAGGCTGAGAGCATAAACTGCTGGAGCCCAGGGCAGCTGTCAACTTTAGGCGTATTTGGGAAAAGGTGGTTGGTAAGGGACAGATTTAACTTCTAAATACTGGATTGTAGGTACTTTCTGGGGAGCTAAGCTGGACTTTGGAACCTGTGGCTTTGTAAGCTTTCCTCAAAGCGCACAGACCTGTGTTTTTGCACAACCTGTGCAACTTAATTCTGTTGTTTCCTAATAAAACCTAATTCTGTGCTAGACCTAGCCTAAGTTGTGTTGCCATGTTTGTCAGCATGTGTGTTAGCATGTCTGTTTGTCAAGCAAGCGTGACTTGCTGGTATGTTATGTACAGTCTAGAGTTGAAGCTTTTTGCGTTGTTTTGTTTGCTGATACTCTTCTGCTGATTCTTGCTGATCCTCCTCTGTGCCTTCTTTTGGAGAATAAATTCCATTTTGCTGTGCTTGCCTGTCTAGCCCACTGTGATACCAAAGCAGTGCTGTGTGCTGTTCATTTCAAGCGCYGATTTTTAGATGTGTGTGGTTGGCAATTTGTGAGTTAATTAGTGATTTCTGCATGCTGCAATTAACCTAATTATGGCTTTGATTACATTAATTAAACTCTTGTCCGGACAACAGCTGTTTAATCATTTGCCTTCAGGCTGCCCCTCAGTTGGGGTCATTCTGAAACCTGCTGTTTTGAGTTGGCAGAGCTGAGTGGTGAATGTGTGATACTGTTGCCAATAATGTTGTTTAGACTTTYTTTCCCCTTTGATCTTAAATTTTCTTGTTTTAAAACCCTTTTGTCAAAATTTAAGTGCCATTTATTGACTTTAATGCTGCTGTTCTGTGGAAACTCCTGAAGGTATGCCCAAGGTTGCCAAAGAAAGGCTTTTTGCGTCATTTTGCCTTTTGGTGCATATGAACGCTTGTTTTAGCTGTGCTGGATGCGTAGACCATACAAGAAATACAAAGTCTTGCTTTTCTTTGCTGCTGTAGCATTTTTTTTCCCACTATAATGACCTGCTTTGCATCACAGCTTGTTTTGGAAAACTGTTGACCAGTAAAGGAGCAGGCTTTGAAAGCTGAGCCCTAATGAACTCAAGTCATATTTGTTGGAATCAGCAGTAGCCTAGCATAATAGGAAAGTGGAAGTTGTCTTTTGACTTTACAAGATATTCCCATGTTTGGTAGTTGTATTGAAATGAGTGAAGTTCAGAATATCAGGAGGCTCAAGTGCTCCTAGGCATGACATGAAGCATGACGTATAGAGCAAGGTAAGGAGCAATCCTAAGAGCCTTCTAGAGAAAAGTATTCACAGTGAGTAACGATAACTGCCTTTGCCTCAGCCTATCTCCTCAAGCTCCTGGTGCGTATAGTTCTTACTGATTTTGGTAGGAATTTTGTATGCAGATCAAGAACAGTATGTAGTCAGTACATGTTTCCTTTATATATCAAATTTTCTTACGAATTTATTCTGGTGCACAGTGTTCTTTGGCTTTGCCCTCATGATAGCAGTTAGTGTGTGGGATGGAGTATTTGTGGTAAGTGTGTGTATGAGCAGTGTCTTTTGGTGTTTCTGCTATGGGAGGTGCTGTTTAGAATCTCTGCAGAGGCCTGGTGCAGATCTGTGAGGGGTGGGGGCTTTCAGTGGAAAAAGCATTTTTTATATTTCAAGGTAGGAAAGATGTACATTTTTTCATTTCTTGGAATTAGGGAATCATAGAATGATCATAGAATTGGTAAGGCTGGAAGGGACCTCTGGAGATCATCTAGTCCAACCCTCAAATGAGTGGCCCATACAGGGATCGAACCCATGACCTTGGCATTATTAGCACCACGTGCTAACCAGCTGGGCTAAACCTAACTCCAAATGGCAGAGCCTCACTGATTAAATCTTGTAATTTCAGTACTAGATGGCAGCAATTTAAACACACAGGACTGTTGAATGGTGGTGGTGGTAGACTATATCATTAATGGTAGGTTATTTGTGTTAGGTCTTCTTGAATTGAATAGACATTACCMGGGTTTGTGCAGTAATCTAGAGAGAGAAGGAGGTTGACAGGGAAGGTAGAACTAGTTTTAGAAATGAGATGCACTCCACAGTAGGCCTACACAAAGGCTGTATGTCTAGAAGCTCAAGGTCAGAGGTAGTACTTGCATTCAGCTCAACCTTAGCACATGCAGTCAAAACCTTGTATTTTCTCACAGCAGTTTGTTGAAAAGATAGTGGGGAAAACCGGACCAGATTGTGGCTTTCCTGAAAGCTATGAGGAGTGAAGGAGTTTGGTATGGATAGTTTGCTGATGAAAAGCAACGAAGAAATGGTTACTCTGGCAAGAAAGACTGTAATCCTGGTGGAGTGAGTTCTGTGGTAATGTTGATGGTGTTAGACATTTTTTTAGAATACTTCAGATCTTTTGAGTATTTAATTGCATGCCTAGGATTCTGCCCAGCCTAGTACTGTTTGTAATAATTTACAATGCTGTTAAGCATTTCCATGCTGATTGTATTTTGTAGCATATTTTCATTCACTCTTTGCAGAATGACATAAATGACTATAAACGCAATGAAGAAGGAAACTGGTCAGTTCCATACAAATATATGGTATATGGAAACACAGACTTTCCTGAAGCTGCGCTACTAATCTAGCTTTTAATGTTTAGCTGTGGGGTGAAAGAACTAGAGGAAGAATTATATTGTCCTAATGATGGTTTACTGGAGTCAATGACATAAAAGAGAAGGAATTCAGCTTTTTTTGGTAAAAGAAATATTTCTGTTTACTAAACTTTTCARTTTGCCCCCATTTGGGGTTTGTGGTCTTTTGGGCCGCTCAGAATCTGATCATTTGGTTTGTGAAAGCTGAAGGTGCTCTGCAGCTTGAAGTATGAAGCCCCAGGTAAGAAAGATTGCTTTTCAGGACTGAGCAGCATTTTAAATTGATGGCACTTTTACAGTGAATACCTTTCCAGAAGATTGAACAGCAGCAAGTCTACAGAAGCCAATTCCTTCATACCTTGCCATATCCCTTGTGATTGCTGTGATGATTAAATAACTTCAGAGTAGAAAAGTTTGAATGTCATTTGCCTTGAGGATTCTTGTGCATTGCTTTTTTAATGAGCTCCCACACCTTCCGCTTGCTACTTTTAATATTTAAAGCTTTTTCTGTGCTTTCACTCTTATTTTCATGTTGACAGAGGTTTTTTTTTGAGGACTTTTATTAGCAGTTGTCTCTTCTGTGTGGAATATGAAACTGTAGATTAAGGCAAGTAAGAGATTTACGTTCATTRTAACTTAATTCTGCTCTAACTTTAGTCTAGCAAGAAGTCTGAGTCTACCAGATTGTATAAGGATAGTGTAATATCTGAAGAAATAAAACCTGATAATGAACACTTGAGCATTCCAAAGCATTATTTTTAATCACTTTACAAAATATTTATGAATGTTCATAAAATTGCTGTGACAGCACATTTCCCACTRTGGTGCTGATGTTGCTCTCCTTTAAGCATAATGGAAAGGGGACCATGTGCTAGAACCAGCAGAGGGAGTCRGGACTGGGCATTAGCTGCTGAGATTCTTAGAGCATGCCGTGGTCAAAGCCTTTAAGGAGAAACATGCTGATAGGCAGGGTGAAATATAAAAAGTCCTACTTCAAGCATCTTTTGCCTTCCGTGTGATAKGCATATATGTTTTCTCCTTCCTGAACTCTGATTTAATATGAAAACACAGCYCTTAGTCTTCTGGGTTAGGAATCTTGATGGTTTAGTGAACAATGTCTCTCTTTCCCTTGCCCTTCTCAGCTTTTCTCTCTTTCCCATTAGTATGAGGCAGGAAGTGGCCCAGCAACTGCACAGGGTTTTACATCGCTGCCTCATCAATGTTAGAAATACAGTGTCAAATAGGAGTTGCACCTGAGAGAATGGATCCATGCAGATGGGGAGGGGAGATGGGGCAAGATACTGGCAGCATGCACAGAGGAGCCAGTATCTCCTGTCCTCCCACCTGTGGAGCAGGGATCTGTAAACAGGTGGGTGCAGTTTCTGGTTGCACAGTGATGAGGAGAAGTGGGGCAAGAGAAAATGCTGCTAAAAGACTTGAGACTGTGAAGGCCTTGAAGCTCTTTTTTCATGTCTGCAGAGTAGCACAAAGGATTTCAATCCTGCCTCTTACACCCTACTTGTGAAAACTTACTTACTTAGTCTTTGTATGAAGGATGCTATTGGGGTCTAATATTTTTGTTTTATTTAGTGCCCTCTGCCGTAATCTCTCTGGATTTCTTGTCTAGTCCCCCTGGCTTGTTCTAAAGTGTTTATTCTTTTTTCTTTCTGACTTATTGCCTAAGCTTTCTGTATTCAAAAACAACAAAAACCCCCAAACCCCAAAGAAGACTAGAGAGAAGTAACTAAAATCATAGAGTATTTATTTTCAGATATAAAAAAATTGAGCAATTTATTTTCATCAGCCTCTGGTGAAAGGCAACATTCGCATTGTACTGTTGTATTGCAGCCRCTGCGCACTGTGTTTCTCTGATCTGACTTGCACCGTCCGAAGTGTCTGGCTGTGCAATCACAATGCTGACGTACCCTTCAGACGACGCTTTTAGGGATGCTCGTTAGCCACAGCTCAGCCTACTCCTGCTGGATTTCCCTGATTGATCTTAGTGAATGTCTTTCTAACTCAAACAGTTTCTTCATTAAGCAGCCTTTGGTATTTCTCCCTCCTGAGAAATGGAGGAGAAAGATTCACCCAGAGACRGTGTTATTTCTGTTTTCTCCTGGGAGCTGATTACCAAACGTTCGAAGAAAATCGATGTTTGTTAGCTTCTAGAAGCTGCAGAAAGTTCTAGACGTAGAAAAAGGGATGTTACGACCTGCTAAGGGAAGCAGCTGGTGGGCAAAGGGGAAGGGAAAAAGTAAAAAAGTTGCAGCTTGCTTCATCATGAAAAACAGCAAACAGTGAGAAAGCCCGTGGGGCCTAGTGCRTAGGGAAAGAAGACTTGGAGTTACCGAGTTTGGGCTGAGTTCCCAGCTCTGTCACAGACCGTTCCACGTGACCTTATGCAAACCACTCCATGTGTCTGCTTTGCCTGCCTTGCCTCTCTCTGGCTCTTCATATCTTGCAAGTGCAGACTGCCTTTTACTGTGCTTTGTACAACGCTGAGCACCATTATTTTTCATGTATTTGCTCTTTAGAGGCAGCCAGACATGTTCTGTCCTGACTGTTGTTGCTGATTGCTTCATGCCTGAAGTTCTCTTAGTTTTTTATTCTTATGGTTCTGAAAAAAATCTACCAAAACAAACATCCTGGTTTTCCCTAAATCTATACCTCCATGAAGTTATTCTTTCCCTCTGCATCACTACCAAAACGTGTCTTTTTGACTTTGAGGATTTTGGTAGCAGTAAAAGCAAGCCTGTCTAGAAAACTGAGCATTTAAACCCTCTCTGTGTTTTTCACCAGTTCAGCTATAGTGTGGTATTTTGTTTCGTGTGACCTGTGCCACTTTCTTTGGTTGTTTCTCTCTATCTGAGGTGCCCACRTAGTCTAACCAAGATTCCTTTTCTGCTCCTCTGTCCCAGCCCTTACTCGTTTAGGTTTGCATCTGTCCCCCCAGTCCCAACTTGTGAAGACTCTCCCTATTTCCTTGACCATCCAATTTAACTTTGATTCCATCCTAGTCATTAGGCTTCAATATTGAGGCCAGCAAGGTCTGGCAGCCTTTTGATGGGTCTGCTAAACTGTTGATTTAAATTTTGCAGGCTCTGTGATGCAGAAAGACTGCTAAATCACTGTTCCCATGACAGATTTCTGAAAAGCTGGTGGTAGAGTATTGAACAGAAAATTGGAAGAGGTGAGAGAATGACAGAACTTTTGGAAGGAAGCAAGAAGAATAATTTTGGGCCAGGTGGACAATGAGAATTTGGCAGGATGAGGCAGGGTTCAAAGAAGGGTATGTGCATGCATCTGGGATAAATGGAGAAAGGCAGGATAAATACTTACCAAAGGCACATTTGTTAGCGGGAGTTGAAACCATAGTGACCAAATCCCGAATGTTAGACATATGGAGTACTAACTTCAGGGACAACCTCAAGAGATGCTTATCCAGCAAATCTAGCTGTGTGGTTCTCAGGTAGACTCTCTTATTTGAAAAAATAGAAAGAATCCTGAAGTGCTATTTCATTCAAAGTGTGTCAAGTGAGCCTGGCAGAAAAAACATTTTAGTATTCTGGTGCTCATGTGCTGATTGGTTACAGCAACAGGTCAGTTTTTCTGTCGAGAATCATTAATAGCTGATGGCCAATAGTAACTATGTAATATCAAAAATTCCAGCTGTTGAAGGCATTCTTTTCTTGCCTTGTTCCTGAAGCCAATAAATGAATATTCATATTAGTGCACACAGCCTACTAACAGTTTGTTGCTTCACATAGCTTTTAAAACATGAGTTTGCAGATTATTACTACAATCTGTTAAGTGCTAAAAGGAGTTCCTGCATTTTACTACTTTATAATTTGATAATTTCATTGCCAGTAAATGACATGAAATATATTTACTACAATTGTTTGCCCAACTCGTACTGATAGTCTGTAATTATGAGCTGTAAGTTCTTGTTGTTGCCTCTGCCAGTGGGAAGGAAGGACACGGGAAGATGATGTGGTAGATGCTATTTAGGTGATAGTGTATGCAGCAGAGAATTACAGAAGGGAAGTGCTGTAGTGCTGAAACAAGGGAAAGATGCGGTAGCTGTAAAAACTCCACTTCTAGAAGTCCTCTGATGTCATGGAAATTATTCCATCTACTAGGAATATCAAGAGACCYTCCCTATTTCAAAGCTGCCCCAGGRTTAGGCTAGATTCAGTGTTGTATCAGCACAGAATGGGGTCTGAAGTGTCAGGACTTCTCATACCGGAATCCAATGAACCAATTTTAAATTCAGGGGTAGCCACKGTTCTCATATTATTACCTCTATCACGATGATAAAGTTTACTCTGAGACTGGACCCTTAAAAGAGGTGATATGCTGGGGCTAACTTAAACGGTGATTCTGGTTACTTTTACTAGTTGCTACAGCCAGTTAATATCCCTGTGTTTCCTAAGATTCTGCTGGTGCACACATAGGAAACCRCTTAATGTGTTCTTAGAAATTAGCTCGTACCTAGGATCTTTTGGGAGTGCCAAGGTAGGTGTTCTGCACCTACTGAGGCTGGCCAAGTAAACCCTCCTGGAGTATGCCTGCCGGAACATACATTGCTCAGTGAAGAGGTGAGAGCAGAGATGTATGTGTTCTGGGCAAACACATCTGCCCTCATGTGCTAAGCAATAACCTTATGGCTTATTGTCTCCAGGGTGTGGAAAAGCTGGGTTCATGTCCATGCTGTGAAGAGCTGTATTTATGGAGGATGGAACACATATGATAGTAAAAACTTTTTTCTTCTCTTTCCCCTTCCTCTCTTCATATACCTGGTGTGCTAAAGGTGAAGGAGTTCTATAGGAAAGCAGAAGACCTGAGTTCATGTCTCTGCTCCCACGCTGAGATTTGAAATGCATCCCAGGTGTGTTCTGATTGCAGAGAAGTGGAGTTTTAGTCTTCCCTAAGCTGCTGCTGCTCTTTCCTACACAGGGAAGAGCTTTGTGTGCAAACTGCCGGGTGAAGCAGACAGAAGTATTTTGTTACCTTTGAGGAACCTCTGTACTCTCTGTTTGCAAGCTTAAGTTTATTAGTATCTTCAAATGCCATTCGTTTATTTCCTCACTTGTTCGGGCATCACACGTGGAGTCTAGCTCTCTAAAAAGGTCCCAGTGGGATGTTAAGATGTCATGCTTTTGGCTATGTAAATTTGTGTATATGTAAATATACTTGCATTTTGGGCTGGTTTGCTAATGTGCTTACCAAAGCATAAAATACAGCCACTCGAATTATTTTTGTAGATGTCGAGTGATTTCTATGTAGCAATTACCTTAAAAAGAAATGAGGCAACATCTCTTACACAGCAGTATCTTCCCCTGAATATAMGTGTTTTTTTATTATCTTTTTTAGAAGTTAGGTGTGGAACCTCCAACTATATACACGTCTACCTTTACTGTTGCCAGTGGTCTTGCTGAATTTTAATAAAACAGTAAGAGTTTRTGAAATTGGAGCCATAGGGACAGTAGTAATTACCTGTATCTGAAGGTTTGGYTATAACCCCCCTTCATTATTCCAGAGAAAAATATTCACTTCWCATGCAGTCATCCATGGTTTCTCTTTAAAAACCCTCAAAGTTGCTTCAGTTATTTTTTCATAAACCCACAGTGTCTTTGCTAATCTGTCATTTCACTCATCAGTAAAGCAGGCCCCCTGGAGAAGCCTCTGTCTATGAGCTTTTCCTATTTTGCATTCTTGTATGTATTGTATGCACCTATTGATTTTCATTTGCAAGAACATCTGTGATTAGTGTGTGGGAGGAGCATGACTCAGACCTAGTCATTCCAGTGACAATTATTTTTTTAACCACCCAAATTAGTCTTCATCTGTGAACGTCATCTTTATCTCASACCTCATTGGCTTACCCAGCATATTTAAAAGCTTGAGTATTCTTATTTGTGTTATAAACACCATTAAATATTTGTAACTATTTAATGGTTTTGTATTTCCAATTTGAATGTATTTGAATTTTATCTGTTGAGAGAAGGAAGAGAAGATGACACCAAAAAAAGGAAAGATCTTATTGATCAGTTTGTGTTAGTTTTCTAGGGGAATTGTTTGAAAACCCTGTATGGAATATAGTCACATAACTTGTTTGTATTTGTTGTACCAGGAATAAGATGAGGGCATGTGCCAGATAAGATTTGCAGCTCACTCAGTACCCGCAGCAGAGCATCGTGCAGCCTTACAATGGTTATGGATGTAACTTTACCCCAGGAACCTGGCTTATCAAGGTTATTGAATCAGAAGCTTCATCCCAAACTRCAGGGAAGCAGAACAGTCAGGTACAGCACAGTCCAGTTCAGTGCAATAGCTTTAGAAGCTGGATTTTCCAACTAAGTTAACCTGAACAGAGAATTAGTTATTGTCCTTAACACAAGTTTCCATTCATTCTTATCCATACCACTATGAAATCAAGAGCAGTGGTGCTTTTAACTCTGACTGACCTGTCAACTGAACAGGCTTGACAACTCATCAGTGTCAATACCCAACCACTCGTGAAGMTAGTGTGCTCCCTTTGTATAGCTCACTGGTTGTTCTGCAGTGTGACCGCTTGGAGCCAAGTTAGCTTGAATGGTGCTAATGAGCGTAAATCAGGTAAACTGTGGAAGACGCAGGCTTCTCAAACATACACTTTCAGCTATCTTGAGTGGTTTTGCCTAGGTTTTGTCTCTTTTTCCTTTTAGGACAATGCAGCTAGTGCTGAAGATCTGATGGGGGGACAAGGACTGTGCAAATTTTACATCAACTAGTTAGGCGAGGCCAGCACTCTCCTACTCACATCTCGTTCACTTCACGATGAAACCATAGTGCCTTCATCCCAGTCTGCTTTTATACTGGGATAACTAATAGCCATTAACATTTTACCTTTCGTTTTTTTCCCAGAGAAGACACCATATATATATTAAAAAAAAAAAAAAAGAGTCTGTTCGGTGCTTGCTATATAGACAGCAGAAGTCTTTGAAAGTGGTTGCAAGTTAGTGGTTAGCTGCTTTGTCTCTGTTTCCTCTAACTCCTTYAATCACAGGCATACACGCTCACACTGATAGAGTAAGTGTTTAAAACTTATGTTTAAGTGCATAGATGAGCTGGCTACTAAAGCCTTACGAGAAGTAAAATCACTGCAGCCTCAGAGCAGGTCTTTGGTACTTCTTCCTTATGCTCTTATTTCTAGATTGAGATCTGAATATATCCAGCAAGAAATGCAGCTAGATATGAAGTTCACTTATGGACAGTGTGATTGGATACGAAGAATCTGCCTGAATCTGTTTATCACTATGAAGAAGGGAATTAACGTAAATGTCTCATTTTAGATGGAGATACCTCAAATAAATGAGTAACACAGGCTACTTGTTAGAAAAGCTGGCTCCACTGCCAACAGCAATGGGCCTGAGCCAGCAGCACAAACACCAGCAGAATGTGCAGCAGCATTATAAAGAAAGGGCTAGAAAGTTCAAGCAACTTTCTCCTTGTGGCTGCATTTTGTTTTTAGATTTCCTTCCCCTAAGACCTTGCGGAAAACATCATACAAATCACAGCACAAATAGGGTTAAGAGAGTAGCCAGAAAAATTAACTACATGTGTRGTCTGATAGGAAAAGGAACCAGTTTTTCCTTTTTGTTCACTCTCTTCTTTAATCTTTCCCTAGCTGTTACTTTATGTGTAATGCTGTTTCAGTAATAGATTTTAAAAAAACTAGAGATTGCTCCTAATTGGGGGTAACCATTTCAGATAAACTGAGGATAGATAAAAACAGTTTTCAAAGCAAAGCCTTCATATTGGTGCAGATCAGTAAAAACCTAGAAGCAGTATCTGGAGATTTAATTTTAACCAAGTAATTGAAAATGGCCATGCATTACCCTGTATAAATTGTAGAAGAAAAATGATGCCCTTAAATGGCTCAGTCTTCATTTAAATGGTGATCTGTTCATTAGTGCTGTGGAATGAAATGGAAATCTATTTCAATTTTCTAGACAATTTAAATTTTATTGTCCATAAAATTCTACAAAACAGTAAAATAGTGTCCTTTCTGGCAAACTGCAGAGGATTTAATCAGATTTTACCATTTTAATAATTATCCCCATGGTAAAACCTGCTAGTAAATACCTTGAGCTAAAGTCATGCATTATTGATAAAACTATCCCAGTGGTAAAACTGGCTTCATATGTTTGGAATACAGATGGTTTTTGCAGCTGTAATCTATTTCTACAGTTAGTTTCCTCTCAATAATCAAATTGGCGTGATCTAGAGCAAGGCTTAGAATTTGCTGGAGAGCGCATGCTTAAAACTTAGCATCATCAAGGTATTGCTCCATGTACAAAACCATTTGTGACTCCCTGGATGATGATCTGGTGAATATCTTACTCTTCACATGGAATGTAGTTCCTGGATTGTTTTTCCCTCTTTAACTTGCTATGAAAATGGCTACATTTTCTGACCATTCTGTCTTTGCTATCAGGGATGGACTTCTGTTGAGGGATATGGAGAGGAAGCAGGGAAGTGCCATCTTCATGGAATGGCATTTCTTTTTCTCAGGTTTTACTGAAACCTTTGAATAATGCTACTAACGTCCCCCCTCACTTGTCCTCCTGCCTTTTGCTCTTGTTATCCCATATTGTTGTATGACGACTGAGATACTTGAWTCTGTGAGGAGCTCTCGGTGAGCTCATTGGTCACAAAATAGTGGTCCTTTGAAAGCCTTTTGGGGATCAATAGCTAAGGCCTTAAGTTCGATTAATTAATAGGCATTACTGTGTAGAAAGTTAATCATGGCTATCTTTGTAGGCTTGAGAAATTACCACTAAGTGAAAGCAAAACATGTATCTTCATATCTGTTTTATGAGGCACCCTTAGATGTAAAATAATGTTGCCCTGTTTGGACTAAGTAATTAGTGGAGGCTCAGGGCCTTGCAGAAGTATTGAGGCCTTTGGGTGATTTTAGTGAGAACAATCGYGTGAACTCCTTAGTGTGCAAGTCCTGCTTGTTCACAGCGTAAGAAAATGCAGTCCTGTTCCCTTGACTGTGGGAGAAGCTTGTGATTAGGGATTTCAAAGTCTGTTACTTGAGGTGTATTTGTATCTAGGATGCTCTTCTCTTTATTTCCCTTCAGTACCATGCTTGTGTCTTTTCTTGGCTCTTCTTTCCATCACAAATGCAAAATATTACTAGTCTTGGTCATGAAYTTTGCAACCAGAAAACCATCCAAGTCTGCCCAGGCTAGTTCTGATATTTTGTGTGTGTGATAAGTAATCTGCTTCTCTCCTGCACCCATACTGGCTATAGTGGAGTCTGTGGCTGTCATCAGATCTCTCTTCTGGACAACTAGAAGCTTTCAGTKCAAATGTATTGCTAAACTGTAGCTGTCAAAAGAAATACATCTGTATTTTTGCTCTTTGACTTATTTGCATGCTTGTTAATTTTACAATATCCACTCCTACAGTGTTCCCAGGGATTACATTAATTAGTTCACATGGTACTGTGCACAAGTAGAAATTTCAGCCTTGGCCCTGGAGGGATCACCTACCCTTCCTTTGTATACRTTACCAGGGGGCCCTTGATATTCTCTTTTCAGAAGCAGCTCCTTGGAGCCAGGATGCTGCTTGTCATAGAGTGCAAACTGGTCTTGGCCCTTCGCTGTGCGTTTGGAGAGAGCTGTTTGTGTAGGAGCGCTCTCTTGCACGGCTGAAGCTGAGGTTTGTTTTACTGGCTTTTATTCGCTTTGGCTCTGATCACTACTCTGATCTGTTTTGGTCTGTGTGTTTTCCCATGCTGTTTATCTCAGCCCAAACATGCTGAAGGCAAAAGCAAAGCCAGTTAGAGATTTGTGCTGTCCAACACCTGCGGTTGTGGCTAGCAGCAGAGCAGGTGGTACCAGAGCAAATCAAGTTCAAGAAAGTTCACCTCTGAAACATTGCTAGAGGTGCTTGAGATCAGTGTCTTTGGAAGCTCTGTGTTTTACCAACACATATCTATCTTCTTCCATATTAATCCTTAAACTAGCAAAATGTAAGTGGTTTCAAGCTCCTGAGCTARGAGGTTATTTGCCTGTGGGGCTGTGTTGCTGTAGTAACAGTTTCCTTTGGCTTTGTACTGTTAGGAATAGGTGTGAGGAGAGAAGTGCTGGGAGCTGTTCGTGATGTTTGTTCCATAGCTGCTGTTCTCTCTACCCTTTGAACTCTTGCACGCTGCGGAGAGCCAATTTTAAGGTGCACAGGTGTTTCTACTGCAGCCTTAGGTAGTTGTTTAAGTGGCTTGTCAGAGCAGCTCTTCCCCTGTTTATGCCTCTTACTTTCATTTCATTGCATTTGTGTTTTCTTTGGGAGTGAGAAGGGAAAAAATCATGTCCCTGGCACTCTGTTGTTCCACCCGTGTCAGCTGTGTGCTTACTGGTGGCCATCCTTCYGCAGAGGAGAGGTTTTCACTGTAGCTGCCATCCAGTGGGTTCCTTCTGTGTCCCAGCTGTCATCAGCAGAGTGATTTCAGCAAGGCGATGATGAGTAGATTTGTAGTAGATTTTGACTAAGAGTTTAATATAATTTGGCTGTCGTCTCTCATCTTTCTTCCTAGAGAAATCAAATGGTTTTGCTGCAAAGCCCGATGCTCACATCCCTTACGTTTTCTCACAGTCAGGCTTTCTGCTTTGCTYTTTGAATTGATTTTCAGACTTGTTCAGTTGATAGTAGTGTGTCAGTTCTTTGAACTTTATCATAGCTCCCACTTGGCTCTTGCTTGTGGGGTGCTTTAACTGAGATGCAGATTACAAGGTGGTAGCCTGAAATGGGAAGGAAGTGGAGGAGTTCAACCTGGGAGAATAGAGAGCTGTGGGAAAAGCAGGAGCTGACAGTCACTGGAAACAGCTTGGGGGAGAGTTCCTCTAGGAATTTACTTCACTTCAGAAAACTACTTTCTTACCAAGCTGTGAAATTCAGGAATGTACATGCTAACAGGATAGTAGCGATTATACTTTATTTCATAACTTGTGAAAATATTATGTAGATACAGTGTGAAAACTCATAAACTGCATGATTTTACTTGACCTATTATAATTATTTACATTTGTTCTCTACTAACTAAGCCAAATGATATGTCTATAMATTGTGTAAATAAAAAATAAAAGGTGGATAAGTGATTACAAATAGGAAATTGTTTGCACTATGCAAAGCTTCCTAAGAAGTACTGAATTAAATAGCTCTGCATCTGTCTTGATACAAAGTGATACCACATAAGTTCTGTACTATTCTAGAAAGTTATGTAGATATTAGATAAGCAAGTCTTACTTTAAATGTTTTGATTGCAAGTTACAAGACTATAAATGACAATTAGATCAGAACTAGAACTGTAAACAATAACTGGATAAGATACCTGTTCACTTTGGAATTTGTTTGCAGATTGTGATTGACAGTTCAGCCTTTTTCTTTTAACTACATACTGTATACCTCAAAGTGGGCATAATTACTACTAATCATCCTAATCTCAAGCAATTATAAGCTCTTACATTGTTCTAATTGCACTTTTAAAAACAATRTGTTTTTTCTCCTATAATTAATTTATAATCCACACAACTGTTAATTTCTACTTTTCTTTTTATCTGATCAGATGTTAATTCTGTGTGACCTCACAATGCATTATCTGAAAAATGCCTTTAAAGCATGCATTTTTTTCATGGTTAATTTACTGTTATGTTTCATTTTCAGTGAGAAATGATATAGTACAACAGGTTTTCAAGGCTGCATTTTTCTCTCAACCAYGCATGAGCTTGGTCATTTGTTGTGAACTAGGAATTTGTTAGTGAAACAAAAGTGCAATTATACATTTAAATCATGTACTCATTTATAAGTCCAGGTACTTGCTCTTTGAATAGTATTTAGGTTAGTACAGTCTACTCATTAAGTAACAGGATTTTTTTTATTTATTGTCAAACAGAATTTGTGTATAGGCAGGCAGATTTTTCTGGATCAGTTTGCTTTCCAGAAAGTGAAAATTAAAGCAGTTCAGTTTTAGGAAGAATTGCAAGTCTTGGGGATGAGATGAAAGAGGTTGYTCACTAGCTGATGTTGGTCTCACTTGTTGCTGAATGGTTTTTATGCACACRCTTTGTACGCAAGGACTTTGGATGAGTTCATTTTGAACAAATCATCATCAGTCTGATGATTCATCTCAGGAACCACATGCAGCACTTACATCTGTAATTGGGGTAATTGCAAACCTCTCATTCTTACAGATAGAAATGCTTCCTCTTATARTTCTAAAATAAGATGCTGCAACAAAGTAGCTGTGGTAGCTGAGACCTATATTGGCTTGTATTTATTTCTTCTCATTTGTTACATCATTAAAAGTAGCGAATTATTTGGTGACCTCTCCAACCTGTGTCTGACCTTCATGATTCACTTGTGCGGGTAATTGGCTATTGAAATTACTACACTTTTATCTTTGATGTTATTTAAACRTTGGTTTAAATGGGGTGACACTGGCTGCATTGTAAATCAGTAGCCACATTGTTGGGGCAAATGTGTTTATCTATTGCCAGAGAAGAACATTTATGTCCTGGGAGGAGAAAAGAGCCCTCTATCTTTTCTGAGGGATCTTGACATTCATGCAGAGGCAGAGTTTCTGTCCCCTTGCATTGGTGCATATTGCATGTGGTGTTGGAACAGGTTATTGCTTGTTCTCCTTGGTTGCTGTGGGCTTATTCTTAGAGGCAGTTCCTCCACCACCACGTGGCTGCCTCAGAGCTGAGGCATGCAAGGGCACTCTTGGGGTCAAATTAATTTGTGACTTTTCTGCACAGTGAGGCCTGGCTTGGATCGAAACCATCCCACTCAAGAATGTTGCCCCTGCCCTAAAATCCTTTTTCTTGTTTCCTGCAGTCCCCTGTACATCGCRCTCCTTAGGAGTTGATAGTTTCTGCAGTCTGTAGGGCATCACTACAAACTCTGGCCCACGGCTCTGGAGAGCTTTGGCTGTTGGTGATGAGACTGTATGACCTACACTACYGCTGTCGCAGGGCAGTGGTCTAACGTCGCGTTGTTCAGTCAATGTTGAAACAAGGATTTGGGGGTTTTGTTCTGTCATAAACTGCCCAACTTTGTTCCTGTGGTAGGGCGTGCGTTTCTGAAATCTTTCTGGGGCTGCAGTGTGCTACAGTGGATTCATTTCGTTATTCCTTTGAAAAGAAAGGAAGACACAGAGCCTAGCTGTTTCTATGTAGAAGAGGTCAATGTTTAATATGCTAATGTATCTACCCAGTTTTTGGCTGCGAAAATCCTTGGCTTTAATGTGTCCTCAGCAGTAATAAAACGGTTAGCTAATGATAAATTAAGGATTGTAAGTTTGGGGTTTTTTTAATAAAAAATTAATGTAGACAGGAATACTTTTTCTTGTCATGGTAGTTGTCATACTACTGCAGCATAGTGGCTGCAATTTGYAGTGAAAATTGCTCAAGGATTTGTGATAATCAAAATGAAATACTGAGTTTCTGGGTTTTATTAACTAGGCTTSCTGGAGCTGGACAGTAATGGGGTGGAGTGGGGACTCCGTTTTACCTTTGCTAGCAGAGCCGTGAGTCATGAGACCTTGAACCAACAGGTCTCACTRTTTGCCAGAGTAAGAGATAGTTGCATGCCCACAGGTAGGATTGCTCAGAAGTCCAGAGATACGAACTTGCTTGTGACCCTCTTCCTAATCTGTCACCTGTTTTCAGCCTTGAACTGGCAGCAGCAGAAGGATGTGTGTGGATGCCTTGCCCTGCTGCAGTGGGGCCATGGGTTCCTTTACAAAGAGGAACTCTTGTTCAAGCCGGTATAAGCAGGACCTAAGGCAACAACATTGCAAGGTCTTGTTTGTATCTGCATAAGAAATTGTGGAACAGGACACAGGAAATAAAAAGATAATGCTGTTTGAATACAAAATACTGTGGATTAAGTAGCATTTATAGTAAATAGCTGTTCATCAGTACTTTTCTTATATCAGACTTTCAGGTATAATTTAGCCCAAGCAAAAGTTGAGATTAAATAGAAAAATAATATGTACATCTGCATACCTATTAAAACTTCCTTCCTTTCTTTAAAACTTAATTTGCATGTTTTTATATTTATATTTCAAAGCAAACTAGCATTTTATTATTGTTGAATGGAGACAAAAAAAATTAAAATCAGTAAGTGCATAAGAGATACTCAAAACTTGCCTGGACGCGATCTGTGCAACATGATCTAGGTGACCCTTCTATAGCATGGGGGTTGGATTAGAYGATCTCCAGAGGTTGGTTCCAACCTCAACCATTCTGTGATTCTGTGAAGTGATAAATCCTTCCTACCATCTGTTTTTGTTGCAAATCTGAATTGGTAAGCTTGGATCTCACCAAGAGAATTGAGGACAAAGCCTGACATTTGTGAGACTGAACCAAAGTTTTACATGCATTCCCTWTGCTCTCATGCAGAAATGCTCAGGAGCCTGCCAAAACAAAGGGATTTTTAGAGGAAAGGTAATCTACCTCAACCATAGGAAGAGGCATTAAGATCTTTTTCAGGTGCCCGCTGCAGTTCTTTTATGCTAAATACAGATATCTGGATGTATGTGGAAGAAGGAGAAAGGCTWATTTTGTGAGAGAGAGCTATGAGAGCTAGAGCACTGCATTTCAGCCCTGACTCTTATTCRGGTTTAAGGCTTTAGTCTCTTTCAATGGACTTGTTTGGGGAAGTTTGCACTTGGGTTTTGAATGTACCTGTTCATGGCATTCGGTTTGATTGTCCTCCTGTATAGAAAGAAAAGTTCTAACAAGTCTGGAGTTCAGATTGTGAGTCCTGATACGGGCACCATGAAATTTTCTTTTTTCTTTAGGTATATTATGTGTGCCAGATGTCTGGGACAATGTTTAATATTGTCAGGCCAACAAATTGAACTGAATTGAGGCAGAGCTGCCTTTTTCAATCTTTCTGATCATTCAGGTTATTCTAGGTCAAATGTAATCATATCTGTAAATCCATAGCTATTGGCTTAATTATGTAGATAATTGCAGAATATAGAATTGTTTCCTAAAATAATTACAGTTTTAGCACTTTTGGTAGCTTGAGCAGCCAGTGTTGTTTCARCTATGGATGATATTACCCACTAAGTAATCTTATTAAACGTTGGCTTGGTATTTTAAGTAATATCCTTTGTTTGTTTACATTGACTGTGCTGCAGCTTGTTACYCTAACTTGTAGTGTCATATAAAGTAGCTTTGTTAGCTGCAAAATAAAAAAAAWTAAAAAAAARRGGGGGGGGAGAGGGAGAAACTCTGGTACATTCTARCAGAGCTTTATTTTGAACAGGACAGAACAGCAGTTAGTGTTTTAAGAAATAAGTAAAAATGTGAAAACTGTTGTGAATGTAGCATCAAGGAYCATTCTTAAAAAGTATTTTTGCAACCATTGAAATCAGTGGAGAGACAGATGCTTAAATATCAGCTAAGTGTCTAAATACTTTGTTTGCAGCAGAATCAGAAAAAAGGTAAGTTCTGTGGCACCTATACCGCACATCAGACAAACACTCTGAGACTTGAATGCAGACTGATGGATTGGTCCTGGAAGAGTAGTTCAAGTTTTGCTAGAATTGTCTGATTCAAGTTGGAGTTCCCTAGCTTACTCTGTTTTTAATAGCTGTCTTTGATTTGTGTCATTTCTGATGGCAAAAAGTATTTGCATATATCTGCATCTACAGAAACAACTACAGTAGACTAAAATGTGAAATTCTTGCTCAGTGTTCTATGTATCTGCCACTGCTGAGGCACTATGGAGCCCAAAAGGCTTGAGAGCTTCATTCATATTTAATTCACTATTTGGTCTGTGGATGCAAATATAAATATTTTATTGTGCATCCCCATCACTTAAAGGGACTGAGGAAGTAAAGATGTTGCTGTACTGAGCAAGCCAAATAAGTGCCCCCTGGTGTAAGCTCTGTAGACAGAAAAGAGGAGAGCTGGTATCTGCAGAAAGTCAGAAAAAAAAAAAGTCACAGTGTCAAGAAGGAATGCTGTAGAGAAACAGCTGTGTAAAAGCCTTGAGCTGTTCTAATTTAAATTGCATCTACTCAGTACCTCTCAGTGACAATAGAGGAAAGTCCTGGAAGTTGCTCTTGCAGATTATTAAAGGTTTCTTGTTGGTCATAAAACCCTGAGGAATCTTAGCTGGCTTAAGACTGTTTGACTATAATGCTGACATGAATAAATAGCTGCACTCTCAAAAGAATCAATGAGATGAGGAAAAAATACTTTTTTCAAAGAGGGAGAGTGAAGGAGTAACTGAAATAAACAGCCAAAGGAGGTATTCCAATAAGGCAAAATCTTCTCTTGTGTTTAATAACTATGACTTGTCAATTATTTGTTGTTATTTTAGAGTGGAACAAATATGATACTGAAAATTCAGAGCCTGTTTGCGGGGGTCAGGCAATGACAAAGAAGAACAACTTCCTCAGTAAGCCAGAACACTTACTGGTGGTGATTAGCACGTCTGCACTCTGTCTTCTCCCTCTCAAATAAACTTCTCCCTTGCTTATCACTGACCTGATTCCTGGTGCAGAAAAGCTGCCCTTGAGACTCTGTCCCCTTTCCGCTCACTTGGCTGGATTGGCTGGAAGAGAGTAAGCCTCAGCCTGTGTCAGCCACCGAAACATGACTACCCAAGGGTGCCACCAGCCCACCGTCTTTTCTTGACCCTCAGCAGGCAGATCTTCTCAAATCCTGTGTGTTTTCATCTGTTTCTCTCCCCACCTGGAAATAGGCTTTTGTCTTTCTCATGTTTATTATTAAATGTGTTTTGACTAAATCAACTGGTGTTGTAATTGTGCTGAATGAAGTTAGAAAGGTTATGCAGCATTCTGTGTTTGAGGGCTCTAGTTGTTGTCCGAGGCCTTGCTGTTCTTCTTGAAGAATATCAAACATAATGCGAGTTTTTATGTATTATTAAACTTGCATCTATAAATCAGTGACCCATGGTAGCTGTTTATTACATATTCCATCTTCTGCTTTGATGCATTGTTGTTGTCACACGGAGGTGGGTGATGATGACTCGACTTACTACTGTGGTAATGCACTTAAAGCTTGGAAATCTGTCACTGATGACATTTTAACACAGGCACTATAAACCAGAGATGAAATTTTAAAGTATTTGCTGTCAAGCTATTTGTCTTAAATTCTTTTATCTTCTATTTTGTTTTCATAACGGTTTGGATACTACTGAATTCTTTGATGGGCAAAGGCCATAGTTGCGTTTCAGGAACTCCACGTTGCAGGACTCGCCAATGTGATCTTCAATTTGTAGGTCTGGAGCTGATCTGTAAAATATTTATGCTCATCAGGCCTTCCTAACGAGCACCAAAATTTCAGATCCATAGAAATATAAGCAATTTCTTGCCTTACAGCACAGTGGAACACAGACCRATCAACACAATATATTGTTATAGCTATCTTTTTTTGTTGTTTGTTTACAGCACTTCTGTATGCAACCATATTTGGGAATGTGACAACCATATTTCAGCAAATGTATGCTAATACGAACAGGTACCATGAAATGCTGAACAGTGTCCGAGACTTCCTGAAGCTCTACCAGGTCCCGAAAGGGCTTAGTGAACGTGTGATGGATTACATTGTTTCCACCTGGTCAATGTCCAGAGGAATAGATACTGAAAAGGTAAGTAAATTAAACGACGAGGAAACAAGTCACATCCTGAAAGTATCTCATTAAAATAAACAGGAGGTACTTTCTTAGTAAAGAAGACAAACATCCTTTAAATAGTACCAAGTAGCAGTTTCCCTTCATTTTACTCATTCAAAAATAATATTTCAGCTATTCTATCAAACAGATGTATGTTAGCAGTAGACGTGAGTATATGTTGCAGAAGATATGCTCTGAAGTAATATAACAGTGAAAAATGAAAAAGCTCAGTTTTCAGAAAATAAAGAAAATAACTAAATAAAAAATTCCAGATTCTAACACAACCTCGGAGTTTCTCAACTTCAAAATTTTTTGCAACTTCTGTGTTGTATGAGGTTTTTTTGCAGCTCTGTGGATCCAAATACAAAGAAGAATTTGATTTGCCTTTGTAAAATTTTCATGTTTTATTCTATGTATAGGTAAAAGATATTAATGAAAGCTGGAAGCCATTACTATGATAATATATTTGAAACCTCCTTTATTTGAGGAAAATGTTATCATCCTAATTTTTTGAATTTATGACTGAAGTTCCCATTTGTCTTTTAAAATTTCGAATGGCTGTTCACCAGAACAAATGCACAAAAGAGACTCAGTGTTGTTGTYGTGTCATTTGCTGGCTTTTAGGGAGATGGACACTGTTTTCCTTGGGCTAGTAAAGAGAGGTGATTTTGCACGGTGGTTCATTCAGGAAATCATACCCGTGCTTCAGCCACCAATCTTCTGGTTGTCTGATTAATTTATTATTCAGAACTGTAGATGCTGTGGTTTAAGAGCAAACAGTCTCATTTCTGTCTAGCAGTTAAAGCATCATTATGGAGAGTAGAACAGATGTGGCCTGATGAGTACACAGGGTGCTATTTGTTTTCCTAAATGGTCATCAGCGTATCTGCCATTTAGATCTCAGACAGTGGTTCTAGGAAGCAGTGTCCATAATACTAGTTATCAAAAAGAAACGGTATTTTAGCGCTGGATAGTGCTGATTTACAAGCTGCTCTGTATTCTCCCAAAATGTCTGTATGTGGGATTATGAGTTTTGAGGTAGACAAGTTTAGGGAAGGTGGAGAAACCAAACCTGAGGATATACAGTGTAATGAATGCTTTCGTTCGCTCTCAATGTAAGCTCCTATCATCATTTTAACAAGGCAGCAAGAAGAATTTGCTGTGTAAAACATGTTTATTTTAGCTTGCCTTCAAAGTTCATTCTTTGTTTCCTCTGATAGAAGAGAAATGCTTCAAGAATGCCTTTGGAGAGAGTAGAATAACCAAAGTAAATACAACTTCCTATAGCCTTGGAGAGTTGTCTTAATAAATAGAAAAAAGTCTCAAATTACTAGAACATCAAAGAGCATAATATGATGTAGATTTCAGTAACTGGTGTATTTGTAGCTGAAGTCCTGCTAATGCTGAATGTAAAACTTAGAAATCATCTTTTATCTGTCATCTTCATAGCAAAAGCTAACAGATAGTAGACTAACAAATGGTTGTGCCAATCCATAAACTCTCAGGTCTGAGCTCCGTTGGTTTAATGCCTATGTATATACCTATAACTTACAGGATGCCATGCAGTGAATAAAATACGTATCATTCCTGTGACAGAGTGGTGGTAGCTGTGCTGCTGTGTAATGCAATGCAGCTTTCTACAGGTGAAGCAAATATTTAAAGAGGAATTTCACCCAGAATCATTTTTTGCAATATTTTGTAGGTCACAAATGTGTCAAATTGGTGTTACCTGCAGGTATGTCAAGGAGTGAATAATAAGCTAAAACCAAACACAAGCCTGTAAGTCTAGGAAATGCCAGTATAAAAAAAATATAACAAAGAGCTGCTGAAAAATACGAAAATTAAGCCATGATGATCTGTGTTTTACCTCCCATACAAATAAGTCTTCCATTTGCCTTCAGCTCTTGAGTATGTTTAATCCTTCTTGATTTGTACAAAGTCTGAAGACAGCATCTCTAAAGGGAAAAAGGAAAAATAGTTAATTTGCTCTTAGACTGGGGAAACCAAGAGTTTGAATAAGAGCATCATTTAAAATATTCTTATTTCTATGATGGCAGCCTTTTTTGTGTGCAGTAACTAAAAAAGTAACTGTGAAGTCTGTGTATGTGAAATTCCAGTGCCAAACTTTGGCAAGCATCTACAAATACAGTATGAATTTGTTGCCAGAGTAAACAAGGTAATAGCAAAGACAGCTACGGTCTTTGTGTGTTCTGTGTTAAGGGCTGTTCATTCTGCCTCAGCCCATTCCTGTGAAGCTGAAAACCGAGAACTGGCAGGTTCTGCTGCTGCTTGGTTTGGGGCAGACAAGAGAGGTCACCTGTGAGTGCCCCACACTTAAGTACGGTGGAAATGTTTTTCATTCAGAAGTGGGTATCTGTAATAGCAGGTTTTCTTGGAGGTGGGCCAGAGATGATTTTAGTGGCTGTAGGGCCCTTTGCCTTTGGAGTAGTGAGCTTAGTAGCTGGTACCACTGCCTTGCACAGACCTATGAGCTTAGTTCTCTGCTTGAAGACCTTGCGTAGAGCTCAACTGCACTGCGTAGGCATAGGGCTAGTGTTCCCTGTGTTATTTCACATGTTCCAGAAGTGTTTGCATTGAAGCAGCCATCTCTCTCAATTCAGGAAAATGCATGGGAGTAACTCTGAAGCTCACCCAGGCTGTACCTTATTTGGATGAAATAGTTATTATTGAGGAAAAACTGAGGCAGACTCATGCTGCTCAGAATGTTTTTTCTCAAATAATACATCTTGAGATGTACTTCATCAGACTTTATCCTCCAAGGATTTTGTCATCCCCAAATCCTGTTCATGTTACGTGTTTCTAGAGTTTGTGTCAGGAACTTTTAATCTGTACATGGAACAGTAAGTCTGTATTCTTTSCACTCAGCTGTCTGTTTTATATTAAGAACCTTCTGCAATAGCCCTGACTGGTACCTGCTGTGTTAAGCATTGGGTTGCGTATCCTTAGGAGCACACTGCTGGCTTAGTAAATACAACATGAAATGTCATAAGGAACATTGCCTTTGGAAGATCAAAAGTTGTCCAACACAGTATCATACCTTAAGCTCCCTTTGAGTGTGAACAAAAAAATTCAGTGCTGCTGGTGAGGGGGGAATTTTTATCCCTGCAAAGCTCAATTTGAGTTAAAGCATTTTTAATTACTTTTTTCCCCCTTTTTTGCTAAAGTGATACGTTACATTTCCCTCTATGCAGTATTTCTTTCACTTGTAACATAATTTGTGCAAGTTTTTCATGAAATTTGCCTATCAAAAGAATGATCTACTCACTAGAAACAATCCTTAAGCTGGCTTTTATCTACCATTTTCTGTACTGCTGTGCTGTTAATTTTACTGTCTTAAAAACCTGAGGCATTATCACAGTAATTCAATATCCAGCAGAGCATGTCACTGAGATGAAAATGTTATTTTCCTTGAGGTATTGTGAAGTAGCCTAAGTTAGTATTGTGGCCTGTGTATACATATAATATAAAAACAAATGTATGGAGAGAGAGAGTTGAAATTTTATAAGAAGAATTAAAGTAGTTCTCAGTAAATAAAAACCCTGTGTAGTGAAATAGGATAATTATGTGGCTCAGTTAAACTGTGCACAGGAATTGATCACCTAATTTCCTTTTCAGGTGTTGCAGATATGCCCTAAGGACATGAGAGCAGATATCTGTGTGCATCTGAACCGCAAAGTTTTCAAGGAGCACCCAGCCTTCAGGCTGGCGAGCGATGGGTGCCTGCGAGCGCTTGCCATGGAGTTCCAGACAGTGCACTGTGCTCCAGGAGATCTGATCTACCATGCTGGCGAGAGCGTTGACAGTCTCTGCTTTGTGGTTTCGGGGTCTTTGGAAGTAATCCAGGATGACGAAGTTGTTGCTATATTGGGTGAGTTTCACAACTTATGTATACGGTGTATGCAAGTACAGATGTGTAGAATATTTTTATAGCTTCTTCTACTCAAGCACTTAACTCATTCTTAAAAAGTTTCAGTCAAATTAGCTTTGAGGCACATTTTCATGAAATTGGCAGCCATATGGTATTAGATGCTTACTGTTTGGAAAAATCAAAATGGGGGGAAAAATACTTACTTGATATTGTGCAGGAACATTGCTTAGAGTTCTTGGCTTTTCCTTCCTCTTCCACCTAGGTAAATAAGAAGGGCAGTTATCTCATCTGCACATTGCTTCAACCTTTTTTTTTCTAGTCAATGGAAGCTTTATTTCAGCATCAGGATTCTGGTTCTTCTTGAGGTTCTTTCTCTTTCCTCATCTCTTTCTGTTAGAAATTCACCTAAGATTTCAGAAGACTTATTTTTAAAATGCTCTCTTCTCCCCCACGATGAATGTTCRGGTTTGTGGAAGTGTTTCCAGTTAGCTTTACTTAAGACCTCTTCCTGAAACAATATTCATCTCCCAAAGTCAAAGTAATGTAAAAAGTTAGAGATGATTTATTTTAACTTGGAATCACAGCTTTAAGTTGGAGGCATTAAGAAGAAGTTAATAGTGGTGTGAACAACATTATGAAGCACAACTAGGAGAAAAGACTGTGATAGTCCAATAGATGTAGATAAATGATGAAGTGGCTAGAGCACTGAGAAGGTGATATTTATCTTTTGATTCTGTCAGACCCTTTTGTGATAAGTGTAAGGTAAATTCTCATGGCAGCTTAATCCAGTATGTGTCACTCATAGCAGCCTGAAAAAAAAAGAAGAAAACTCAGTAACTCTGATCTTTGAGAACATATACTGCGAGATCTGTCAAGAGGAACATCTACTGGAAAATGAGGGGGGTAATAAATATGCAGATAAGTTTTTCCCTGCTTCTGAACAGAAGCATAGACAGTAGAGGGTCAATTTAGTGCCCTGGAGAATCAAATTGATGATCTTTTGCACCACCAAGAAACWAAAGATGATGAAAGCTGGGAGGATAGCTGGTTCTCTTTTGTTCTGGAATACCTGTGTTGTTCACAGGTCTGATCCTAACAACTTCTGCTTTTCTAAGTGGCTCATTGAGAACTTACTACTTTTTGCCTTGTTGAACTCTCATGAATTAACATGGCAAATGTTAAGTAAAGTTTCTCAGTTTCTGTCATCTTTTGTTGCATAGTCCCTCCTCYCGTATACATCAGAAGAAAGCCTCAGGCTTGCTGCTCCATTTAATCTGTACAAATTAGTTTAACAGGAAAGTTGAAATGTCTTTAACAGGAAGTTGAAATAGATTATTTAAAATGTCCTTTAAAGTCATAAAATTCCTCCTCATCTTTGCTAGTACCCTTTCTGTTTTATCATAAARTCCAATTTAGAGAACAGTCAGCCCAGGTTACTGAAGAAATCAATGTTAAGAAAAGCTGGAGCCCTAATCTTTGCTGCTGTAGAATGATGCCTACAGGTAAATGGGGCTGATCCCTTGGTATCTGAATGAATAGGAATGTTTTATGTTATTGCTGTTCTCCTGGAACTATAATTGTTGATCATCATCTCTACATCCCTTTTATTTGAAACTTGGAGTCAGCTCACTCTGTTGAGCTCTTTTTTTTCTTCTTTTTTCTTTTTTCCTAAATCTGGTAGCCTGAGATGAAAAGCAAATGAAGTGGAGTCTGTTGGGTGAGATTTCGTTTTGGATATACTTATATGTGAAATCTTTTTGTTTCAGTTCCTGGTCTAAGGAATCCCTTTCTGTCCTCATATGTGTGCATATACTCTCCTCCAGATTGTGAAACCTTCTGTGGAGGATTCTTTAAGAATCTCCTTGTTATGAAACATTGTGTTTAACTGAGGTTCTTTCCCTGTTCTGAATCAGTGAGACTTTTTTCTCCTTCAGCATTGTATAATGTCCCATTACTGAGTGATGCTGTAGAAGCTAGGACAAGATTTCTTCCGTAACTACTTTGCATTGTTGTTTTTCTTGTCAACAGAACAACAACAATATATTTTTTTAATTTCCTGTTAAGCTGAACTTGTAAAGTGCTTGATAAAAGCACACCAGATAAAACAAGGCACTGCAGGAAAAAAAAAAAAAAGACTCTACATTGCACAAGAAACATCATTGTTGCTGATCATTCAGCCTGAACAGCCTATGCCATAAGTTTTATTTACCAATCACAGCTAAACACAGCTATGAACATCAGATATCTAACAACAATCCACGTGAGGAATTCTGTAGGGTAATTTTAACAAGATACGTCACAGTGACTGTAATCTCCTCTCAGACATTCTTGAAATAAAAGTAAAAATTAACTGCATAAATTATTCAAAGTGAATTATTTGCCCAACTTTAGCTGTCACTTAATAAAGCAGCCTTTGCCATTTGCCATAGCCTGTGTCTTCCTTACAATGGAGAAATAAATTGCATGTCTAAATTAGCTTGACTGCTGTATAGCATTACATAAACCAAACACAAACTGCACTTAATCCTTAAAAAAAAAAAAAAAAAAAAAAAAAGTGCCTTCAAATTCTGAAATCATTTAGACTTGTACACCTGAATAAAAGCTATTGTGCAGCTCTGGAATTTGTATATTGTCTATACTTGCATAATATCCCTCCAACCAGTTCTACCTAATGTTCAAGTGACAGGTGTGTTCTCGGTTCAGGCTTACAGTCTCATAATGGAGATCTGACTTTGATTGACTTGGATTAATGCACATATTGAGTTGGAAGAAATTGCACATGGATCAGAAGTGAAAAACTGTACACTTTTGTGTCACCTAAGATTGCATTCCTGTTAATTTGACAGAGACAAATACAAAATGAGTAAATTTCACAAGTTGAATTTCTTTGCAATGTTTACAGTAGAAGATTAAAGAAATTAAAAAATTTTGTATTAAAGTTGATGATTTCTTGGGAAGAAACACGTTTTTGAATTCTATACCATACTTCTAGTGAAGTCAGGAAATTAGTGACATTCAGGTAACACAATAGTTAGATTTGGTATTTCAAAGAAACGAAGAACAGACAGGAAAATAGGAAGTAACTTACCTTTAAGTTATTTATGACTCATTTTATGATAAATGGAGGCAACAGAAAAGCACAACATGGCAAGGAAGGCCACTATATAATTATGATTTTCTATGYTAATGAGTGGCTGTATGTGGATTTATGTAAAACTGAACATTAGCTGGCCAGAAGTTACTTGGTTTGAATACAGTTCAGTTTTCTGTAGTTCACTGTTCTTCCATTTACACTATTAATACTGCTTGGGATAAAGCACTGGGAAGCACTCAGTGCTTTATGCAAAACAGAGGCAAATTGCAGAATCTCTGGCCTGAAGACAACTGAAAGGCGCGTAGCTYGTGCAGTGCTTCGATTAAGAGTCTATTTGCAACTGTGCTTTGCTTTCGACTTTTCTAAGCTATATCCATTTGGATTGATGCTGCTTTATCCATCTGAGACTGACTTACCTCTTTGAACCACACTTGCTTAAAAACTTAACCATTTATCCAAATGTGGTTAGGGAAAATGTGGTGTTCTCTCACTGTTAGAAACAAATCAACCATCTACCTGCACTGCATTTGGCAGTCTCTGCTTTGGAACAGACCCTTCAAGCTGAGCCATTGGTCATGTTTGGAAAACCTGCCCATGTCATAGAGTTTGGAAAAATCAAAAATTGTTCGTGCTCAGGAGAGATTTGCCAGAGTTTAATTTGACAAATATCTTCTTAAAAGATTTTGCCTGTATTAAACGTGTTCCAGGCAGGGACTGTAAGAGCGTGCTGCAGCTTTCCTTGCAATGTGTGTGGAGAAAAGGGGTCAGACTACAGCAGGGGCTTGAATTAAGACTGCAGAGCTGGTTATTATTTCTTAATTTAGGAGAACTTGAAGACCTAAACTCTCTTTTAATTTACTTTTTGTATTCTTCACACTATAAAGGTACACATTTCTTTAGGGAAGCATGAGAATGTATTGTTGCATATCTCAGCAATGTAAAGAGGAAGACACAGTCACTGTAGCCAGAAAATTTATATGGAAATTTATGTGGCCAGGAGAGTTTTGAAGGAAAGGTTTGAAAGAACCCAAAACAGCCTTCCCAGGTATCACAGCGTATCTGCAGTAGCAGGAGATACAGTTTAGAACTCATCCTCAGGAAGCTGTTAGAAGCCTGTTTGAACAGATGATACACTGCTGCTAAGGCAGCTAGGGTGTCTGCCTGAGCCTCTGCTGTGCCTTTTAACCTGAGCCTCTGCTCATCATTGCTTGAGTAAGTGCTGGTTCTTGTGTTATGTCTCCGATTGCATGTGTGCATAGAAAATTTAAGAAAAACGGTAGGAAATCACTGTATAATAGCAAAGTTAACTTTTTATAAGTATTTTCTTTAAATACAAGTAAAGAGTGCAAGAGAATACCTTGTTAGAAGAGGATTTATGTGGTGTTGGTAAGTATGTAGAAGTATCTGAAAGACTAAGAATGCTGTTTTCACCTTACTACAAAATAATATGCAAATCATATATGTTTGACATAATTGAACTCCAAGACTGAATAAAAAAAACTTGCTTTTTTAGGAAATCTGAAGGAAACAAGTGATTGTTGGAGTTAGTCCAAGGTCCAATCCTTTCTGCTTGAAATTGGGATGATCTTTGAAATTTAGAAAAACATTCAGCTGAAAAAGCTGGAACTGAGAAAGGAAGAAGACCTTAGAAATTAAGATGGCAGGTTTTTTCCTAGAAAGCAGTGGGGAAAGCAGCGTCTTGTCCTTAAACTTTCATACTACACAAAATTTGTCAAATGGTTCTCCCAGAGGATCCAAGCAGCAAATCTGTGCTTAAGGAAATTGCTGAACTGGTCTTGATGATCTCCGTAAGGGGGCCCTCTACATATGGATAGCAAGACTGTTTTACAGAGTTGTTTAAAGACTGGGATCCTTTAAGACGTTATTTAACAACAACAACAAAAGACCTTGAAACATCAATGGCCTTCAGAGCTGAGTAAACAGATAAGAAATATAGCACTTACTAGAAGGTTTAGTTAAAAAAAAAAATGCACAAAGCAGTTTATCTCAAGTCTTGCATCTCAGCTGTGCTGCATTTATTATGTTCTCATTTTCCTTATTTGAGCTAAGAGCTTTCAAAGGAATAACTTTTTGCTGACTCTTGGTTTAGCAATGAATATTAATAGTCACACTCACTTTTGTACCACAGTGGTGTTAAAATCATGCTCTGTGACCCTGTTTAGAGATCACCTATTAATATTAYTGGGAATAAGTATGATACCAAAGTCAGTAGAGAACTTCATACAAACACTAGATTTTCTCCCAGGAGACTGCCTACAAAATTTCTCAGATTGCAAACAGGAAGATAAGGCTTTCCTTCACCCTGGACAAGAGTAGAGGATTCCAGTCACATGGGCAGGTTGGTTGAAATGTGTGTAGCTTTTGAGGTGTGCTGATTTAAACCATTGACTGTCGTAGTGTAAATCATCCAGAAGTCATAGGAAGACCTGAAAAAGAGGAAGCTTCACAGCAGATTTATTAATGCAGCCTCAGAGTTCAGTAAGGCGATGACCATTCCCCGTTGTGTGCTCTCCTGATTCAGTTCTCGGCAGGCTTGCTCTGAGTGTGCTATCGTGCAATCACACGAAGGCAGGCCTATGGGTTTTCTAGTACGACTGTAGAGCTAGCTGACTCACAACTGAAAATGGCTTGATAAATAATCTAAAAATACTATTTGCACAATGTGTGTGCTGGTCAAATGCATTCCTTTTGAGAGGGGATAGGTTCAGCTGTATGAAATTAAGCATGACAGAAGAGATTTGTGTTGCATCATTGCTCCTTGTGGCTAGGGTGACTGAACCCTGCATTGCAGCGAGAGATAGAGGCAGACCTGGCTGGCTGAGAATTAGGCGTTGGTCCATTTTGTGCTCTCCTCATTCTTGAGTTTTGTCTGTTTTTAAACCAAGCTGGTAGGGCTTAATAGAAATCCATTAGGATTGTTGGTGTGGTATTAGGCTGAGATAAGCTGTAGCTATCCTGAGTTTCTAAGTCTGTCTCTAATACTTGTCTGCTGTCTCACCTTTGACTAAGTACTGTAGCAATTTAGCCTTTTCGTAGGTGAGAATGATGATGAATGTGATAGAAGAAACAGGTTAAGGTAGGCTGTATGCCCAGCGTAGCCTTGACTGAGGTGAATTAGGAGCGTTGTTGTCTCAGCACTGTATCCTTCTCAGCAAGAAGAGAGCCTGTACCTAAGGCCTCTGCTTTGTTCAGTGATCTGCACAGAGCAGAATCCTGCGCCGGAGTGTAGGCAAAAGTTCTAGCGGCTGCGCAGAGATTGGTTTTACATCCCCAGAGAGTGGTGATCCCATGCCCCCCATCTTTAAAACATACTGAAGAACTTGTGAGGAATCAAGCAATAAAACCAGCAATTAAGCAGAGTTGTGGTCAACAGGACCACAGCAGTCTGCAGGCGAGAAAAGCAACCTTCAGTGCTGTGTGTCTGTCCTCACTTCTGCTCTCTATATGTGGGTCAGAAAACATCAGTGCTCTTTCAGTGCAAAGGGAGGAGACCATGGATTTTTCTTACCTCATATGGAGCATAATTTTGCTCTCAGCTGGCAGGTTAAGTGAATGAGATAGGAAGGGAAATCCAGGCAGTGATCTATTGTGAGCAAGAAAAATCACTGCCTACCCCAAGGAGAGTTTGCTGTTGCTATCTGTTCCTTTTGCTGTGTCAGAGCTGAAGGAAAACAGTAAGATGTAGACATTACATAATTATGAGAATATGCAGTAACTCAGAACAGATTGGCGTTTGCAAAATTAATGTAAAGAATAGGAATTTGTAGTCTAGACCTGGCTGTCTTCTTTACCACTGTTAGGGCAAAGTGGGATATATGGCTTTTGCAGGGAGATCATAGGATACACACAGATTTATGCTGTTTAAGATCACATGCAAGTTGGAAGTGAAATTTGGATGTCCTTAAGGTACAGATATTTATTATTATTTACAAAGCTGTAACATTACAGTTGGACTCCTTGTGGATTTAATGTGATATTGTAAGAGAGCTTAGTGTGCCATGTTTTATTTCAGCAGGATATTAAATGCTCCATTTGCTTTGTGTGTAGAAATTCCTGCTGATTTAATTTTATCTAATTGCAATCTTAAAGGAACATTATAGGAACGATTGTTTGTTTTCTTTGTAATTGGTTTAGCTTACCCATTTAGCCATGAGCATTTCATTCAAATGTAGACACAAGAGGCTTAATTCAGATTTTGGTGGGACAGATTTGCATCCAGATAAGATATTGCAACTGCGCCAATGGGAGCGTTTATATTAGAGGAGGGAAAATAACATTACCAAAATACTGTCTGTCTGAGACCTTCTCAGTGGAACAGCATTGCATCTTCCACATGATCGTGTAGAGATTGCTCCTCAGCAGACTTGAAGATGTTGGATAAAGTTAATTGCACAGAGCTCATGCTGCAGTGTTTAGATTTCCCCAGTACCTGAGCTAACTCAGGTGTCCGTAAGTTAGATTACTTGTTTGCAACTCAGTTTTCAGAATTTAACTGTGTGCTTTTGGTGCCTGTTGCTTTTAACAGTGAACCTTCAAAAATGTTACTTCTATACTTCATTTTTCACCCAAGTTTTTAAATTTAGATGTGTCTGACTTGGTTTTCAAAATGCCAAGCTGCTGTGCTCTTAGTCTCAAGAATGGATGTTAGTAAAGTTTTCTCATAACACACAGTAATGTAAATAGTAGGTTACTTTGAAAATGGAATGATGGAAATTAAAATGCAACTTTGTCTTCAGCAATTGCATCGTGCTCTTTCTATTTATGATATTTAAAGCTGGTTTATTCAGACTGACATACAGGCAGGTCAGACAAGTAGGAGGTTTCTCTAAAGTGTATTCAGTGAATGTCAACAGAAGGAAAGATTTGAAAAGTCAGATTTCCTGAGCACATGATTAGCAAATGAGTTGGAAGTAGAGACAATCTAAATTTTCTAAAAGACACCATCTAGCTGACTATAAAAGAGGTCTAAATTAATGTAAGATTTTAATTTTGTGGTGGGTGAAGGAGCAGCACTAAAATCTCTTTATTGAAGAATGACTTTTTTTTTCCTAATGGTGATTTGGGAGAGGTAATATTTGTTATTCCTATGCTTAAGACACTCAGAAAACGTAGTATGGATAGACAGCAGGAGTTGGCTTGTTTGAGAGTTCAGCCAGATATTATCTGTTCAGTGTCTCACTCCTGGTAGAATATGAAAAGTAGGAATTGTTACAGGCTCCTGCAAGCTGGTATCTACAAATGGTCTAAGGCTGGAGCTGTGCAGGGTATTAGTAACATAGCTTTTTAAAACAATTGATGAATTACTTGCTGGAATACCTGGGAAGAAGGGAGATTAACTGTGGGTAGAGCCCTTGGTCAAGAATTTCAGCCAGTTCGTAGAGGTTGGGTTCAATTTTTGGTACTTCAAATTACATGAAATTTTTTATAGTTTCTTGTTTTATTGTGGCAAATTGGTACCACTTTGCATAATGTATGCCTGCTGCTTTTAAATAGTCTGATGCCACCATGCATGGAAGAATTTCCATTTTGAATATGGTTATTTTTGGCAGGTTGCTGGCAACAGAGATCCATGATGCACATAGATCACATATTTATAACACTTTTTATGGTAGCTGATGAAAAACAAATGCAGATAAAAGATTCAAATTCTGATACAACCTTATATTGTTCAGTGAATAATTCTTCTAGGACCCAGCTGACAATTTAAAACTGTTCTTCTCATCACAGTAAGTAGTGAAATACTATCCACTCTCTATTCATAGAGACAAATACATTATTTATAATAATAATGGAAATCTTAACAGTAACTAATTCATGTCATTGCTGCTCATCCAGTGCTCTGAAATAAATGTTTTGGTTTCTTTCTTYTGTACAATAGTGTGCAGGCAAATTGGCAGGTTGTTTGCAAAAATGTTGACAAACAGTCTGTTTTGAAACCTGGACAGATATACTGTGATTCTGTGAATACACCTGGCAAATCACTAGAAGTGTAATTTTAATTTATTGTGTGCAACACTGTCATAGAACAGGAAATTATTTATTGAAGCCAAACTGTTTCCTTTCTGACTTCAGTCACAATACCTGTGGTGAACATAAGATGTCGTACATACATACAGGGATTTTTCATCCTGAAAGAAGCTGGTAGACTAAAATTACGGGACAGCTCTGTGTGCTTATGATTCTGACTAGCTGAGCTGCTTTATGAATATGAATATGTTCAGCACCTGGGAGTCCTTTTGTATGTATGCTCTTGCTCTGCTGTTTAAACCGTATCAATGCACGGTCGGGCCAGGAACCGGAACCAGACTTGGTGGTAGGTTTTTCACATTAAATCTTTGAGAAAGCAAAGTCTGCACAAAGAAGCAGAATTGAGCTTCTGGGAGATATGCAACTGCCTATTAAAGTTAACATTAGCGTTGTGCGTAGTATTAATATTAGTACTGTGTTTTAGTAAGCATTGCAAAGAAACTATAAATAGGTCGATTACTTGTTAGCGTTTGTCATTAGACCAGCCTTTCCGAGATGTAGATAGACACGTGATATCACCGGAGGGAGCACTGTTCTGCAGCTGGAATCTGACCAGAGAGTGTGGCTGAAATCTCCCGTGTTGTGACCAGGGATCTAGCAGAGCGATTAAGTGTGTGCATGAAACCACGCGCGTACGTTGCCCCGGTGGTGAAGTAGCTCTTCGTTCTGAATGAGGCTGTTCCCATTCTATGGCATACTAAGTGCACGTGCATTTCTAAATCAGTGATTTTCTGTTGGCAAGGCTTTGGGCCCAGCTCTTTGATTGTTTTGAGACAAGTTCTGAAATGGAGTCACTGCACTTTCTGTGTACATGCACATGTGCACATCCGTTCTTACCTCAGCTCCCAGGCACACTGGGGATTTTAACATATGTACACATTTCATGTTGTTTGTGTTTACTGCCAAAGCCATACCTGATTCCTAGCTGTTCGTCTTGGCAATGTTTTCTAGGAAAAGCTGTTCAGCATTGCTTATGTAGAGTTTTTGTTAAAATAATATTTCAAAGATTTGGGCTGTTGCACTATCTTAGGAGTTAATGTGAAGTTGACAAATACCATCTCTCCTGTTGTCTAGTGTTTGCTTTTGGCTTGCCTGTTAATGTAACTGTAAGGATGCTCTGTGTGCGTTTGTTAACAAGCCAGATCTGCAGAAAATCTCTCTATCTAATTGTTTTATACCAGGAGATGCTCATTATACCAGATCCCTCAAGAAAGGCACAAACGTTCTTAAGACAGCTATTTTATTAACATCCCAGAGAAGGTAACAGCATGTTATAGTCTTACATCGCTTTTGATGCTGGGAATGCCAAGCTGATACAGAATCAGATGGAGCTCCAGTCAGTCCATGGTATTGTGGTCTTTAGTCCATTAGTAGTGTGGTCTTTAGAGCTTTTATAAGATTTTCTTAAAAGTACTGCGGCATAAGAAGAAAACGTGCTACTTCACATCAAGATAAAGTGCCCCCTAAGTGCCCCCTCCAGGCTCTTCCATTRTGATTAGCTGGCTAAGTTCAGCCCACATCAAGGGGTGCAGCACAGTACAGTCCTGAAGGTCAAGTGATGTGTGCAGCATGGTACAGCACAGTGCATGCCTTTGCCTGCTCAGATCAGCTGCTATGTGGATCACTAACTGATGAACAATAGTCTTCTGGTTTGGACCACTACATCAGTCAATCTCAAGGTCTTGTATTGCAGTTTTTGAAAAAAGTTATTCATTGTGATTTTCTGAAGTGAAAAAATGCGTCAGAGGGCAGCCCAAATGGGTAACAAAACTCCAATTTTCTTGCAAAATGAAAACACTGAATCTCCTTCAGGCAGAACACAAATACAATATAACATAAAATTGAACAAAAGCAACCCATATTTTAAATTTTGGTTCTGACAAAAATAGAGTATTAAAGGCAAATTTTGTTTGAATGCCCATCTCTTTCCATCTTTTCCATATGTTGGCAGTCCTGTAGGCTGTGATATGTGAAAAAGCTTGTAGATTGACATAAGCAATTGCCTTTCTAATATGTACCAAGTTAGGAGAAGGCAGAGAATTTTAAGAAACTAAATGCTTCTGTGTTTCCTTCTGGTTCTTGAAAATTCAGAATCAAATATTGGGGCAAGTTGACAAATGATTTGAATTCAAATTGGGAAGAACTTTCAACTTTAAAATTTCACCTTCTATTACAGTTTACTGGAATTAAAACAAATCAGTTTTAATTTTTCTGAATTATAGATTGGTGAATTTCTGTAACTATTCTGAACGAAAGTTAATTTCAGCATTTGTGGATATGAACATACCAATCTATATATACTTATATTTAAAAGCTGCTAGTGCAAATAGCATACAAAAAGGAAAATGTGTTGGAATCCATTTGTAGCTGGTCAAACAGTAGTAGTCATTGCTTTGTATACATTCATTTACACGTTTCAGCTTGCATAGAATGTGCTTATAGCATGTTATCCAGGGCTTGGCTGTTTGTGAGAAGGGCAAGGAATCGTAAGTACAAAAGCATAGCTGGTTTCTGTAGGAATTGTTGATGGAGGAATCATGAAGTTGGTTGTAATACTTTTTTTGTTTTTGGTGAGACTGATACTTTTGCTTTTTTCTACGGTGTTGAGGATGAAAAGAGTGATTGGAAATCTCTGGTTAATGAAAAATAGTACATTCTGAGCAATGCAGTTGGTCATTCACTTCTCATTACATGTCTCAGGTTGATCTTGCAAAGTCTTAAGAAAAATCTTAAAGCAGCAAATCACTTTCCTTCGTCATCTCCTATCAGCTGTACTGTGTTGGAGGACCAAACTACAGGCTATTCAGTGACTGTCAAGTTGTGTAATTGATCTGAGACACAGATACTGCATGCTCCGTCTTGAGCCAAATTGCTTGTAGTTCTGTTTTTCTGGCTGAGAGTTATTCACTGCCTAAAACAAAGCACTGTCAAGAGGAAAATTGACTTTGCTCTGGTGCTTCTAATTTTCTTAAATCTTTCTTCTTTCTGTAAAATGTGAAAATTCAAGTTGCATGTCTTATTCAGATAAGGAGGAGATGAGTGAAGAGGGGAGAGGGAAATATTTTCAATTGAAGCCAAACAGACAAGTGGTAATCGCGTAGGGGGGTTGATCTGCTTCTTGCATCACTAGCTGTAAACACTAGGAGTAAAGCCACTGTCCTTAATAGAATTAGGCTTGAATACAATTGGTAGGACCTTGTAATATGGATTAACTTCAAATCCTCTGGTTCTCTTTAAACCTATTCAGGAGGAAAAAATAGTGAAGTTCAGGCCAATTTTTTGGTTTGTTTGTTTTTAAATTTCAGTAGCATTTTAAATGAGCAATTACTAGAATAGAGAACCCACAGAGAGAATCTGTGCTTGCTTCTACAGCTGTTACCACCCTCTTTGGAGACAGAGAATGAATCCTGAGGGCTCAGATCAGTGTGGGTGTTTCTGTGAGCTGCACTAGGAATCTGCTTGCTCAGGTGTGGCAAGTTGCCAGTTGCTGTGGATGTCTGATCAGCTTCACAGAGAGCAGTATTTGCTATCGCATGATTTCCAAGATATACTTAGTGCTGCATTGCTGCTGAGGTGCCGTCAAGCAGTGTTTGGTCATTCTAAGTGATCTTTGGGCCATGCTGACACTATGTCGTATCAGAATTCTTCTGTAGTTCAGATATGCTGACGAATACAGGTCTGGAAGGAGAGTTTCCTCTTCCAATTATTGCAGGTAATTTTGCCATATAACACTTTCCATCAGCTGCTCAAATTCTATCTTAAAATAAAACAGYGTTTTGGCTCTATTTATTGGAAGGCTGCTCCAGAACCTTACTACCCTGCTAGCTGAAAACTGTCTTCTGACTTTGATCCAAGATATGCTGACAGCCTGCTGAACCCTCAGTAGTTCGATCTTTTGACTGAACAAAGGACGGTTGTGAGGCCAGATGCTGGTGTCCACTGCTGTAACAACTATTACTATTGACTTGAGAATGATTTTAAGGTAAATGTTTTATTTGACATGCTGAAAATCCATGGACTGATGCAAATCAATCAGGACAAGAGACAGTGGGCACAAATTGCAACCCAGGAAATTGCATTTGAACGTAAGAGAACACTTACTCAACGTGAGGGTRACAGCACACTGGAACAGGTTGCCCAGAGAGGTTGTGGAGTCTCTGTCCTTGGAGATATTCAAAATCCAGTTGAACGTGCTTGTGGGCAMCTGGTCCAGGTGACCCTGCTGATGCAGGGAGTAGGTCCAGATGATGTCCAGAGATCCCTTCCARCCCCAAATGTTCTGTGATGCTSTGAAATCCTATTGAAACTACACTGACTTGGAAGACTTGCCTCCTCATCTCACCCACATCCATTACTCTGATCACACCATAATTGTACCATTGCTCCTGGACACCCAGGACCAGGAGGTGAAATAATAGGCAGATGGTCAGAATATTTCCTATAGAGTCATATTTTCTGGGAGTAGGTTCCAGTATCTTCTGCCTTGTGCACTCTTCAGTGCTTTCTGTCTGCATTACTGAGGAAAGTAAGTGTTGTTCTGGTAAGCACATCACACCAATACGGTTACAAACTATGAGGCTGGTTCTGTTCTTGTACAGAATTAGCAAAACAGTTGGCTAAGTTACAATGATATCTTCATTACTGAGGCTGCTTTTTGGGAGCAGAGTGGATGTGGCTTGACCTTTTGCCTGACTCGGACTGAGTTTGCAGTGGTAGCAGTTAGAGAAATCAAATTTTCACTTCTAAGATGAGCAGCAAATTTGCTGTGGGGAAAAGATTGGGAAAGAGTAAATATGGAAACACAAAGTGCTGGTTTTATAAAATTGCTCTTCAGAGTTTAAGTGTATCAGAGTTTGGGGACTTGTTATGATAATTAAAACAAACAAGCAAACTGAAAAGGCAGCAAACTACTTGGCTTTCCAATGCATACTGAGCTGACAGTGGAAAAGATCCTCAGCCCGCAAATCCAGCGGGGAGTATAAATGATTGATAGTAAAAGCTTAGCTCATCCACTTTAAGTGTGACTGACAGCTCGTGTTCCTGGCAAGTGTCTGGAATGCAGCAAGCTGGGAATGAGAAACACGAAGCACTGACAAACAAAGGGTCATCTGCATTTTCTAGCTTTTTAATCTTTCTTCAGAGGTAAGGTGAGATGCGCAAAGGCTAGAGCTACAGATAAAAAGAGGCTTTTAACTCAGGTTCTCTGTTGCTGCCATTAGATTTTTGTCTTGCCAAACACATTCTGACATGTTTAAGAGTCTCTCCTTACTCTTCCTTCTTTCCAGTTACAGGTATTTTTAATAAAACAGACAATCTGCCTTTTTCTCCCTCCTTTAGTCCTGTGTGATTGCTTTACATTATGGAAAAAATGTAAAGGGGGAGATGGTATGCAGTTCCGTATTATGTATAGGAGGACAGTTGTTCTAATCTGGTGCAGATACTTCTGGATAGAAATTTAATCYTTGCTAACTGGAAAGACTTCCCCATGCTTCTTTTTTGTCATTTTTMTCTAAATGTCAAACACAAGTTTTCTTAGAATCTGGCGGTCTCAACTGATGCTGTAGGTATGCGTGATTTAAAAAACATCCTTGGCTGAAATAAAGCAGTGTGATGCTTTCACAAGTGCCTTGCTTTGGAAATCTAACTCTGATGTAGGACGAGTTTTTTTTTTTTATTATTATTATTTTGTACTAGATCACTGGCTCTTAGCTCTGTTAACTTCAGGGAAATTGTTAGGGATAAAAAGATGTTCAACATCTTGTCTATAGATGTTTTCTAGCCTGTTTTTTTTCTTAAGAAATGAAGCTTCTGTGTTCACCTGTTGTTTTGATCTGCTTGGCTGGGCTAACTGGGCGCCTGGCAGATGCAGCGTGTGCAGGTACCTCTCCTTGCCACAGGCGGGCGGCAGCCAGGAGGACCCTCTGGATCCCTTGGGTGGCAGGAGACAGCAGGAGGGACAGTTTTGGGGAAGTTAAAATGACAAGGGGAAATTGGGGTTGCTGTCTTGGGTGGTATATCAGGTAGGAGGACACAGCTGTGTGCTGTGTTAGGTGAAAAGCAGAATTAAGTTTTTGAAAGGGTGAGATCTAACTAACCTCTGCTGCACACTGCTTCCTGTGTAGGCTAAACAGGACCATGATGTTTGTATTTGCTTTATATTAATTAGTCTTCATGTTACTCCAGGGCAGTAAAATAATTACTGTCATTTTAAAGTAGGGAAACTTGTCTGGAAATATTAAGAGATAGGCTTAGAAACAGGACCTGGGATTCCTCTCACTTCTGCTGGRACTACCAGCTCTGACTGACGCTCGTCAGTGATGGCGTGTTTCTATACTTGATAGATTCCAGAGCGTTAATTAAAACAGTTGCTTAGCTAATTGCCTGGAAGATTGCAAATAAAGCATATTTATTCCAAAGGCAAACAATCCCCTTTTACTCAGTGAAGCATTTTATGGTGCCTGAAAATTGTGTCACTTCAATTTTGAATATGTTGTGTGTTTGCCTGTCTAAATGCCCTGTGGATATTGGTCCATTTAAAGTGTATGAAAGGCACCTTCTTAGGCCATTTTTTAGTGTGTCTATTGAAGAAACATACGCTTAAGTAGATGAGAACACGTGAAAAGTCACTGACCTTTCAGTGCTATTAAAAAAGAGAAGTTGCTTCCTGCACTGGGGTCTTGCACTACCACCGTATGCACCGATACGCAGCCTCGATCCTATTTCTAGACATAGGCACTGTCCTARAGGTGGAAGGAAAGGGTATCGTTAATGGTGCCTCTGCCTAAATCTGTGGGAAAAAAAAAAAAAAAAAACGTGTTTATGGAGCAGGTGGATTCAGTGTTCATATGTATTTAAAATGGAAATGCAGTCTATGCTCCTCCAAAGAGTTCAGAGAAAAAAAGGCCCCGGCCGATGGACTGTATAGGTGTTTCGTGGAAGAATGGGAGCGCGCTGTCGCGGACCACAGCTTATTGCAGTACAGTGTAGTGTACTGTAAGGCTGACAGATACCTTCTCCTCAAAGAAAAGATACGGTCTAATGGAAGAGGTTATGTAATGGGGGAAGTATAGCTTGAGGGCTGGCCTGGAAGTCCTGGGTTTAACTTAAAAGTTTGCTTGACCTCTTTATTCATGGTATTTTCTCTTGACTTTCRCAAACACATGACTGTTTAGAGAGGGAAGTCTGGAAGGGCCCAGGTAAAGTCAACAAACTAATATGTATTTTGATGCTTTGACTAAGAATTGCTACAGGCAAAGTATTGCTTGTAAAAGAAAAAAAGGAAAAAAAAAAAGGAAAAAAAAAGAAAAATAGAGTACCATCTATCTGGTCCATCTCTATGAGCACTTGATAAACGCTGCTAATGTATTTTTCTGTTGTTTTGGCTTGATAGTGATATGCAGTGGTGGCATAACACAGCCAAGGATTAAGAGAAAAATACTGCTCAAAACAAGAATAGTCATTTATTCATTATCAAGATAACAACTGAATATTCTTATCTTGCTCCCATTTGAGCCTAGCCTGAGCTGGGGGATAGCCAGTGAAATCCCTGCAGAGGGCTGTTGCCCAGACACATTTTGATATACTCCAGATGTGTTGTAGTGCCCAGATTGGTGCAGTAGCCCTCAGGGAGGATTTCATTAGCTGTCAGATGTGTGACAGCTCAGGAAAGGAGATACATGGAAGAAGACTGCCAGAAAATGGCTGTATTTTCTGTTTTCTAATGCACAACCTCTACAGCTCCTTGTTTTATTAGTACCATTTTGATAATAACTAACCTGTACTCTTCTTGTTTTGTACAACATTGTTATCTTAAGCTTCTATTGCATCGTGTTATATATGTGTATAACTACTCATGATTTTCTGTTGAGAAAACAGCTGAAAACCAYGAGAGCTACTACTGTTCTGAGATCTGCTCTTTTATTCTATGGGCTATTTGGATGATGAGCTAGCAGTGTAGACCAAACTTCTTAGACTATTGATGTATAGTGGTGCTTTATTTCAGCCTGTAACTGCATTGATGTATTACATGAGATAATTTTATTGACAGGATGATGGGTAATAGCCAGATTAGGAAAGCTCAACAGCATAGATGTAAGAAACAAATCCTTTGCATGTCAGCTGCAAGAAGAAAGGGAAATAGCATTTCTTCTTAATCTCTTTGAAAGGAATCAGAAGAGAAACAAGAATCAAGAAAGTACTTCCTTTCCTGATTTTTTTTTAGGAGAGAAACCTTTGCTGACATTTAAAGGGAAATGTATAATTGTCGTATGACATGCTTTTTAGATTGTGAGTTTACCCTTATAAAATTTTACTGAGCTGTCGTAATTATCAAAAAGACAGTGAAAAAGGTTATAAATGGAATATTTCAAGGATTTTTTTTCTAGGCTGATTTTTTTTTTCCTGACTCTACAAAGTAGAAGAACCTTGACTTCGTAAATAAGTTGTGTATTCTTTTATATTTTCAGTGGAAATGGTACCATTATTGAAAACAAAGTGCTACCTTTTATTTATTTTTTTATTCCCTAGGCAAAGGAGATGTTTTTGGCGATGTCTTCTGGAAGGAGTCTACCCTTGCCCAGTCCTGTGCTAATGTAAGGGCTTTGACTTACTGTGATCTTCATGTGATCAAAAGAGATGCCTTGCAGAAAGTGCTGGAATTCTATACGGCCTTTTCACATTCCTTCTCCAGGAATCTCATTTTGACCTACAACTTGAGAAAAAGAGTAAGTAGCTTTGATTTTAACATGCTGTATAAATGACCATTTTTAATGTCTGTTTGCATGAAAAGAGGGAATTCCTTGAATTCTGGCATTTTTTTGTAGCCTCTCGTAAGAAGTTTTTTCAGAGCTTGCCAAAGAGCCACTGCTTGCATGTAAAGTCAAAAGGCCATAAGCATATGTTCCGATGCCGCTTCTGCGGGGAGCTGGGCTGTGGGTGTCTGAACAGTATTTTACATCTCTATGAAGTGGACAGATTTCAACATATTTGTAAACTGTCACGCAATTATGAAGAACAGTGTTGACTACTTTCTGCAGCTTTAGTTTGTAAAGCAAATAAAAAGTTGTTGAGGTGTTGCCTGAGATTATAAGGAAAATGGAAGGGAAGGCACAAACTCTACTGCTGGAAAGGGAAAGTGAACAACTGTAAGCACAGTGTAAAAGTAATACGAACACGACTGATTCTGTGAGAAGTTGGTTCTTTTCTTTATCATCACATTTTGGGATTACTTTGCTCATCTGATTAATGTTTCCTTTTTCTTCTGGATTTTTTGCCTCTTTACATTTCTTCCTCTGTGCAAGTCCAAGGTATGTGTCAAATGTGAATCACCATAGCGTAATATCCCTTTTAAAATTCTCTGTGTAATCTTCAGTGAACCACCAACGTAGAATTTTATTAAGACTGTAGTAAGTATAATTCAGTTAGTGTGATTTGATGAAGTAATGTAGAAGACAGTAACATTACATTGCAAATAAGTAATTTGGAACAGTGATGCTTGTTTTAAAGAAAATTCTAATATAACAATATTTGAGATTAGCTTAAGAAATATTTTTGGAAGATTTTTTTGTTATTCCTAAAAGCAGTTCTCCTTGGTAACTTCCAGGTACCAAGTAAGTCCTAGATAATTATACCTGAAAAAAATAGAAACCTTTCATCTTCGAAGTCTTGTTTGTAAAATTGGACTTTAAGCCTAGAGTATTGATTCCTTTTATATATAGTAGGCATACTGAACTTAAAATAGTGTGATAATGTTTTCTATCTGCATATGATATCAATATCAATGAATTTAGCTGTTCAGTATTGGCCAAGTAAGTATATATTATCCCCATTTTAGTCAAAAAAAATCAAAGCTCTGGTAGCAAATCGATGTAACTGAAAACTAAGAAGCAAATTTCTACTTCATGTTTTCCCCATAGGACATTTTATCAAATGACATTGATTTACTGCAGAACAATGAAAAGACATACAGCTGCAAGATTAATTGACACTTGGTGGTAAAAACTAAGTTTAAAAAAGAGACTCTCCTGGTGTTAACTAATGTAAGAAATAAAAATAATGAAAGATGAAGGTCTTGAGATCATGTGAACCATCAGAGTAACTGACTCTGGCAGATTTTAAAATAATGCTGTGGGTAATGTAGTAAGAATTTATCAATCCAGTTTTTTTGTTGTTTTTTAATCAGTAGAAATAACTATCTTGGAGGAATAGAAGGAGCAACTCCCTTACAGCTCACAGTAAGGCTGGCAGAATTGCATCATTTTGGCTTTGCTCTGAGCCAAAAGTTCCAATTTTAGAATCAAATGCCTAATCCAGAAGTGAGACTCTTTCCCTCCATGTTCATCAGCCTAGCTTTYCCCAGCCTGCATTACAAAACACTTTTTAACAACAGTATCATAATTTGTGAACTCTTATAAAACATCTAAAATAAAATATATTCTATGATAGCCGTTTCCATCGAGTTATTCAATTAATTGGATTTTAACTGGGTTGCAGTTAGTGGAAATGTGTTGATTGGTAATGGAAGTGAGGGTTTGATGATTCTAGGTTAGCAGATTGTAGTCTTATTTGTTTTATTGGAAGAAGACTTAATTGCAACCAGAATACAAATTTTAAATAATGAAAAGAATGTATGCTTTTGGAAATGTACGGAAGGTATGATACTTCAGGGATTGGAGATAATGCACATTAGAGAGTAACTTTTTAGAGTTTCAAATTTAATCTGGTTTAAAAATCTGTGAATCTTCTGCAGAAATAGCTCCCCAGCCTGTCACTTCTAACACTTCTCCTGGTCTATTTCTGCAAATGCAGTCTTTGTGGGATTCAGATGAGCTGGTACCTTCTGAGTTGTGTTTGCAGTGTATTGCATATCCTTTGGAATAGAAGTCTCAGAATTGCACTTTTCATTCTGATAACAAGTTTCATCTCTGAGTCTTAAAGCCTTCATCTTGTTGAAGGGTAGATACTGTATCTTCTTTCTAAATATATTCATACGGATTCCAAGCAAATTAAAAGCAGCTTTATCCTCCCCCCCCACCACCAAAGGATCTCTTAGGTATATTTTAAGACTTAGTTACTCCTCTGAGGTGTCCCCATCTCGAGGGTGCATATGTCTTCACTTGCCCAAGTTGATGGACCTGCACTACTGCATAGTGCGAAGTGCTTTTTAGCACTTTTAAAGTTTCCTTTAGCTTAAGAGAGTTCCAGCACTAGTTCTCTTCTTGACCATGCTCATGTATTTCCTGGGCACTGGTCTCCTGCGGTGATCCTTTCCTAGGGCAGGATTCCCTGACTCAGCCGCTTTAGTGCCCGTGAGCAAGGCTGAGCTGCCTTTCCCAGCATCTGGGTCCATTCCCTAATGGCCATGAGAGAAGTAAGCCAACGTGCAGGCCCTGTGAGGTACCAAACCCAATCACTCTTGACCCTAGCTACCTTGAGAGCTGGAGTTAGGCAAAGTAGCAGACGTCTTCCCTTTCCTGCCTCTCTCTTGTGGCTACATTGCAGCTCTTCCTGCTCCTGAATGTGCTTTGAGCTGAGCTGGGAGTGCAGGACTCTCCTGTCTGCATGTTCCTCCTTGTGCCCTCCCCAGAGCAAGGCAGCGCTTGTGTGATGTGATTTCTGAGGACTTTGCAATCGAGGAGGTCCCTTCCAGTGCCCTGTCCCTGGCATGCCGGGCTCCTCAGTGGCTGTGCTGTGAAACCAGTTTCCTTTCACTCGCTTTCTCTGCAAACACTGGTGCAATATCCTCYCTTCTCAAACTGTCACTTGCCTGTCAAGTGTTTCCCCGAGCAGTTCCTCAAGTGATTACAGCCCCTCACAAAGTTATTAGATGTCTAGTTACCTCTTGCTGGAGTTCAGACTTAGAAATCTTTTTATTTTTCCTCAAGGGAAAGAGAAAGGAGACCTCTGTTTAACTCTGCCTGCCACCAGTCGTTGAAATTTTCATCTAACCGGCAGCAAGGAGGGGTGGGGTTGGGGGGTAGAATCTACTTTTTCTTCCCTAATCTCTTGAAATCTGAGAGTGCGCTCTGTGGCTGCATGTCAGTCTCRAGGGCTTTGCAACTGGAAGGAGGCTGATGCAGGATTTCTCTGGCACTTCCTAGTGTAACGGAGTTGTGAAATTAAAGCAGATCAATGTAACATTTTGCTCTTTTTTTGGAATCTTGCATAGGAGCCAAAGTAGGGATGGCAGGGGTATGTGGGATGATCCAGGGACAAATTCACCCTTACAGAGGGTATACTAGAAGGAAAGGAAGTGTTACAGATGAGGTTTAGAGGGCAGCAGGATTTTCTTTTCCCCAGTAAATACCAAAACACTTCTGGKTTTCCAGTCTGGACTTCATGTTCCTGGTTAGTAGTACTTTAAGAAAAAGGGGAAGCTTGCATCATATCTACTTGTCATTTTCTTTTTCTGCTGAAGGCACCTTCTGGAGGAAAGTGAAAGGCCTTTGACAGCATTTGCAAGCATTCTGCTTTTGGCAGATGCTTCTTTCCGTGTGTATGTGCTTTGTGACCAATATTTACTTATACTGAGTTGTACCGTGGTGTATTTGCTCGGTTCATTCCGTTGCAGCCATAAATGACGTTCTAGCTCAGATGATCACTCACATTATATAAAAGCGAGAACTCTTATGCATAATTTATTAAGCTGAGATTTCTCTAGTAAGCCATTTTAGCCTGGATAGAGATTAAACTACTGATTCTGAATGCTTTGGTGCATCATGACAAGAAGAGACAAGTAGTTTTCCCAGCAGTTAAAATTTGTGTCGTGGAATCGAAAAATGCAGCAGAATGTAGGTACATTATCTGGAATTTTATCAGACTGAAAAGAACGGCAAATAACACTGCGTTTTTACAAAGCAAGCAAGCGTGATTTAGTGATTTAAATCCAGAGCTCCCAGTCAGAAGATCATTTTGTGGGAGTGCAGTGATTGCAGCAGAATAGTCTGTCTCCCTGCCAGTGTAAGACTGTTTGGTTTTGTACATTTACTGGTGTGCTTATTCTATGCCATTCCAATTGTGAGTGTGAAGGGTTTCTACCACTGCTTTCTAAAAGCTATTTTAAAATATAATTGTGCTTTCCTGGTTAGCATTAGCTTCTCCTTTCTTTGTTTTCTCCTACTAACTCTTTCTAGTAAAAGAGAATCTTTCTCAGATCAAGCATTCCAATGAACAGTACTGCAAACCTTGATTTTTAAATCTCTAGGGGCTTGCCAGCAGGTTGTCCAAATGGTCCAATTGACAGTCTACTTTCTAGTGCATTTGTATTCACCGAAAGCAATGCCACAAGTTCTGTGGGAAGACAGTGGAGGTGTTTCACTGATTCCTGACTGGCATGCAGCTCATCACACTGAAAACCCAGGACACTGGACATAACTGAAATGTCTGCATGAGTCTGGCTCAAAGTTTATGCTATTATTTGCTGGGCAAAGGGTAGTGTTGTCATCCTCCCGTTCCCTCCCCCATATGTGAACAAATACTTAAATACTCAAATCTCTTCTTTCCCATACTACTTTTTAAATTTTTTTTCAAGTAGTTGAATGTTCTTATAGCCCATATTTCTCTGTGCCAATCTAAGCAAAATTTAGTTATGTTTCCTTATAAGCAAATTCCATATTGCATTCTTGCTGCTGTCTTGTCCCTGGCTTTGAACAAGTTATTTTAACTTTTTTTTGTCTCTGATGGAGAACTCTTATCTAGCTTACAGATTTTCATGCAAATAGTCTTTACACCCTGAACTGAAAGTGCTCTGAAGCATATTCTGTGTTGTTAGGTTTGCACATCTGCTGTGTGTAATTTAAGTGATGTGACTATCAGTGAATTGAAACCTCATGCTCTGGGGAGGCTRTTTCCTTGGATTTCTTCTTTTCCATCTGCTGCAGCTTGTTGGACCTCTTCAGATAAAGCCTTAGTATCCAGACTTCGAGAGGATGTGGCTGACTATAACCATTTAACGTCCATATTTCTATAGAGATTGGAAGTGTTCAGCCCAAAGTAACTTCATTAGCTTTCAGAGACATCGTCTGAAAGTTTAGTTTCCCAAACTTTTCTATTCTAAGTTTCTTTTTATTCTAACAGGATTTYATTCTATGAGCTTGAGCCTTAAGGTACTATAATTATATTAAGGAGGATTTGGTTGCAGATGAGTGGTATATTTTATATAGTGGGAATGGATGCATACAGTAGCATAATGTGATTAACTAAGAGTGTGTTCTGTTGCTTGTATTCTGTGYGTGATACTTTTTTTTTATGCAAACAGTAGCTGTAACCTAAATTGATTTACATAGRTAAGTAGTGAAATGCTTCTTTAAAAATGTTCTTGAATAGGTAATCCCTTTTGAATCCTGATTGGACATACTCATCATCTGTTTGAGAGGCCGCCTCCTAGTATGAACAATGAGCAATTCTGCATACATTTAGATGTTGCAGTATCATGCCTATAGAATTGTTATCATGAAATAACTTTTCTTATGGTATACTAAGTTATTTTTCTCAAAGGAGTATTAAATGCTGAAATTCTGATAGGCCATTCACCAGTAAATCTCATTAAATTAGGTGTAGCCTGGTGGTTATTAACTATTAATAACTATTGATAAAAGAAATTGATGGAGAGCTGATAAAGATGAATTTTGAAATACAGTTCATCTTAAAATGGAAGAACATGACTCTTTTTATGAAGCTGATACTAAAACCTTAACTGCCTCAAAGTATATTCAATAAAATGATTGTTCCTATTCTGCATTATTATAGATTTATAGATTTTTCTGATGTTGCTGACTACATACTTAAGATCATTTGTGTTCTAACAACTGAATTAAGAATTAAAATTGTACACACTGGATTTATAAAGACAATTTCAGCTATTTCCCCATATGTTTTCCAAGTATGTAAAACTATGTCAGTGTGCCAAAAACAGGAAAGATATGCCCATTATATGTCAGTATTTCAAAGATACGTTGTAAATGGAACAAGTTCTGGTCCTTCTGAAATGTCGATTAAGCACTTCATTCAATAATAGAATAACAGGATCAAGTTTTTGTCTGTTTTACCACACTTTGAGTAGACCTGCTTAAATTTCTTAACAACCCACAAAATACTATCTTGAAAAAAAAAAAAAAAAAAAGACCACCTCAAAATCTGTAGTGTTCATAAAATTTTTCCATATACAGCAAATCTGTTCTGAATATATGAGATACAATTAATGTGATTGATGATGAATTAAAATAAAATTTATTCTCAGACTATATTAATCTTTTTAAAATAGACATATTTGGCTTTTGGGAAGCTATTTTTGGATGAGTAATAGAAAGTTAACAAAAAAGGGTTTTCTCGCATTTTTAATTAGCACAACCACCCACACCAGCTTGTTTATCCCAACAGAAGAAAATCTATTACTTTGATCCCTCCCCTCCACCCACATTGACTAAAGCATAGAAATAATTATAATATAGATAAGGGTTACTTAGTGAAAATGAGGATTCTAAAAATAGTTTTCATAAGCCCTTTAAAAACAGAAAATGAATTTCCTAGGAACTGGGGAAATTCTACATGTTGGCTCATCGACTGTGACAGAAGACGATAATCCAAAAGACAGCAAAACTCCTTGTATGCACGCTGGSAATCTTCTCTGCCTTGTGAAAAAAAAAGGAAGTATTTGCCACTATTTTTATAGTAAGAAGAATCATTCTTAGTTTAAACTGTTGTTTCCCTTTAAAATTGGAGATGCATAATGCCGATAGACAAGGGAGGCTGAACAGCAGCCTCTGTCTGTGTAGTGTGTCATTACTGTTTTCAGTATGTGTGCATGGTGCACAGCCACATACTTACAGTTAARAGTACTGAGGTTCCTTAATCCAATTTTAGATCATACTAGCAAAGGTAGAGAGCATGTTCCATGGAAAATCAAAGGGTTTCTACCCTTTCTTCAAAGCTTCAAACCTACCTTCTATTACTTACTATGACTGAGTGGCCAGAGTTCCAAGATCTCCATGTATTTCCTTTTCTTTTTTTTTTTTTTTCCTCATTTTCATTTTTTGTAAATATTGGTGTCTGATATCCCTGTGTGCRTAGGTGTGTGTAAACATATATATGTACATACATACACACACACATAAATAATTACTGTTTTGTAAAATAATCATACACTTCTAATATATGAACACTGCTGCCCTTGCATTTGCCTGTATGCATCATGTTTGGTCATGTGTTATAACCACGCTGCTCATGTCAGTGCTCCTGTAACCTTTGTGCCCTGGTGATAGTATTTCCTGATTGCTTTTAACCTGGTAAGGATTCMTGCTACTTCATACACTATGGAGTCTTACTGACCAAACAGAGTCAGAACAGTGACCTTCTGTTTTCCTTTTTTCAACTTTGAATATTATCTCTGATGTCAGTGGTCTGGGAACGTGGTAAAGGAAACAGCTGACTCTCTAGAATAAACTCCTACTTTGCTGCTAAAAGCGTGTGATTTCCTGAAATAGCAGTTTTGATCCCCTGGTCTCCTTATGGTCCCTTAAAGCCTAATTCACAGGACCACAAATCCAGTCAATCTGCTGAAGGCACCTTCTGAAGGAGAGAGACTGTAGGTAGCTGTGCAATTTGGAAGATGAATTACAGTGGCAAGCCTACATCATTGAGCAATCAAACCTTGATGGTCCTTGGTTCAGTTCTCCAGCAGAAGCTGATATAGCTACCCCCTATAGAAAAGGAATGAAATTCTGGAGGTCAGCACTAGTATGGTGCTGTGACCTTGTGATCCCTGCTCTAGAGCAAAGCCTAGCTACTAGACTTCTGTTTTCCTTGCTTAAATTTCGGCATCTTTAACTGTGAGTTATTGTACAGCAAGACCGAGGAAGTCCTTGTCCTCTTTCCCTGCCCACRCAGGGTCTCTAGCTCCTCTGAGGACCTCATTTTATATGACCAGGGCGGATACAGAAAAAGTAGCTCACCTTACATATGACAGAAGTGCTGTTAAAACTGTTGCATGAAACAGCAATTTCTCTGCATGAGTTGTGAACACTGGGAGGTGCCTGTAGCCTTTGCATCAAAACATCCTACGTCATTAGATGCCTTCTGTTCTTCCTGTATCCATCCCTGAGAATCAGCCTTCTAGTTGCCTTTAAAAAAGGGTCTTGATGCACAGAGCTGGGGGATGCAGCCAGGAGCATCCCGTGTTCCTTTCAAGTCTGCCCCCAAAAAGTCACACAGGTAATGTGGTGTCTGATATAAACCTGCTTTACAGGCTGCTGCTCATTCCAGTATGGTATTGAAGTGTTTGACTGCTGAGCATGAAGTGGAGTAACTATTAGGTGTGGCCTTGTGAAAGTTYTTGCGTTTCAAATCTAGCAGGTTTTAACATTATGAGAATGAATCAATTGCAAACAAAACTTGATATGGCATTTTGCCAGTCACCTGCTATGACCACAGCTAAATGAAGTGGTGAGGAAGGTGTAGTATTGGGCTGTGGCTCAGTGCATGAACTTTCTGAAATATTGTGAGATTAGGGTAGTGCATGAGCCCCCATTTATTTGGTACTATTTTTGCRTCAGCCAACTGGCGATTTTCTCAAACTGTGTATAGTTACTTCCTCAAAAAGGAAGTGTGATATCACTTCAAGTTCTTGCTTGGATTACATGTTTTAGTTTGAAACATAATACCTGTCATTTTGAAGCAGAATTTGAAATCTCCTTGCACATGAATGTGTTAAGCATTTTTACAGCAATTTTTCTAAATTAGAATTTCTAAATTAAGGAATTGGAGTGGGGAACCTCACTCAACCCCTTCTGAAAACACTGTCATTTTCCTCTCCTTGATATTGGTCCAATTCATTTTTCTCTTCCCACCTGTCACATTCCAAAATAAGGTGTGAACTTTGGTATGACAATTACATTTATAATGAGGTCAATAATATCTCCCTGAAATAACGGGGTAGCGTGCAGTAGTAGGCTGCTTTGTGTGTACTCCGTGTCCCAAAGTGGTGTCCATATAGGACTTGCTCATGGAAGCGTTGTTCCTATTCCAACTGTGTCGTTGGACATGAAGTGATATTAATTAACCAGAGGTCCAAATCCCTTGTCTGCTTATTCTTTCCTAATGGAGCTGTGAAACTGCATAATGTTTTCACTAGATTTTTATCAGGAGCTGGATCTGCTTAAACCATTTTTTTAATCAATACAGCCTTATGAATATGAAAAGCTTATACCCAATTAAAAATATTATTTCAGACTTGACTATTATGTGCTTTTGTTCCCATATGAGTAGGTGTCACCATTTTCTGGGGTCTTTTCCAAACAAAAAGGAAAAAGCTTAACACACACGTTACTCCAAGTCTATGTGATTTTGACAGACAACATCTACAGCAGCAAGTCCCCACCTGCTTGTGTCCCCAGGAAAAATGCAGCTTCAGCCYGACCTGCCTATGTCTTTTCTTTCAATTCCTCTGAAGATAGTATGCCCTCATCATAATGTTTTAGAGGGTGTGCCTGCGTCATCCCGATAAACTTCACCCTTGGTTGTTTCTCCTAKGTCCTCTGTAATAAACATACCACACAACAAAATTGTTTTGTGATTCATTTACACAGCTGACATCAGAAGATCCAAGAAAATTTCTGCCAAAATCATTTTGTAATGCACTGGATGATTTACTTTGTAAATTGCTGTAAGCACTATCTTTCTGTGAAAATGCAGAATTAAGTTCCTTTTTGGAAATGTTTCCCTTTATTCTTAAAATATAAAAACTAAAACCAAAAAAGCTGAGGCCATTGCCTTTTTTAAAAAGCTAACACTATACACAGCTTTTGTTTTATTATTATTGTTTTATTCTATAAAGACCTGAATAGATAATTTTTTTTCCTCTGATCTTCAAGGTTGATGCCTGTTTTTTTCTTGTACAAGTGTTGGATAAAGCATGATGTCAGATCCAGCATTCTTTGCACTATGGCAGACGTGATGCATGTTGCAGCCTTCCTCTGAGTAAGGGGATGAGCAATTTGTTAATTGTTCTTAATTTGTTAGTTGTGAATTGTTCTTCAAGGTTTCACTGTTACTGTGTAGTAGCAGGAAGTGTGTTTTTATGGCTAGTTACTGTCGTGATTAAAGTACAGAAAATTGCTGTTGACGYCCATCACATACTCAGGTAGTTGATCAGGTAGTTTAGACTGGAGCTGAAATACAAGAACAGTGCAATCCTTGCTCAGGTTAAGATACAAAAGAATAGCAGAGAAACAAGCAATGTTAGCCTTAACAAATGGATATTGGGTTTACTGTTAGAACTGAGGTAGGAATATCTTATTAGCATTTGATTTCCCTTGCCTACATTTTTTTTTCTTTTTTTCTTTGGTTGTTTGTTTTTAATCAGTCAACCAGCAAGTCTTGCAGGAGAATAAGTTTTATCTGGTGGTTCAGTGGCTTGCATGCTTTCAGTGATTATCCTGTACATTTGYCTGGAGAGGAGATTCTCATTCAGTCCAATGACAAACTCATTGGAATAAGTGGAAGAAATGGAAGAAGTAATGATGAAACACTCTTTTTTGGGATGTCATTTGGGAACAATTCTATCCTTTAATATACAAACATTACGATGTTCTTTGTCAGTAACATTCAAAATTGTAATTTGCTTGGCACAGTTCAGAAATGACTCTCATCATTCATGCCTAGACCTTCCAATACCACAGATGCAGTCATAAACGGAGTTTGAAAAACTTGTGGGTTGTAATATATTTCAGAAACTTAGGATACTTTGTCTAAATTTTTCATTACKCTTATATTTTTAGTACTTCTAGCATTTTTGCTACTGATAGGAAGACATAATTTTGAAAACACAAGGAGATTTTCTTATAACAGTTTCCAAAGATTTATCATTGTATATGGTTTGGTTCAGTCTTTTTTCCCAATCACTGAAGTTTTCCAAGCCCCACCAATGTCACTATAGAGCTACTAGAGGGCATACTGCTAGAGTTATAATGACRTTACCAAATTATCTTTAATAATACCATTAACTGTTATGTGAGCTAGAATTTCCTTCCTGAGCATTTTAAGGTATCCAGATGGAGCCCTTCTCATCCAAGGATCTCATGTAGGGTTTTGTTTGTTTATTTTTTTCATAGAATACTGATTGACTTCTTGTCCTTATATGAAGGGAAGCTCAAATGCAGAGTATTCAGTGGTTTGCTTAATTGTAAAGTGATATACCTCAGTGTATTGCCTCAGTGACAGTGAGGAATAGAACCAAAATTTTCTAGTCATATGCTTTGATTACTGTGTCTTACTTTGAAGGTCTGCAGCTTAGAGTGTAATATGTTGAATCATGGCATGTCTTGTARAAGAGCAGACCCTAATGTAATTTATCTTGTGTCTTATAAAGGGCTTTTATGTTTGCTCTGTCTGAAAGACAAGTTACTGTATGAATAAAAAGTATTTAATAGTAAATATTAAGTACATTAAAAGAAAGCAACTGGTGAGAGTGAAAGCAAGGACAAGTGTGCTGAGAGAGACTAGAAAAATGGCTTTCATGGCACAAGCTTGTCCCTCTGCCTTATTGGGACTGCAAGTGCGAAGAGATCCTCTTAGTAGCTAAGCAAGACGAATGGAGCATCCAGCAGAGAGAGGGGTGGGAGAGAAAAAGATTGAAGCTTCCCGGTATCTCTYCATGGAGATGGGCATTAAAAAAATGCACAAATGGAGCAGCTGGTAGTGTCTGATCCACACGTCTGTGGGACAAAGCACTGAGTGATTGGGACAGAGGCAGCTCATTCTCTATCAGTCTTTTCCTAAACCAGGTGGACAAATTAAAGGCACAAAGGGCTACTTGAAATTGTCTTATTCACCAGCTTTTTGCCTGTAGGCTGTCAAGAACCTCCTCTGATCACAGTATTTGACAGCCTATCTGGCATGCCTTCCTGCCAGCAGAAGTCGCAATAGAGCTGTCTGCAGTCARTACTGTTTTAAGAAGTAGTTATTTGCATGCACTTAGTTAGCAAAGAAACTTCCACTAAGTGCTGATGAAGGAGTGAGTTTATTGGGCTCAAGGAGGTGAACGTAGATGGGAGTGAGGGAAGTTTTGATAGGACTGCTTGATTTAGGGATCTATGACAAGTAGAGGAGTATCTGTCCTGGAAATACAGAAGAAGTTTAAAATATTAAGGTCACCTACCATAAAAATTACAGCAGCATATCACTGTGTTTGAATTGTTGTTCTATCAAGTGGTCTTGTTTCGTGAATATTATTTATTTGTTTTTAGGAAATTGACAGCCTGTAAATGCTTTTGTGTTTTTTAGGTGTTACAGTCTTGCTGAAATGCACAACAGGTTGGTTGTCCAGTCTCGTTATTGGTATACAAATGATTGACTATTTTAGATCCGTGTTGTGTATGGAAATACTAGCTTTCTCACATTTTTTCATCTTCTAGTGGAAGAGAACAGACAAACACATGACTGTGTTTAGTTATTGATGGTTTTCTTTGTTCTCATTAAGCAAGTTCACAATAAGACTAAGCTCAGAAGCAGATACTGTTTCTAGAACACACACTTTACTGCACAAGCATCACAGTTATAGGGCTTGAAGGGATGGTGATGRGGGGTTGTTTTCAAGTTTCCCATGGTCCTGGTGACTGGTCTGTGCACATCAGTTAAACTGAGTAAGTTTCCTTCTTGCCTATCCAAGCCCTTRTTCAATAGGATGCTTTCTTGACCTTTGACTCCAGAATTAATGAGTWGTATCTCAGTAAAGATACTAGATCCAGTCCTGTTTTCCTGTTGGTGGGGAATAGCTAACACATTGGGAAGGCAGAATGGTCCAAGAGGACAAAGATCTTAAATGACCTCTTCTCTTGCAGATCTAAGGCCAGAAAATAATATAGACTGGGAGTAATATGGTTTCATTGTTGATGCTTTGTTATGATCAACCCCTACTTCCTCAAAAAGGCTAAAATCCCCCCACCATTCACAGTCTGGGCCCCTGAGGAACATTATTAAAGCAGGCAACAGAAGGGGATGAAGGAGTCAAGAGCATCTTGTAATGCCATCACAGTAYTGAGATGCTTTCTCAGTGGATGATCAAGTACCAATGATTGCCCTAGTACCCAAGTCTAGCCCTACCACCATAGATGCTACTGGGAAATCTCAGGTGAGACTACATCATGTCTTACAGCTTTCACAGAGCATCCTAGAATCAGGATTGCACAACCTGCTTCTTTATAAGCTGTGTGGCATGGGTGTGGAGGCCGGCTCTCCCACTGGGCAGGCCACGTTGCTGGGCCTGTACCATGGTACTCATCAGAAGCATCCGAATGGTCATTGCCATGTGGTAATCTATATGGTGCATGGCTGTGACCTAATCCTGCCYCTTCTGTGTGAACATGAGTGACAGAACCACTTCAAGGTCCAGAAGAGGTATAGCACTTCTATCCTGCAGCCCTCCCTACTTAGAGAAAAACCATGTCATTTCTACGGTTGCTGGATGAGTGCTCAATATGGTGGTGTCAGACTATCTGGATTCACTTAGCAGCCATATGTGGCCTTGTAATGTGCCCAGCCATCTCAGCACAGTATGCTGCCTTCTTCTGCCAGTGTGCCTGCCAGGTCACATTCTCCCTTGAGAGGTTATGTGCGTATGTGTGTTTTTCCCCTGTTGTGCCCACCAGCTGAGGTGCCTCATACCTTCTAACTGGCCTGTGGAGGTGGCTTAGGCCAACTGTGCCAGTCTGGATAGCCAGTACATTTTGTACTTCATAAGCCCCTTCGTATTGCTGAGTTGGCAGAGCACCTTCTCAGGAGACAGAGTCAAGAGCTAGGGAAGGAGAGAAAAGAGGTGTTGTGACCCCTGTGGGTAAATCAGGTCCACTGGAACAAGTGCCTGTAGATCTATGGGGGCTGGCATTTTGGGCATGGCCCCAGACAGGCTTGTGAAGCAGGTAAGGAAGCCTTTCTGCCTCCCCCTTGCTATGTCTCAAGAGATGCTAGCAGGTAACAGAGCTGGGCAGGACCCTTTCCATAGGTCTGTGTTGAGTGAGTCTCAAGARTGCACATGGTGTGGACAAACAGTTGTGGGTTAAAGGCTAAAYAGATTTAGCTGCAGGGGATGGTGTGGTCAGTGACAACTCCCTATAAGCACACCCTGAAGGATGCACTGAAGATCACCTGAAGCCAGGTAGAGGCACCAGGTTAGACTRCAACAAAGATGATGCCCACACTCCAGCCTGAGGCTCTCGCATGTATTGCCTCCAAGAATGTGCRGGCAGTGGAACAATGAATATTGTTAATTTTAATGTAAAAGTGTCAATGTTAGTTGATCTGGAGGAAGACGTGGCTTGAAAAAAAAAAGGTTTACTGTTGTTCTCAGCCATTCAGAGGTTGATAGCACAAACTGTTGAAACCTGTTCAAAGCATTAACTGTTGCTTTGAGGTGGAAGGAGGGAGGGAGAGATACAAATTGTAATGAGTGTTTAGGGGTGGAAGGCCCCCAGAATGGATCTAACACCAATGGCACACACTTCTATTTATGAACTTCTTGAGCTCTCTTTCACCAGAGGTTTCTAGTCTCTTAATCTTGAGAAGTGCTGCATCAGCCATTTACGTGGTCAGGAGCACAAGACAAGAGTGAGCAAGCGGGAGGAGGGTGGGAAGAAATCTTTTAATGCAATAATAATAAATAAGCCAATTACTTTGGTAGTGGGTAGTGTAAAGGTAGCTAATGTTGRTTGCTGTTTGGCTGTTATTGGATCATTGGCTCCTTTGTTCCCAYGTATTTATCTTAGGATGGTCTAATTATTGTTGTATTAGAAAGCTTCCTGTTTTATTGTTTTCCTTGGGTGTATAGATATTGTAACTTGTACTTAATGTAGTAAGAGAATTAACTAGAAAATATTTCAGAAATACTTTCTTTAATAACATGATATAAATTGGGAAAGGTTGTTTTGCAGTCCAAATATTCTTTGTTTAGTATTAAAAAGCTTCAGTTGCCTGTAGATATCTGAAGTGATTTAGAGAAACAGACAAATGGTATTATTTTGATTTTGTTTTGTATTCCAATGGAGTAAACAACAGCTTTGGAACAAGCTGCTTGCTAGACCTTGGAAATTAAACTGCTCTTTTTATTGGGCACTAGTAGAACATCTCTGCCTTTCCTGATGGCAGACTAGCCTGAAATACATTGACTCATGGCTGTTACGGTTCCATCAAGCTCCTTTTATTTCCTTGATTATGATTCTAATGCTGCTGCCCAGGCCAGACTCCTGCTTTGATTTCCCCAGAAACTCATGCTTTCCAGAGAATTTCTCCCCCCTAAAACCTCAAGTAAGTTATGTCAGGAGACCCTGAGTTACAAGGCTGTGACTAATCTTCAGAAAGCTCTTTAATGTAGAACACCAAGGCTTCTTTCCGATTTGTGTCTTTTAAGCATGYGTGGATCTGTGAGTATGCACCCTTAGATGAGACTGGAACAGGGGTCTTGGGAAGCAGTAGTAGYTTTATTTTAACTTGGAAGTCTAACTTTTTAATACATCCCGTGTTGAAAACTGTTATTATGATGCTTGAGCGTGATGCTGTGAAGCGCAATARTTCATGTTGTTCTTGATTCTTAATAAAATTTTCACAGATCTCAAAGCCAGCAGTCAGCRGCTTTTCATGGAAGCATGGGAGCCTCAGGTGACTGAAGCACTAACCTAAATACCTTAAATAATCATGAGTGAATTTTAACTGACTCTCTTAATTCAACCTAAGCTAAGAGAGACTTCTTGCTTGGAAGACATGAATTTTGTGGTTCCAAGAGTGATGTTAATAGTATATTTTCATCTAACTTGTTTTATTTCTTCTAGTGSTAAAATAGTGGTAGCTTGCTCTCTTCATATAAATGTGTATATTACTTTAGTTCTATTCATGTTCATATAGGCTTTCATTCTGCCTTTATCACCATATTTTGTAAGCATTTTTTGTCAGGCATATAGCAAAACCACTAACATCTGTCATGTGAGGTTTATTCTTTCCCATTTCTTTTCCCTGGGGAAGTAAGTATATATTCAGTGTAGCGGTGTCTTTGTAGGATTTCTTTGTCCATGTTAAAGAAGATGAGGTCTATGACAGGCCTTGCTTCGGAAATAGCAAATGGTGGTAGTTTCCTAAAAGTTAAATGAAGTAGAGCCCTGTCCAATATTATACATAATTATATTCCCTTGATGAGATGCACCTTGTGAGCAGTTGGGTTCCTTTCCCTAGGAGTGAAGGGCTAAAAAGTCATTCATTACTTCTATCTTTTAAAAGACAAAGTATGTTTCTTCTCTGAAGTATTTCAGGAGTGTTACAGATATTGCTATGTAAATATTAGCAAACTACACGACGGCAATCCAATGTTGTTGTTATTCTTTTTTTTTTCTCTCTTTTTTAGAAAGGCATACAGTAAAAGAATATGCCAATCTTGGTTTTTTTACAGGACATGTTGTTTGATGTATCTGTTGATTTTATGAAATTGGAGTGAAATTCCTGACCCTGCTAAATCTAAGCTGTATTTATCCATATTAATACTGAAGAAAAAGAAAAATGRAGAAATGTACAGATATATTTTCTGGTGGGAGTAAAGAGGATTAATTGTTTGTTGGTCTCTTCTGTTAGTAGTGAGAATAGAAATCTGTCACGTTTTCCAAAGCAACTTTGGTTTTGAGGATGCAGTCTTAGCAATTGTTGTATCTTGAAATATGTTTCTTGAATATATAGTATCTTGACTGCATCTTGAAATGAACTGAGCACTGTCTAAAATCTGGGCCTTTTTAGCTGATGTGTTTATAACCTCCCACTTTTCTACTCCGACTCAGATCTTAGATGTTAACTTGTATAACCTGCCAGGTGATTGCCTGCTATGGAAAATGTAGCTTCAGGGATTAAGCATGTCCAATAATTTTCATATTTTAGAGATCTATTTGTGGATCCTTATGTAACCTACACTGGGGCTTAGGCAGAAAGAGGTAGGGAAGAATTGGATGCTGATAAACACAAGCCATTTGCTGTTCTCAATCAAGGAGAAGGATATGGGGTAGGGGGTCCTCTGGGCACAGGTTGTTTGAAGCTATCTTGCTTTGTAGCAAATTGCAATAGTCCCTCCAAAACCACAAAAGCCACTTCCTCCCGCTTGAAATAACTGGGTACCTTTTGTCCTTGTATGGAAAAGGTGCCGTACAGCTATCAGCAAGACTCTTCTGCTCTCAGGTAGACAAACCCCTAAGCGTAAAACACGTGTGTTTGTCTATATAGTAGAAGATGAGGATTTAAGTGCAATTCAAAACAGCATCAATACACACTGAAGACCGCGTAGTAAATCACCATATGTTCCAGAGGAAATGCCAAACAAAGTCATGATGCCTTTATGTGCGCACAGCTGACTGCCAAGCATAAAGGCAGACTCATGATGGGGGGTGCCATCATATGCTTTTCTTCCTTTTCGCTATATCGAAGCATAATCAGAGCCCATCTGCTTCCCTTAGTGCTAGGAAAGGGTAGGAAAACATTCAGCCCAAAGTTTTCCTACAGGAGTATATTCACAAGTGGATAGGAAACCGAAAAAGAAACTGGCTCAGATGTGTTTATTTTTCATTTCCTTTGAAGTAGGGAGTTTTTTTTAGAGATTACCCTGAAATCCTTTTCCTTCTGTGCACCATGTTACTTTGGTTTTGCATTAGTATAGTGGCAGCCTGACGTTTGCTAGCTGTAGTTCATGGGCCCGATGTGTTTGGGAACAGACCGCAGCACTACGTGCTGATTAAGCTCACTAATAGGGTCAAGGAGTGGGCAGTAAGCATCGCTTTTCTTTTTACCTATGCCAGCCCAGATTATTTAATGCCTTACAAAAGCTCTAAGTGCAGGTTTAAGAGTGGTGGTATTTGCTGACATGTTTGGCAATCTGTTTGTTTTGCGTATTTTCCAAGCTCTTTAAGGGTACTTGAAATAGTTGATAGAAAGCCATATAAAAGACTAATGACTTTTTTAATTAAACATGATTTATTTTAACTACTGTAATTTAGCTTTCTTCGAACTAGGTACGTAAGTAGATTGAAATTGCTGTACAATGATAATGTTGACTGTTCTGACACCTACTGGTCAAGTTCAGTTGAACAAGGAAAAGCCAGTGGGTGCTTTTTTTCTAATGAGAATTCCAGGTAATGCATTTGGCTCTTAGTGCAAACACTTCCTTCGGTCTCTTGGAACGACTGACACATCCTATTTTAATAACTACCTTGGTACTTTTTGAATTTTAATAAAGAGGATAATCACTGTTCTTCTAGCTGTTACGTTCTGTTTTTTTCTGTTCCTAGTAGCTCTTTAATCTTTACCCTCTTTGTTTCRTCTGTCTTATCTTTTTTCAAGTTTCTTTTTATTCATCCATTAATAGTATTAGGAACTGCAAGCAAATCAATTTGACATCTTCTCTGAATTGCCTCCCTCCCCTAGAATAGTTTTTCTTTCATGATCTGTGATAATTTCTTTAATAATGGAGACCTAGTATCATTCTTATTACCTTACTAGGCACTCCATTTTTCTGGGAAAGGAAAAGAGGCATTCATGCAGTTTTTTCTGTGAGATCTCATACCAAACGAGATTTTGCAAATATTGGGAAAAATGGAGCTTTAATGGTAGTGATAAAGATGTTAGCAATTCACTATAAAAAAACAGTTTTGCATCCCCTTTGAAGAATGAGGAATGGATAACATTTGATAACTGTAGGAAATTTTTCCATATTCTTTCTCAGAGGAATAGTTTTTCTGCACTCAAGTAATGCTGCAATCTTCTAAAAATGCATTGTCCCATGCATGATGCTGGAATATACTACTAATCAAGAAAGTTAAACAGAAGGGTTCTCAATTAGTCCTCAAAAATTCCTGTGAAAGACTGTCTATATTCTAGAAGTTTGGGTATCTTCAAGTAACTTAAGATTATGTGAGGTGACTTGACCTGATCTGGTAGTTCTCTGTGGCTGAAGGGGGAAGGGGGTTCCTTCCATCTTCTCTTGCCTGTTTCTGGCTGCATGATCGCAGCTTGCATCCATCAGCTCCAACACTGTTCAGATTCCCTCTGAAGGGCCCCTCAGTTCATTTTCTGATCATTTTCTGATCTTTTAATGGGATGAGTTATGGGAAGGTCCACTGAGTACCACTGGGTATCAGCAAGGGAAAATGCATGGCTTGGAAACAGGAGTGAAAGGAGCTGAGGTAGAAGGCAGGGTAGTGAGACCTCCCTTTTTTTGGCAGCAACTAGCTGATAGATTCAACTATTGTATGCAAATTTTCCCTAAAAAGAAACATTTGTCATTTCGTATAGAATCACAGAATCAGTAAGGTTGGAAGGGACCTCTGGAGATCATCTAGTCCAACCCCCCTGCTCAGCAGGGTCACCTAGAGCGTGTTAGACAGGGTTGCATCCAGACAGGCCTGGAAGATCTCCAGAGAAGGAGACTCCACAACCTCTCCCGGCAACCTGTGCCAGGGCTCCGTCACTCTCACAGGGAAGAAATTCCCCCTCACGGTCAGGCAGAACTTCCTGTGCTTCAATTTCTGCCCATTGCCTCTTGTCCTGTCACACGGGACAACTGAAAAGAGTTTGTCCCCGTCCCCTTGACACCCTCCCTTCAGGTACTTGTACACATTGATAAGTCTCTTCCCCAGGCTAAAGAGGCCCAGCCGTTTAGTAGAGGGGCAGGATCACCTCCCTCGACCTGTTGGCAACACTATTTCCAGTGCACCCCAGGAGACCGTTGGCCTTTCTGGCCACAGGGGCACATTGCTGGCTCATGGTCAATTTGTCATCCACCAGCACGCCCAGGTCCTTCTCTGCAGAGCTGCTCTCCAGCAGGTCAGTCCCCAGCTTGTACTGCTGCATGGGGTTATTCCTCCCTAGGTGCAGGACTCTGCACTTGCCCTTGCTGAACCTCATGAGGTTCCTCTCTGCTGAGCTCTCCAGCCTGTCCAGGTCTCTCTGAATGGCAGCACAGCCCTCAGGTGTGTCAGCCACTCCTCCCAGCTTGGTATCATCATCAAACCTGCTGAGGAGGCACTCTGTCCCCTCATCCAGGTCACTGATGAAGAAGTTGAAGGGTATGGGACCCAGTACTGAGCTCTGGGGGATGCCAGTAGCCACAGGCCTCCAACTGGACTCCACGCCACTGATGACGACCCTCTGAGCCGTGCCATTCAGCCAGTTCTCAATCTACCTCAGTTTACATTCATCTAACCCACACTTTCAGAGCYTACCTAGGAGGATRTTATGGGAGACAGTGTCAAAAGCCTTGCTGAAGTCAAGGTACACAATGTCCACTGCTCTCCCCTCATCTACCCAGCCAGTCGTTCCATCATAGAAGGCTATCAGATTGGTTAAGCAGGATTTCCTCTTGGTGAATCCATGCTGGCTACTCCTGATCACCTTCTTTTCCTCCTTATGCCTGGAGATGACATCCAGAATGAGCTGTTCCATCACCTTTCCAGGGATGGAGGTGAGGCTGACCRGCCTGTAGTTGCCTGGGTCCTCCTTCTTGCGCTTTTTGAAGACTGGAGTGACACTGGCTTTCTTCCACTCCTCAGGCACCTCTCCAGTCCTCCGTGACTTTTCAAAGCTGATGGAGAGCGGCCTGGCAACAACATCTGCCAGCTCCCTCAGGACCTGTGGGTGCATCCCCACCCCATGGGTGGGCCTATGCATTTGTGGATGTCTGGCTTGCCCAGAAAGTCTCTAATCCTGTTCTCCTCAACCAAGGGAAAGTCTTCCCTTCTCCAGACTTTCTCCCTCACGTCCAGGCTCCGGGATTCCTGAGGGCTGCCCTTAGCAGTGAAGACTGAAGCAAGGAAGGTATTCAGTAATTCTGCCTTCTCTGTATCCCTTGTCACCAGGGCCCCCACCCCATTCAGCAGTGGGCCCACATTTTCCCTGGTCCTCCTCCTGCTACTGATGTATTTGAAGAAGCCCTTCCTGTTGTCCTTGACATCCCTTGCCAGACTCAATTCCAACTGGACCTTAGCCTTCCTCGCAGCATCTCTACATACTCTGACTGCATTCCTGTAATTCTCCCAAGTAGCCTGTCCCCTCTTCCACATTCTGTGAATTTCCTTCTTCTGTCTGAATTTGGTCAAGAGCTCCTTGCTCACCCATGCAGGTCTCCTGCCCCTTTTTCTGCACTTCTTACTCACAGGGATGCACTGCTCTTGAGCTTGGAGGAAGYGRTGTTTGAATACTGGCCAGCTCTCCTGGACCCCCCTTCCTTCTAGGGCCTTAACCCATGAGATTCCTCCAATTAGGTATCTGAAGAGCCCAAACTCCACTCTCCTGAAGTCCAGGGTTGCAATCCTGCTTGTTGTGTTAGTTTTTGCTGGCTTTTTTCCATCCCTGTCTGTCAGTTCTGCAGATTCTTTCCGTGACCTGCAGGTCATGCTGCTGCTCCTTGGTCCCTTTCCTCTTCACTGGTTCTGGGCAGGTTCTTACTTATGCTTGTTAGTGTAGGGTCTTAACCCTTTCTAGAGCTCCAGCAGCATGACTCACCCTTCCCTTGGGAGAGAGGTGGGCATTTTTTCTTTTCAGAATGTAAGTTTTAAAAATTTTTGATGCACATGGAGTTTTCTTTGTTAGAAAATGTCAGGATAACAGCAATGAACAACTAAAGGATTAACGGTTTGTGGGGGGTCCTAGTGCTAGTGGAATTAGAAACCCATTAGAAACCTTCATGTTCTGCACAAGCAAGCTTTTTTTTTTTTTTTTTTTTTTTTGTAATATAGTTATTCTATACCAAAAGACAGAAGATTATACAAGGATTTTCCCCTAGAACTGAACCAGCATTAAATCATAAACCTGCAGAGAAGATGGGGAACTTTGAGCAAGATTTTATATTCCCTGGAAATTCAGTGAAAAGTTGAGGTTGTATATTCTGTAATTGCCATAGACTGTGGTACTGAGGATTGGCATTGGTGATTTAGTCTAATTAGAAATTGTATGTTGTATATCAGTCTCTAGCCTAATTAAGAATGACTAAGAAGTGAATCTATAAGCTCAGCACCTGAAAAAAAGGGACAGAATCTCTGTTGGTGAGCTGAGATGGTACTCATGGTACAGGCTTCTGCTGTGCAAGTGAATTGGCTTTGCTATGCCAACAAGAGTAAGCTTGCTTTATTTTTCAGCTTGAACAGATCTGGCTCAGAACACAAAGTATGCCAGTCATGACTATTTTCTTGTCTGACACTATTCCTACTCATGAAACTCCAGACTTCATCTTACAAAGTTGGTCTTGGACAGTGATGAGTGTTCCTGCAAGGTGCTGAAAGACTCCTGTTTATCTGTGCCCTCACAGAGGGTTGAGGGCAGTGATTGTGATGCTGATACTTCATTATTTCAATTCAATGACAATTAGATGCTCTTAGCAAATTGAGAGCCTCAAGATTGTTTGTTGCTACCTGCAAGGAGCAGTCAGTATACTATAGATCTTGGTCTGAAGCAGAGAAGTCTAGGATGAGGATATATTTTTCTTGTTGTAATGGTGGAGAATTAATCAGTCTCAGTCTGAAGGGCTGGAGTTGCAGAAGTGTTTAGTGCTTTGTGGGATTTCATGAACTTTTGAGGGTCAAGTTGCCTATAAATGTCACTTAGCCTTATTAAGAGTGATACTCTGCGTCTTTCTTTTTTTGATCTCTTGACCTAAATGACTTGTCCAAGTTCACACAGGAAATCTCTGACAGCATCAGGAGCTAAACCGAGACGGCTGGATTCTTAGCCTAGTTTCTCAGGCACTTTCAGGGGCAGGTTCTCAATAAGCTAGATCCTGAAAAAGAGCCTGTCAGTCGGGTGAGGCTTCCAGCAAGCTGTAATACCTCTTAGACTAGACACCTACAAAGTAAGCCTGCATTTTTGCAGCCATTTTCACATAGCTCATAGTGACATACCACTTAAAGCTGACATTTGAAATATCAAATTATAGAAAATCTTTTAGAGCTGCATTTTAATCACAATCTTATCTTTAGCTAGAAAACTGTGTTGAGACAACTGACCTTGACTTAATTATATACTTCCACAGTGCCTAATTTGTAGTGATGTGGTCATTTATCTGATGGTAAAGTTTTGCAGAGTGAGGGACTGTAATTAAATTTCACTGTTCCATTGTGCTGTTGTGGCAGTTTGACTTTGTTCTCAAGATGTAACTGGGCACTGTGTCTTTTTGAGGTTTCTGTATGGGCTGACTGAAACTGGAGTCTTTTACTATGGGTTTGGTTACAGCTCAGACACTGAGGCAGAGCTCTGTGGCCCTAAAGGAGCTCTAAACAGCACAGCTCTGCAGTCTCCAGTGCAGCGACTATTTTAACTTACTATTATTTCTTTGAAATTCTTGCTGTAAGATTGAGAATTAATCACCTAGAGCAGAGGTGGTCCGTGTGTGGTCCACAGGCCACTGATAACCTCCAAGGACAACTTGACTGGCGCCAGGTGCAGTCTCGGGCCCCTCAGGAGCAGGACTGAATAAGAGCTGGCTGCATTTTTGCRTGGCAAGCTTTGATTCACTGTCTTTCTTAGGGATGTGAAAGGTACCTGCAGCCTCACCCAGGACAGCAGGCTTAGCATATAAGAATATGCCACACATCCCATGTACTTTGATGACCCTTCCATCAGTTCAGTTGTTCGTTCATCCTTAATGACAGTGATGGCCAGGAGCCCATAGCCTGTTCCCCAGTCATGTCCAAGATGGAGTGCAGGAGGAGCAAACTGCACAGAAGAGTCCTATGTTGGCTGCAGCCCATTGCTGCTCTCCTCTTTTTGGGAAGCGGACAGAGCCACATGTTAGGCCTAACCCTCTGTGCCATGAGAAGGTGCTGCAAGGCCCAGGCAGCTGGGGAAATGGGACTGCAGTGCGGTGATGCCTGCTGCTCACAGCATAAGGAGGTAGGTGGCTTTTCCATCACGTACTAAGTCTCCTCCATGTCATTGTCTCTGCAGAGCTGCAGCGAAGAGTTTGTCAGCATGCCTGCTATACGTTTGCAATCAGCAAATGGTAGTTATGAGGCTTACACGCGCCCCATGTGCTCAACGTCACAGAGACCAAAAATAGAAACGTGATTTTCTTCTAACCTTGTGTGTCAGCCTGAATGGTGACAGGCACTGCTTCTGTATTGCATTCTTCTATAACATTACTGTAAATGTATCTGATTGAATACTAAGTATTACTTATACTAACAAGAATCACAGTGAGATGCTCCTGCAATCTTTTATTGTTATGTTGAACCTCTTTTTTTGGAGTGCAAAGAGCAATCACTCGTATAAATTTTGCACCTGTAACAGCATCTTTCTGCTTTCGTCTGAAATCTTTGTATGATGGCAGTACATTACAGGGTATGAAGTAAAAAAGAGTTTGTGGTAAAGTCTGGGAGACTGCACATAGCTTTTCAGGTCCTATGTTTGCTCACTAAGAATAGATCTATAAGCTGTTAAAAGTAAATTAGTGACATCTGTTTCTAGCTTCTGCTCCTGAGCAGAAGGAGCATGTTTAGAGTAAACTCCAAAGAATTTTCAGAGAGACATACTGTCCACTTCTAACTCTTGTCTAGGGTATGCATCGACATCTTAGAATTTCAAGATTACAGAACAATATAATAAAAACTATTTTACTTGTCAAGGTAGTATCTGTGTACTAGGTCTAAGTTCATGAGTTTGAGTTTCTTTTTCTTCCTTTCCTTACTGAGGCTCTTCAGAATTTCTAGTTTACCCTGTTACTGAAACTGAAGTTACATATTAGTTACCTTTTTTTAAAACCTCATATCAAGCTTCTAAAGAAATACGAACCCTCCCATATTCTTTAAGTACAAAGTATATCATTAGTCTGTTGAATTTCTGATGTAATACTTACTTAAGCAAAGTAAATGGCATCTGAAGATGATTAGTAGTTATGCTGCAGGACTGTGTGTGCAGTTTTTCAGTAGGTCCTGACAAACGGAAGTGCTTGTACTTGCATTTTTACAAGCACATCAGCTGAGTATAAATTTGAATCCTGTACCTTCTGTGCTGTGGTTTCCAAACCACCTTTGTTTTCCAAAGCCACTGAAGTTATTTGATGAATGAAGATAAAAGTGAAATCTCTGCTTTTCTATCAGTTCTGTAAAACRGAAAAAAGGATGGGCGTAGTCTGGGATAGTAGGTATGGAATCCACAGTTGTGCAGCTCTAAATGGGTTGATATTTTGTAGCAAATATTTTTTAAACCTCCTTAAGAGCGTAAGTGCAGCTGTAAAGTTGTTGCTCCTGAGGTCCATCTAACCAGGTATCTGGTATCTGACAGTGACCAGTGGTACAGCCTAGTGCAGGATGCAGACGTGATAGTCTGGAATAGTAATAGAAAGTAATAATGGAATACTCTCGTGGCATCCAACCAATTTGGGAAAGAGTCAAAAGCAGTTTGCTGCTATTCAGTAGCTCTCTGTGGATTTTTCTTCGATGAATTTGCCCTGTGACCTTTTGAATTTCCTTAAAACTTAGTACTCACAAGGCCCATGGCAAGGAGATCCAAAGGTTAGTAGCAAGCTATGTCTGTAGCTGCCTTTTTTGTTTTGAACCTGCTAATCTAGTTTGATATCCCTTGATTCTTGTGTTGGAAGTGGCAGGGAGCAACTGTTCCCCATCTTCTACCATGACACTAACAATATTACAGCTCTCAGCAGACCCTGCTGTGCTTGCTTTATTTTGCTTCTTCCCTCTCTTCTCTTCCCCACCCTCAAGGTATCTGTGAGACTACTTGTCATTCACAACTTCGTGTTGAATTTGGCAAATAAAGCAAGATGAGAAGCAATGATCATTTAAAAATTGTTTTCACATTTTCAAAGTCAGATGTTTCATTTCTTAGTGATTTAATTTAGCAGGAAAATACCCTGAAAAAACAGAATGAAGCATTTTGCTTGACTCAAAGTACATCTTTTGAGGATGTTTTTAGGAGTTTGTTTCCATGATAAAACAGCATTTTTGAGTTTGTGCAGACAGATGTCAGATACATTGCCTCTTTTGGAGAACTGAGTCTCCTCTCYCAGCGCTGGCTGTGCTTAGCAAAACTCCAGGCCAGCAGACCTGTACCTGTTCCATAGCAGGAGCCAGGCCAAGCTAGCTGTGCCAGCTGCCTCTGTCCCAGCAGTGGGCTACCATGTCGTAGCCAAAATCTGTGGTCCAGCATGCCCAGAGTTTATATAAAAACAATTTTTGCCATGAAGAATTTATTCTCCCTGCAGACTTTAAGCAGATCTCTGTACAGTTCTTATCCTTTTCTGACTGATTTAACAGCTACCTAAGAGCTCTTACTGATCACTAGTTTAACAAAGTTTCAATCTGACTGCTAATTAAAAAGTTATAAATAAAGCACAGACTCCTTAGCTTAAATATGGATTTTTTTTCAGTGCTCACAGTGTTACAGACAAATGTGGACATAAGACAGTTCTAGTCTTCCTATGTACAAATTGTAAACGTCAGAAACCACAGGTACAGCATCAGGTGTATGCTTCCCCCCCCCTTACCTTTAATCTCTTTTTATAGCTAACTTACAGAATCATCAAAGCTTCTCTGTGACTGTGCTATTAATTCACTCTGATTTATAACTTTTTGATAAATCTGAAATTCTGTGCAATCAAATCATTTGCTGTGTATCTTTTAGCTGCTGTGGCAGTGGTCTCGGTGGAGATTAGCTGTCATCTCCTTTTTGGCCAGGTGCTTCTGATTTTGTGGTGCTCAAGTCTTTGATAGTCTAATTTGAGATTTTTTTTTTGACCTGGTTATTAGGAAAGCTGTGATGTTTCTGCAGCTCTAGCCATACCTGTGTCTAAAATGGCCATGGTCAAAACAGAGATCATTTTGGAAAAGCAGACTGTGACCTTTCTCTGACTCAGTTTGCGAACAGGTAAAATAGGAAAGCTGTACCATCTGTTCCACAGAGAACTAACTGCTCTGAGGCTTAATTATGTTTTAGATTGCAATAACAAACATAATGAAGGTGGGGAAAATTTTTTAGTTAGTGACTCTCAATAGATTTCATCACTTAGAACTTTGTGCATGTACATAGAAGGTGAACATTTTAAAATTGTTTAACTTGCATGATACAGAGAATTTGATAATGAGTGATTCATTAAGCTGTTATTGCTCAATTTTCTTCCCATAGAAGAAAAGTATGAGAACTTCTGGTTAAGAGGACAAATATTGTAGATAGGTATAGAGAAATGGTTGTGCCCTGCACGTRCATCAAGGCATGTATCTCAGCCATCTGGCCTCTAAATAATGATGGGCACAAACCCTTGAAGAAATAGCATGAAGACAGACACATTTCATCTTTTCGGAGCTTCTTCAGTGATAGGTGGCATTTTGAAAAGCTGGAAATGGTAAGTGAGTTCCCACTTGTTTAAAAAAAAGATTTGCTCAATAAACTCTAGAGCCATTACAAAAATGTTGAGGAAAATCTGGGAACATTGCTAGATGGGAGATACAGAGAAGAAAAACTGTGCAACTTGTGTATGGGCTGAACTAAAATATTGCTTTATTTGCAGGCAATCTTGTTGATAGAAAAATGTAGGTAGACAAAATGAAGAGAGCTCAGTAAAAATTCAATATTTGAGTGGGATGGAAGGTGACATATTAGTAAATACCTCTTAACATTTTCTTTTTTAAAAAAACAAATCTTTCAATGCAATATACATTAAAATACTGGACTGGAGGATAGTGGACTAGAAGAGTGAAGAAAGCCCCAAAAAACCTCAGTTGGCAGAAAACAGAAGCAAAAGAAGCTTCAGTTCATATTGATGTGGAGAAATGGTTAAAAAGTAGTGTAATTTTTGGTGTTACATCATAGGTACCACAGAGTAAAGCTGAAGAGTTTAAGAGCAATCCTTGAAGAGAGGGGAATGTTTTACAAACTGAGCAAGCTAAATTGGATAGATGAGTAAGCAGCTACAAGCCTGGATCATATTTTGTCATTTATTTCAAAGAGCAAGAGAGTTTGTTAGATTCTGTTCTAGTAACCTAAGAGGGAAAAAAGGTGCAGGAAGCTGCACGTGCGCGTTCCTGACCCACTGCGCTGTGCCTGAACGTTTAGCGGGTTCGGCTTGGGTGCGTGCTTTCCTTTGGAGACTTTGGCCCAGCCTGCTCCGTGCTTACGCTGTTGGGCATCAGCGCGTTGCGGGGCTGAGCATGGGGCTGGCCGGGAGCTGGTGGCGGGGTCCCTGTCCGCTGCTCGCCTGGCCAAATCCGCTGACTCCTGGAGGCGGCGGTGTCGTGATGGGGGAGCCCGAGCCGACCGGGTTGAGAAGGAGGGAAGAGGAGCAGGCGGTGCTGCCGGCTGAACCAGGCTCTGCGTTGGTTACTGCTTTTGCGTGAAACCCTGCTCTGCTGAAGAGAGTGGGAATGTTTGCAGAGTAAGGTACCACTTAATGCTAATAAGAGAGGCTGAGTCTAGTCTTGTATTAATATTTATTTAGCACCACAATGTTAAGTGAATAGTGCTCTAGAGTAGGGAAGCTATTTATTTTTCACACAGCAGAAACATTTGGAAAAACAAGAGATGGTAACACAAAGCTTGTCTGAGGAATGAGCGGCATGAATTTTGGACATGCATGTAAGAATGCTGTAAGAGTGTTCTGCTTTCTGCTCAGTGGGTGGGAATTAAAAGCAAATAATCTGTGTGTCAGCAGGATAGCAGAAAATAATTTTGGAGCCTGCTATTGTTTTCAGATTTGTTTTTATTAATTTACTTCTTGATTTTAAACTCAAAACATAGCTAATCTGGGTTTGGATTACATTGACTGACCTTCAGTCGTTTTTTTCCTCATTCCTAGCAGAAGGATGAGGTGTCTGACTGGGGAATATGAGTGGGTATGTCAAAGCAGAGATCTTGTTTTGTAATTCAGGCAAGTTTTTCCTTCTGGAACATAGAGATTTCTTTTCTTTTAAAATGTTTGAATTGCTTTTCCACTTAAAAAGTGTTTTTGCTATAGCCTGCGAAACTCATAACCACCCTGTTTTTCACAGCATGGTTGATACTATGTGGCTGGGTTTGTCCATGGAGCTAAGGGATGGAATCAGACTTGTTCGCTATTGCTGAGGAAGGCTGACAGACTTTATGAAGAAGTACCCTTTAACCAAATCTTTTGCATTTTGTTCATCGTGAAATGGCTAGCAGGGAATGCCCTGGTTATAGGGGCAGCAGAGAAGATGGGTTGTTGTTTGGAATAATTCAGAGAATATTCACTAAAAGCAGTATGGTAAAACTAAGCATGCAACGTTTGATGCACAGACTAAATGCTGGTGCCCTGGACAAGTCATCTTTCAAGTGGCTGTGGTTTGGGCCGGAGATGAGTTCCAGGGAGAATGAGAAATAAAAATGAAAATACTGACTGCTAATTGTGTGAATGGCATTGAGTGAGTAGCGCAAAGCCAGCGATGTCAACTGTTGGGTTTCTCCCAGTTCGCTTTTTCACAAATAGTAATTGTGCCTGGGAACAAGCACTTTTGCTTGTTACTTTATGAGGGCCAAATTATTTCCTACCTAGATATATGCTTCTCTCTAGCATGCTAGATGGTGAAATTTCCTTGTCTGGTGTATTTCAGAGCACCTTCAATTTGAAAAAATAAGTCTCTGGGGTTTTATTATTTTATGCRAATTAGTCCTGATAGCAAGACAGACTTCAAGCACTGCTTAAGTCATTACTGGTGGAATGGATTAGTTCATGAAAAAGCACCCCAGAAGAAACTGAAATCACTTTGCCCATCTGTTCTGGACAGATCATTGGAGAATTTACTGTAAAAAACCAAACCAGCCTTTTACTGGCTTAGAAGTGGAATAGATGGTTGGATAGTTCTTTTCCTTTTCTATTTTTAACGAGATGGCAGCCAATGTTACCCATTTTGTATAAGTGAAGACTGAAATAGGAATATCGCAGCTCTGTACAATTGAGGATTGTATTTTCAGAGAACTAAAATYATATTGAAGATGTGGACTTCAGTTTCCATGGCAGGGAGGTGAAATATGTGGGGCGGCCAATGCAGATAAAATCTATTTCCGTGCTACTGTTAAGCATTTGACACAGGCACATTCTTATCCATGGGGAATGCATTTAGTTGTATTCAAAGTTTAGCACTCTCATTTGCTTTTTACACAAAGCTATGKTCGACAACAATCACGATTGCAGCCGTTTTACTGTGCTGCTTGCCGCGTATATAGGAGCAAAGCGCGCATTTGGCTGAACTAACATCAAGAGGTATCACAGCCCACAAATGCAGTTCATCTACGGTGGTTGCAATGGAAAAGCACTAAAACCAGCACTTAAAAGTAAAAGACTTTGTAATATGTTAGTTATCCTCCCTTTTGTCCTAAAAAACTAGCAACCCAGATTTCTTCCATAAATCTTAGGAGGAGCAGGAGAAAAATCTTAAATGAAATACATGAAGATGAACATTTTCTTAAACTATAAAATATTTTTTTAAAGTTACGGTCATTTTTCCAGATGTTTTAATTCTTGCATCTTTTAATTGAAAAGTTCTATTTCCTCTCTTCCCCAAATTAATTTCAGGATACTATCTCTGATATATTAACTTTGTTTCTTTGAGGTTATTTTAAAAAGTCTTTGATACAGAAGCGTATTCCTTGGAGTGGAAGAAGAAGTTTAACTGACAGCCAAATTCAACACCAGTTTTTTAAGAACAAGAAACTACTTGTCTGAAATCAGTAGGAAACCAATGCACATATGCCTAATGCCAGTGCATAAATACTATGTAAAATGTGATGATGCCGTTTTGCACCACTTTCTTTCCAGCATGGTCTGTGTTTTAAGTCTTCAGTATATTACTATAAAAAAGTAAATTCTGCTTTTTTCCCTTACAGTTTTGAGTGTTTGGGTTAAATATTTTCTTTTTAGGGCCYGAAAGAAAAAATGCGTATTGCTAGAATATGAACACCAGTATCCCTGTAGGATACAAATGTGCTTCCAGGACCATGTTACTTAACTCAGTGTTTGCAAATGAACATGTCTGTCAGAATAAAGCATGCAGTTGTWTTATAGTTACGCTTACATTGCAATCAAAATGCATATTCGTTGCTGTTTTTTGCAGCTCCAGTGAGGAACAAAAAGATTCTTGCAGAAAAAAACTAGAATTATTAAACCATAAAGAATGAAATTTAAAAAAATGATAAAAAGTTGCTTTTCTTTGTACCCTTAGTTTCAAGATAACCAATCAGAGCAGGGGTAATTTTCAACCTATTTTTCTTCAAATATAAAACAGTGTCATAGTGCAAACATTAACCTGGAATTAAGGGTGATGGCTGGGTGTTTATTATACTGAATATGCCTCCTACTTTAATGATAGGTTTTGACACATAAAATTGACTTTAGAAACCATACCTGATCAGCACTGAAAAAGAACATTGCTTGCTGTGTTTCTTAATTGATTTATTACTTCTAAATGTATCTAATAATGCAAGAGCAAAATGCTTATCTACCAAATGACATCTGTAATGAATTAGTTAAATTTGGTTACAATCAGTAGTATTAGAGCCAGTTATTTTGTCAACAAAACTACAAAAAAAAATGTACAAATGAAAAAGTAAATTGGATGGTCTTCAGCTGTTGTTAAACCAGAGCTTTGGTGATCCGCTGAGTACAGCGAAGAGAGTTAGCAGAAGTGAACAAGCATTGTTGGAGAATATTTTGAGTAAAAGAGTTGTGATAGAGGGTGGCTGCGCTCCAGGCTGTCACGGGCTGTGCAGAGTACRGCATTGCTAGTGCCTTGCTGTCCCGCCAGGCATGACAAGGAAGCCAGTTATAAGACTTTGGCTGCTACATGGTCCTCTRTAGTATCACTGATGTCTCCCCTATAGTATCACTGGAGTACATTCAGTTTGAATTACTGAGATACTCGAGCTGTTTCAGATTGCAAGATTGCGATCCTGGGTGTGGGTGACCCCCTACGTTATTCGTCATCAGTGTTGTCACCTGAGCCTCTTCTTGCTACTTCTCTATAACGRCAGCAACTCCTCTTTGATTCCCGCCTCCTCTCTTTGCTCCTTTTTTTTCCTTCTTGCGCGTACGTTTTTTGAATTCTGTTCTCCATGGTGTTCTCTAGGTAAACCTCAAAGGGCTTACTCGTACAAAAATTACTTCCATTCTTGATCTTTGTATTATGTTTATCTCTTCCTTTGCCGTTCCACCAAGGATGAAAGATAATGCAATACGAAGCTGCTGTGATTCTGATTTATGTTTTTGAATGTCGATATGCGGATGAGATCTTTCCTCAAACCTGAGCAGGGCCAACATGGTTGAGAGGCTTTCATCATTATTACAGTCTTGTGTTTTCTTCACTGATAAATTCAGCTTGCCCATACTTACGACACAGCAAATACTGGTCTGTAATGCTTTAGAGAAGTCTGCTTTATCTTAGAATTATCTATGGTCTGGCAGACACTGTTTTCAACTAATTCATAAACTAAGTAGATCTTAAAAGCCTTCATGAACTCGTAGTACTGGGCAGGCAGTAGTGGCATTATCTTGTGTGCTTCCCAGGTTAGGCAATTTTGAAAGAGGAGCTGGTGCTGGACAAGGGAGAGATCATTCCATACGTAGCAGGATGTTTAAAATCACATTAGTGGCTTTTATCGGTGGTACGCAGTGTGCAACACTGACCCTTKCATGTTGTTGGAATTTAAGAGCTTTTAATGGTGTAGAGAGGGGAGCTTGAATGGGCAACTTGTCTGACTAATTCCTGAGAAACTGAAATCATTGGTGTTAGAAGAAATTACTTTAATTTGTTTCTTTTACAAGYGTACCTCCTTACGACATTTAAAATCATATTTTAGCCTGTAAATTATGTTTTACTTTATTCCATTCATTCTGCATTTTAATGTAGCAGCTCAGCATTCATACTAGTTTTCAGGTGCTTAACCGACTTCATTTTGCTACAGTGAAGTGCATGGTTTTCCTTGCATAGTCATAATTCTCTTTGATATTTTTTAAAAGCCCCAGTGCTGAGCATCTCCCAAAGCAGGGGAAAGTGAAGTTAAGATAATGCAGTATAAAGGGTTTGGTTTTTGGTATTATCTTTAAATCTTTAATTTGTGGAAAAGATAAAATACAGTTGGAAATATAGAGAAGTCTGATCCTAGCTTAGGTCTGCCAGAAGAGCTGTGAGCCAGGCAGAGTCTGCCAGAGTGCACTAGCAGTGGGCATTAAGGCTCTTCCCAAACTCCTGCTCTTCCTTCCCCTATTTGTTTCTGTCGTCTGCTGCTGTTTAGCCTCTGGGTTACACGGTGGTGGAAATGCTGCATGCAATGCAGTCGTACCGCAGAACTGAGCTGGGCTGTGAACGGTCTTCACATCCACGGGGTGCTTCCCGTTTGTAAGTCCGCTTGAGACCGCCCTTGTAGCGGGAATAAAGTGTAATGAATCTGCGGACATGCTCCTCAAGCACTTTCCCTCTTTTCCTGTTGCTTTGAATCTTTCAAATTTTGAGGCTGTGATCACTTTCAATGGTTTTTCTGACTGAGAAATTTTTGCTGTTTACCTCTGTTTAAAAAAAAAATCTATTCTGTTTTAGCCATTAATTTCCAGCATTGTTTCTGTGCATAGTCTCTGGATGATGCATGGCTTGTATTTGACTGTTTTTCTGCCTGTACTACAGTATTAGGGAAATGAGACTATGAACGAGAAGAAAAAACTGCACTTCTTCCTGTGTTTGGCAGCATGTTTCTCTCCCGTCTCGCTGGAGTTGGGAGGGGGAGGCAGAGCTGCCTGCAGGAGAGTGCGTGGAGCAGAACGGAGAGGTGGAGCAGATGGTRTAAGCTGAAAGGTTCAGGATGGGCCAGGAATCTCATTTCATGTGACAGTGAAGAATTTTTTTTAACCCTACAGTGGAAATAACCTTGAAATACTCTTCTGAGTGCTGGCCAGCCTACCATYGTAGACCAACAGTTAGTTCTTTCTTGCTGCGGATTGAAAGTATTTTCATTTGCAGGCACTGTTCCCTGTGGTTCTGAGAGCTAAGCYATTAAAAAAACGCTTTATAGTTTAAGATACGCAATAAAATACAAGAGTCACAGTGCCTGCCAGCTCCTGTTATTGCATGGAAAATACCATATTTGGTGTTTTTTTTCCTAATGGCACAATTCCTGGAGGTAAGCATCTATGCAAGAAACCAAGCTCATATGTTTAGCAACCCTAGAATTATAAATCTTTGGAATTGTGCATGGTAAAAACCCTAAAAAACAGTGTATTTTGAGTTTTTAATCTTCTGAATTCCAAAGCTAGTCTCATGACTTTTTAATGATTATGGTAAGCAGTAGTATTGTTGATAACATTAAGCCTTCTCCCTGTATGAAGAAAAGAGGAAAAAAACAGCCACTTTATATATCCTTCTTACTTTACRAGGGCTTTCATTGGTCCTGTGTTCTTCATAAAACCAACATCTTTTACATCAAAAATTTTTAAAATTTAAATTAGAAAGCACTAAAATAATATTAAAATTTTGATTGTCACCTACTTGAACATTTGTTTACAAAGTAGCTGCTTCAGTATCAAATTACAGAAAGGAAAAAAATCTAGTCACAAGCTACAGGATTTTCATTAAAGATTTTGAATATAAAAAGATTTGCACAGGAATGTATTACGTTGTTCAGATATACATATATAGACATGTATAAAAATGTAGCCATACACTCATATAGCAAAATGATGCTTTAATTCACATAGAAGTATAACATATATATGCTATAAATTTTGTGTGTGTGTGCAGTAAACTCTTGTGGGCATTTGACTGAGGCACTGAGTGGTAATAATACTAGGCTGACTGACGTTTCCATGGTCAAGAGAAAGCCCTGAACTTGGGCTGTTTAGCTTATTGTTTGAAACCCACCTACAGTGTTTACTTGAATAATAAACATATTGTAGCAAGATGACTTAGGAATATGGTCCTTTTTTATAATCAGTAGGTATGCATAGTACCCCCAAAAAGCTACCTGGAGAGTCTGTGGAGAGGTCTCAAAGGAATAAGAAACAGGGTATTGCCTCTTGACAGATACGGAACAGCCTCATTGCCAGCAGGGAGCCTGCCCTTGCTGCCAAAATTGGCTTTTAAAAAAGTTTTCCTGGCCACAAAGAATGCTTCACAGAATAGTCTGAGGTCAATAAGGCGTCCATCAATAATCTTTGTTTTTTTCATGTCCTGTTTTTTCAGACATACTGTTCTTCCAACCCTTTTAGAGTTGGTGGTCAGGTTGTTTTCTGCCAATATGTTTTCATTAATCCAAAGGCAGAGAATGGCATATCACTGCTTTTGATATAAAACATTAGTGGTGAATGGTGAGAAGTAGTAAATGGGACTTTAGGACTGTTAGTTGCTAATGGAAGAGGTAAGACTAATGCCAGACTCGCGCCCCCTCCCTTCGTCCTCTCGGATCATGTTGTTATCACTCAGAGATGTCTGTGTGTACATACGTTCACACACGCTTCATCGACTTGAGGTTTCTCCAGGTCCTCCACTTTCAGCATTTGTTCCAGCATGGTGTATTTCTGTATACACCTAATACTTGTTTTGTTGGTCTTGAGACTTTAAGTCAAGTAACTCATACAGCAAATGTCCTTCTTGTGTTATTGTTTCCATCACCCCTAAATTATTGCATAAATGCATCTCCAAACTGCTGTACTCTGCTCATAATTGTAACTGCTTCCACAAATAATAAATTTGAGCCGAAGCCGCTACATCCTTTTCTGCGTGATTATGATTCAGTGAGTCACTGAAATCATACCGCCCTGCTAATGCTGCCTCTTGCAAATGCAGTATCTGGTGTGAGCAGGGAAAGTAGATTGAAAAAGTAGCACTGATTTGTATCTACCTCTAATGTGATTCCTTCTCACAAGAAGATTAGATTAAGTTTTTTATGGTTTCATTTTAATTTAATACAATTAAAAAAAGCAAAATCTTTCTCTGACAGAGTAGGAAAATAAATTGTGTTTTTAGTCAGTACCATTTCACTGTTAGATGGTATATTCTATGTCTGCACTAGATTCTCATTTCATTACAATTTAATAATTTTTCTAAAGCAACATTTTTTTAAATGCAAAAATATGGTATGCTGCATTAAAGCAGTGGTATTAGTGGTTTTCAAGCAATAAAAATAGCACCTTAGTAAGAATTAGCATTTTTGATGGGGTTATAATACTTAAATAAGGGAGATTTTTCTAATTCCTCTTGGGACAAAAGAGTTAACTTCATGACAGTGTTTGTTGATAGCTAATATTAAACATGGCTTTATTACAGTGGGATTCAAAGATGTCTCGGAGAAAACAGCTACGCTAACTCAGATTTTAGAAAAGCAAGCATTTAAAAGGCTAAGTGATTGTTCATCATTTAGCCATGACTGGAAAAGTCAATGTGAAAGGAATTGCTGATTTATACTGTGGTTACCAAAAGAGTAACAGTGTTTTTACCTTAATGCTTTTGCTCTGCTAAAAAGAAAACTTAGAGCAACTTTAATTAAAAATGGTAGGTTTTGTTTGCTAATTTTGAATATACACTGTAAAGTTTTGGTGATACAAAGGTATTCCTGATGAAGAGATAATAAAAGGACTGTCGTATAATTTAACTCTCCACTGATTGCAAAATAAATTAATTTTTATTTAGCCTATTTAAAGCATGACCCGGCAAAGAAAACAGTTATGTAGTTCCTAATCCGTTTTTAACAGTGAGCTTATTAGTGCTCCCAAGAGCATTGTTACCATGTTATAGGTAGCAAAGCACAGAAGTGTATCTGTATAAATTGTTCACTGGAAGGAGCACATCTCCCCAGTACTTCCTGCATCCCTGTGCCCAAAATCTGCTCTTTATTTCCATGTATTTTACAGAATTTGCAGTCTGCTGTGGGAAGCAAAGCATTGCAGGGGTTTGTTAGTGCTAGGAATGGGTAGTCATTTAATGCAATAGKTAGCTAATGTTTAGGGTGGAAGCATATATGATGTAAGAAGAGGCTACTCTATGGACAATTACRTATCAAAGTGAAACTGAAATGTTCCTTGATCACAAAAGTAATCTCTTCTTCCACTGTTCCTTATGTTATGGCACTGTCTAGGAATCCCAGTGAAGGATTAGGTGCAGACAGKTGTGGTGCCTGCTCCCGGAGCTCACAGCCCGCAGTGTCTCCTGAGGATAGTAGCCTCAGAGATGAACAGACCTGGGTAGAGGCCAGGAGTTTTTCGGCAGGATTTTGAAGATCTGTGTTGCTTTRTGTTTGAAATGTTCCTTTTCCTCTGAGAAAAGGGGCTAAGTGTGTACTTGGTCAAAACTGTGCCCTGGAAGTGAGAGTAGAGGTTTCAGGGAACTGCCAGTGTAAAAAGACCCATGGCTCRCGTGAGGGAAGGGGATGAGGCAGAGGATGAGAAGCTTTCTGAACTCTCCATGAAGAATTTAAAGGTAGAGGTTGCCGTGCTTAACTAACCATAAGGACAGGCTCCTSTATATCTACAAACACATTTTTTGTAGGATGATGTGACTCTACAGTGCCCTTCACTTGTGGCTGAGTTTGTCTTCTTGGAGAAATGATGTAGGCTCTGTAGATTACATTTGCTTCCTATTGCCATGCAATCCAACATCCTACCCCTGTTGTACTATCCAGGCCTTTTTGAATTTTTGCAGTGATGACTGCAGCACAGACTGTGACAATGATAGAGATCTCAGTGTTTATTTGTTACAAAGGARTAAAGCCCTTTTGTAGGGTTTAGTCAAAATGGACTTCTAGAACAGAAGTAGTACCTTGATAGAATTATTTGGAAAATCTATTTTTACATTTTTATTGATCCTCTACATAGTGGTTTGTAAAGGTCCAACTTTGTTCTCTGGCAGTTTAAGTAATTCCCCTGGGAGGAGGAGGAGGAGAACAGAAGAACCTTACAGTTTTTGTCCTTTAACCAGAGAGTCAGCGCAGGTGATGGTGTGGGTAGATCAGCAAGTAGAAGTGAAGTTATGAAAGCATCTGATGAGTAGGAGACTGACAAGGAATTTTACACAGAAGAGCAGAATTCAGAATCTTGGCTTAAAGTAAAATTTGTGAGAAATACAATCTCAGAAACCCCCTAAAGAATATTCTGGCTCCATCTTAGACTGAGAGATGGAGAAGGTAAATCTTTGCATCTGTAATAACTGAAATATTTATGTTACCTCCATTTCCAGGTGCCACATTCAGGATAGAGGTAGTAATTTGTAAATTGTGGTACAGAAAAAGTATACAGAAAAGATTCGAAACCAGAAGAACTCTCATTTTAAGCAACTTTAAATATTGAGAGCTCTGACAAATTCAGTGAATGATAGAAAATGTCAACCCGTTAAGAGTTCATTTGCTAGAAGGGTGCTTTAGTTCAGCTAATCTAAAATGTTTCCTACTCCTGTGTAGAACTCTCAACAGTCAAGCAAAATAAATGGCTTGATTCTGGATGCATTAGGAATAAATATATTTGGATCTTAATGCAGTTGCATCAGCTCTCTGAAGATTGTGAATGATAAAATAATTTGACTGTACTGACTTCAATGAAGAATAACATTAAGGTAGTTTCAACCATGCAGCTTTTAAGATCTTACAGTATAAAAATTAACTTTTATGCCTTTGTAGAGGATGCCTGTAGGAAAATGAGCTAAAAGGCAAGTAAACKTTATAAAAGAGCTAAGAGAAAAGCTTTTTCGCATCGTAGTTGAGAACAATTTGTTATGAACTCTTGAATCTGCAGTGTAGTTTAAATAAATTATTTCCTTCTAAAATTAGGGCCGAGGTGTTACTGGCAAATTGTTGTCATTGAATGTCATGATGCTGTTGCTGGTCTATGTTTGCATGTTTATACATCAAAAGCTTTTTCTTCTAGAAGAGGTAGTCACAGTGAGATTGACAATTTCTTTAAGATTTGATTCTAGGAGGTAGGATGCTGTCCTCTGACTTGGCACAAGTGGGGTAAAATCTTCCTCTGGTATCAGCCCTTCCACCCTTAAATAGTTCTGAACACACACATCTGCAGATGAGGCAGTAGTCATTAGATGTCACAGCAATACTTTTTGTCTTTTTTTGTGATGAGCATCTCTGACCACCCCTGCTATTCTTGGGGCCTCTGCTCCGTGGTGTTACTAGCCTCATGGCGGCATGACTGTTTCTTCCTAACTTTTGATGAAAGCCAAATGGGAAATGTGTATTCCACAAATCATTTTCTCATTAGCATTGCACCTTATAGGTTACAGAATACTCTTTTAATGGACTAGCAGAGCAGTATCGAGGCCCATTTTTAAGTGAAGTATACATCAGAGAAACATAACCATTAGTAGATTGCCGTCTTAACAAACATACGGACGCTTGATGGAATTCACGGATGTAGTTTGTTGATGCAGTTTGTGCAGACAGAAATATTACTTACAGTTCTTCCAAGTCAGATTTAAGTCATACTGAGAGAACATTAAAGGGAAATGCACTGCTCTTGCATATGTTATACCATAAATCATAAAATACAAAAAGAGCAAGTGCTCCTTTACTAATTCTCACACTCATAGCTTAAGTCGAAAACAACCTGTTGAGTAGAGGATCATAATACTAAAGATTTCTACATGTTAAGAGGGAATTGTCTAGTAAAACTGGGCAGTTATTCCTTTTGAATTATCCCTTATCTGTTTAAATGGGAATCAATATAATGTTAATGATAATAGGTTTCCAACAGTAACATAAATGTACCTGGTCATTTCTAGGCAATTGAGTAATAAAAACAAGTTATGTAGTACTTGATTTTGTCCTCTTCATAAAAATGACTTGAGGAAACTCTTGTAAATCTTAGTTTAGCCAGTTTGGCTTCAACTCTTAGGTTAAGACCAAAGCAGAAAGCTACTAGTTCATTGTGTTTATAATATTCCTCTACCCTTTTCTTTCTGAATACTGGCAAAATCTGTAATTTGAGCTCTGCAAATATGTATCACTAATCTCTGAAACTTTGCATCCCATAGAGCTTGTGATCTGGAGCAAAACAGTAGTTCTGTAGGAGATTATCAAAGCAAAGGGTAGAAAATAGCTGTTTCCAATCAAATGCTCTGACAGTACTGTGAGCTTCCTACCAACCTGAATTTTATTGCAAACAATGAAGGGCACCACTTTTAAGTGAACACCCCAGATCTTTAATTGTAGTTTGTACATTACATATACATGGATGCTACAACAAACTATTTAATGTAAATGCTCCTTTTTGAGACTCAGACCAGCATCAAGATTGTTTACAAAATACTGACAGTAAAGGTGTCACTCCAAATGGATTTTGACACTGTTGTCTTCCATTCATTGGAGCATAGCACCAATAAATTGGTATGAGTTTTTGCAGACGATGGTGTTTAAAGCAATCCTTGACTCAGCCAGCAGCTATGATTTGTTACCAGTCAGTTGGAGGTGCCAAAGCACCAGAAGCAAAGAACTGCTTTCTAAAAGATTTGTGTAGGTGGTGTGCCTGCTTTTTGTCTCTGTGGCTTGTGTCAACTCCAGTAAATTCCAGAAAAGGATTTTCAGGAGAGTGATGAAGCCCGGGTAGAAAACTAAAAATCACTGACATTAGCTTTTATTTACATCACTGCAAATTGGTGGGCAGATCATTGAAAACTCAGTTGCCTGTTGGTAGTGTCCTGGACTGCTGTATGCTGTCTGCTTGCTGTCTTTCCCTGTGCATTAGGTAATATTCATTCTTCCTGACCTCCTGTGTAGGAGGAGAGGATGAACTTCCTTTAAAACAGTTTACCATGTAGCACTAAGATGCTCCTTTCTCACTGTGAGGAAAAAATTATGGAAGTGAGGTTACTTTATTTTTCTATTCTTCAACTAAAGTTACCAGCATTTTTTTTGCTGCAGCACTATGTCCATTCTGAATGTTTACTAATAGTCTTATAGGTGGCCTTACCCCTGAATTACATTCAGCTGATTGTAATACTCAGAGCATTAAGGAGAAAGAGACAGCAAATGGAGGTTTCATTGTACACGATTGCATGATTACTGCTCTAGACATCTTGCAGTGATTTAATCTGTTCACTAAAGACAGAAGTGTGTAGCTATTGCAAACTGTCTATAATAATTAGTTCATGATAACAAAGCTATGCCTGGATGATTGCAATGCAGAATCATGAGTGCATTTTTATGAAAAATATTAACAGTACTGAATTAGATGAAACGGAACTAATCCTGTTGTTATCTATGCCGCATATATTTTATAAGCAAGAGCTTTCAGCTTGACCAATGGCAATGGAAGTGACCTATACACAATTATTTATGAAATTCTCTGACCAGAATCTGGGGAGGTGGGCAATGCCCCTGTGCTGCCCCCTCGGAGACTGGGGAGCCCGTTAGGGCTGCTATTGTGGAAGGTTTTCTACTGTGGTCTTTTTTCACTAGCATGCTTCGTCCTGACCTTCTGCCTTCCTGATGCAAGTTGGCTGTGAGCAGCTTTGCCAGCTGGCTGTGGTGGGTCTGGAACTGCCTATGTGAGAAGCAGAAATGGGTTTTCAGCAGACTCTTCCACTTATTTTTGCAAAGCAAACAAATTGAACCCTGGTTGTTGAAACCATCCCTGTAAAATATATTTGGGAAGCCAGCAAGTGGAGAAGGATACCAGTGGTCCTTTCTGTGGTCTGAAAGCAACATATAAACACCTTTTTGTACTCTAAACCCTGCCACTGAGCTGTGGAAGGAGCAGCTGCTGTCCTGTGGGCGTCCTGTGGGAAACCTGCTCAGTGCAGTCGATGCTCAGCTTTGGTCCCCCTCCTCCTCCTGCAGCAGCTCTGCTCCTCTTTGAGCAGATGCTGGGGAAGGGATTTCTGTGGGTGGCATCTTTCAGCCAGCCTGGTTGCAACAGCAAGGGACAGCTACAAAGAGGCTGAACATATCTGAAAGTAAAGCCAGGCTTAGCTTTTGGGGTGGGAGGAGAAGCTTGGAAAAAGATTCGTTTTGTATTTCTCCAAAACTGCCTCTTTCTGACTTTTTTTTTTTTTTTTTTAATAATTAATATAATATGGAAAGTGTCTACTCAAGTGGATCTTCAGGCCCTTGTTGCTTACACGTGGTTTAGCTGCATGGCACTTTTAATCTTAATAGAGAAGACAAAGGTCGGGCACTGCCTTTGGGAGCAAATGTGCCAGGCCTTGTGCAGGCAAAGCCTCAAAGCCAGCTGTGTTCACAGTGTGCCATGTAAAAGCATTCACATGTATCTCTTCATGAGGGTTTTAAGACCAAAATAGATTTAAGCAAAACCTTAATTAATGTTTACAATGGCTACTACCATCTGGAGGTATATGATAAAGCACATAACTTTTAGAAAATAAATTAATAAGACTTCTCTTTACAATAAAGAAGCAGTGGATACCACATATGGCAGTGTTTGACTCAGTTTCACAAGTCACTACATAAAGATTAGCTGGGTAACCTAGCTATGCATTTTAAGCCAAGGGAAGTCTCTCTCCACTGTCTTGCAGTGCTCCTGCAAGTCTGTTGTCAGTCAGGTTTGATAAACAAAGAGTGGGATTCCCAGGCTTTTGAATGGACTGTCCATTCAGCTAGAGAGCTGCTCTGGTGCAGTTTATTTTATGCATATCAGATTTTCCATTCGTTGGTGTCATCACTGATTCCAGGGTTGCAGCTATAGTTGATGAGAGGTGACAGAGGATTCATGTTTGCCTTTTGAAGCTCTTCAAAATATCAGAAGATTAGCTTTGGTTTGAAATCGAATGACCGGGTGTGTCCATCACATTGTTCCATTGCTGTGTATTTTGCACAGTGTAGGGTTTTCTATTTTAAATATTGCTGTATTAATTTATATCTGTATATCTCTGGTCTTTGTAGAGTAAGAGAGATCCTTAGCTCTGACCAGTTGCTTGCTACACATACTTGCAATTGCAGTTCTGCCCCACTTGGGTCAGGCTGTGACCTGAACTCACAGTCCTCTTTGGAAAATGGTGACAAGAGGTTGCAGTGAAAGTCTTCAAGGCAAATTTTGTCCCATGCTGTGGACTTTCAGAGAACATGCTGTTTGCAGTGGTCATTTCTTACCATTTCCKAATTGTGTGGAAGGGGCACTGTCCTTTTGAGCTGGATCACTGCACAAGTGAGATGTTTAGCCCTCCAACACCAAACCAGTTATCATCAGGGCTGCTGCACATAGGAAGCTTCCCTTTTCGCCACATAGCTGTTTCAAATACATATACACAGAGCTTTTGATATAAGATGGATGTAGATGATTGTGTTCCTTTATGGCTCCTCTCCTGAGTCCCTGGTTGCTCGGGAAAACTTTGCCAGCGCTGCCAGAGTAAGCATTTGGTGTAGGAGGTGTTCATGCAGCAGAGGAAACCAGGAAAGCCTCACGCTTCCACACACACTATGAACCAGCGGCTGTTGTCACTTCTGTCATCTCTTGAACTTCCCTTACTGGTCAACTGTTTTTTGCTGCTTACTGGATGTTGCACCCCCCTTTACTTTGGCCAATCTCTAGTGTGTTGCAGCAGCCACAGGGACACCGTGGGCTGTTGGCACGATGCTTTGTGCTCAGCATCACTTGCTGTGTCTTCTAGGGCAGCCATGCTCTCCCTCGCTGTGCTATATTGCCATATAGTAGCTCATTTATGTCCAGCCAAACACAGTCCATGACTAATATGACAGAAGATTTATGTGGATTGATTTGCCTAACAGTCTTTATAACAAATAGCACAAAGCTGAACTACCACAGGGCTCTTGAATCATTAAGATATTTTGCTAGTGAGCATGTGTGTAACATATGCAAGGATTCAAGGCTTAATCCTGATCTAGTAAAGTAACGTAAGGCCTAATGCTGTTCCTACCAGAGGAGATTTATCAAAGYATGACTCTTAATGCTCTAAAGCTTCTTGAGAGACAGTTACATGCTACGGACAGATCACAGTCAGGAGTTCTCTCCTACAGCTACATTGGGAACAKGAAAATAGCAACGAGTAATATGAGTGAGCCAGGGAATTTACAGCAATTAAACTGCAAGCAAAAGGAAAATGAATGTAAATTGATAATGTGCTACCTGCATTAATAYTAATTATTTCTCTCACTGAAACAAAATGAAAAGAACATTTTAAGCACTAATTTTAAAGTTTTAAGACTGTATTATTGGGCTACTTATATAATACATTTGGGACTTGCTTTCCTTTTTTATGTGAGAAATAAGAATTTTGGCACAAGATAAACAAGTGAAAAAAAGAAAGAAAAATACTTAAAAATAGGAAGTCATGATAATTTTTGCTTTTATTCTTTAYTCCTTATTCCCTTCCCATTTGAGATGCTGCTCTGCCACTTACTGCAGTTCTGCAGTACTTTCTGTCTGAGAGTTTGATTGATTGCAGTGGGTCTCTTGGCAAAGTTCAGTCCTGTACAAGGAGTGATTTAACTTGGAGAGCATGGCCTTCAGTCACAGTTCATAATGTTTCTGTAAATCGTAGCATATGACCATGCTGCTCTTCTCAGCACCTTAGGAAGGATTTGTTGCCCCCAAAAGTATAACAGCACCCCCTTTTTTTTYCCCAAGAAAATAGTGATTTGCAGCCCCCAGGAGAAGAGCTGCATTTGTTGCCTGTCCTCACTCATGTTTTCCGACCTGCTTCATGGCTGGTTCACTGGGGTAGGAGACAGAGGACTTGCTCCCTTGCATTTCACCCTAGTCAGGCAGGTAGCTTGCTTCTAGATACATATGATTGAAGCTGTGAGGAAGAGGTTCAAGGGGATCTCTGAGTAGTCTTGTAGTAGCCGTATAATACAGGATGCAGCTCCTCCCCTTATGGCCAGAGTTTTTCTTTATATATGCCTGTATAGTATATTGCATGTTTTGGACTGATATTTAAAAAATCAGCCATGATAAAGGCATACSTATTGCTTCATCAGCTGTTGGAGATGGATCTGACCTCCCCGCCCAACTCCATTCCTCTTGATAAGTATTCCTAAGTGCTGGGCCACATACTCGGCACATCACAGCTCCTTGCCTGCCACCAAAGCAGAGGAGATGTGGCTGTAGTTTGGGATAGAAGTACAGGGCTCCATGCAGGCACCTGCAGAGAGGTTCATCTCTCTGAGCACACATGTTCCTGCAGCAGTTCCCAATCTCTTCTGTAGAAAAGATTGGTTGTGCAGGTAGAAAAATCCTAGAGGATAAATTTGGCCTACAGAGTTGCCAGCTGGACCATGTTGATATAGTGTAAGACCTTCTAAGCACACTGAAGTCATTTTCAATTTTCCATTGCAGAAACCAAAGAAAAATCTGRAAAATCAACGTAATTTCTGTTTTCTATAGGAGACAATGGATAATGTATGTTTTAAGATCAAACAGATGTTTCTTCTTGAAGAGCGTTTTTGTCTTTCTAATCYATAAAAATACAGTGGGAAAATATTTAAAGAGGAAAAAAATGATTCAAACAGAATAAGGGTGTGTTTTTGCTTTATTGCAAATATTTTAAAATGTCATTTAGAAAGAAAAACATTTAGCTTTGATATAGCTAATAAAGCCAAGTCATTCTCAGAGCCATCTCCTTCCTTGTTCATTTCKTACAGAAGCAGGGTGAACTTTCTAAGTCGCTAGTAAGGAAAAGAAGAAAGAAAATGAATWCTTGTTAATAATTGTCAGAAGATGAGATCCTAAAATGGCATTTTATGCCATTAAATGATATTTAATGTCTGGTCTACTTCAGCAATTTGAAAAGTCTTGAGCTAAAGTAGTTAGAATAGCTGTGAAAACAAAATCCTGATAGTACTGTTTAAAATTTCTCTACTAAGAGAAGCTGTGTATTACATGAGAATAGCAGTACATGGGCACAGTAGCGTAGGGGCAGCAGAGCTATCACCAGAATGCATTCACTGATTTATGCACGTTTAAGTGTGCAGATGCAGCAATATGTGGCTTTAGAGTGTAGAAGTGTGGAGACAAGGTTATCCTGCTTTCTGATGAATATTTGTGTTTATACTGTGGTGACGGAAAGCGTATCTTCCCCTTGTGAGTGTTTAGACCAAAGCTCACTGTGGAAAACACCAGGTATTATTTTRTTTGTACAAAATCCAATGTGGAAGGGCCCACATACAAATCAGTYACTTCTCTGTAGCTTCTGAGCCCAACATGGCCTGTGCACTCAGCCTCTGAACCAGAAGCTGTGGTAGCTGGACTTCTTTGCAGCATATGCCCACCAGGAACTTGCACGGACCACCCCAAAGAGCTGCCAGGGAGTATGATATGGGCTAAGGGAATACTGCATCCTTCATCAGTGCTGTGATAAAGGCAGCAGGGCCTAATATACCCACATTTGTAAGGTTTCTGAAGACTTTATTCAAAGAGCACTCTTGTGTGCCCTCTGCATTTTCAACATCAGATAAGAGGCTTTATAACTCTGAATTATTTATATGTTGGTAATACAGTATACCTGACCTTTCTACAGCACAGCATCGTGCAGAAGGGAATGCAATGTTTTACCACAAGGGCCATGCATGCAAGGGACAGGCTTGTTGTTTCAGTTGAGATGTCCCCTAGCTTTGCTCTCTCCCAGACAGCTTTTTGCAATAGCATGGCCTGTGCCTTGCGGATGAACTGAAAGCAARTCATGCCAAAAGCTTATCTTAGGTTTTGAGCAAGAGTTTCCATTCAGCTGTGATAGATCACATGAAGTGCTTTAAGACTAGTTTAAAAGTTGTACGCATTCTACTCATCCCATAAGGACGAGCAATAAGGCCGGTATATTCTAGTTTATTAAGCCTGAGAGATACCTTTCACTTGCTCTAATGCAGGAGTGTTGAATGGAAGAAAATTGACAYTGTACTCCCATGAAGCAGCAGAGAAGTAGTGGAGAAAAATATTTTCTAGGGAAAAGGAAAAACAGTGTGTATTTCTAAAAGATATTTTAATACTTTTGGATTCTGAATCCACAAGTTTGTAATAAATCTATATGTCTTTCTTGAGTACTGTGTTTTAGATTAAAAGCTGATTTGCATAGATACTGATTTCTAAAAAAAAAAAAAAAAAACCAACTAAAACTCTCAGGTATCTCTCATGTGGGGAACCTCTTTCCAGTACAAGTCCTATTATTTGTCATTGGCATTAATGTATTAAATCTTTCCCTTCTGATTAGTAATTGTGATTTTTATATATATATATATACTATATGGCACACTGTAAAGCCAGCATATATATATATATATATATATATATGCTGGCTTTACAGTGTGCCATATAGTTCCCTCTTACTCCTGCTTCAGAAAAACCTAATTTCTTCATTACATCTTCCTACATAAATGTGAAAAAAGATGTGATCTGGGAAGTTGCCTGACCTTCATCATAAGGGACATACAGAGCAATACACAGAGATTACTTGTGGCCCRGTAAAAAACAGATTTTGAACATCTGCGTCTACACTTCAGAGCAATGCAGAAGAGCTCCTTTAAAATGGTAACAGGACCTGGAGACCCTGAGCAGCAAGTGCTGCTTGCCTTTGATGAGATTTAAAAGCCAGGATAAAATGGTAATGTGTTAAGCTGATTCCTAACTACTCCTCACTTCCTAGACCTATGTGTCTGAAAACACAGACTTGGGCTGCGCAATTGCATTTAACTTGAATACATTAAGTTTGCAGAGAGTTTGCACTGTAGGCCTGAAGGTAGGTTCAGGCTTGAAAGCATACCTCAGGTGAGAAGAGCAAAGATTAATCTAATAGACAGTAGTATAACTCATTTTTTTGCTGCTATTCAGTAGGCCTTTTTTTTACTTTACTAGGATGGTAAAATAAGAACATTGAAGATTCAGGCTGAGCAAAACATGAGTAAACGTCTACACTCCATCATTGGCTTTAACATCATGGCACAGTGAGGAAGTGATGTGGGTCGTTGAATAAAGACAAAATAATGACTGCATGCAGGCAACTTTGGAGCATCTCTGTAAGATGCTGTTAGACACTTGAAATTTTTAATCTTTTAATTTGTCACAAAGCCTTTTGTCTCATGAAAACTCAAGCTATAAAGGCCTGCAGCACTCAACAGAGGTATCACTGACTTGTAGGGGACTTAGGCCTGTAAGTGCTTTAGCTTAGGTGTCCTCMGAGTCCCTGTACTGCTCTAACTATGACCACTTTCAGCACTTGGCCTCTCAACTTTAGCATGCTGTGGAATTTACTGCAACTAAAGCTTTACACATGTTTTGTGACCTTTATATTTGTGGTTGTAAAAATATTGTGAACCTTCTTGAGAGAAATAAGAAAGAGAATTACGAAGTAATTCTGAAGTAAGAGTTGACTGTCTTCCATAATTGCACAGAWTTTTTTTCCTTTGCTACATTTTTGTTTGGTTGCATTTTTACTGCTGAAATCAGAAGKTCAAGCCACTGAGTAACTACTTTTCTGTTTAGGCAGTTCCAGCAACTTGACTGAAGTTATGCTGAATTTGCACTGCTGAGATTAGGAGGAGTTTTGTGTACTTGTAAATTGGGTTATTTTGAGGATTGGAACGGCCCCTAGTGAAATTTAACAGACCTATTGCCCTGTCTATGTTATGTCAACCTCCCAGGCCATGCACTGCTTGCAGCAGTGTTGTGCCCTTCGTGGATTTGTGTACAGACTGTTATTTTTTTTACGTGAGTGTCTGCAAGGAGTTGGGTAGGAATGCAGCCATACAGCTTCTGTGTACAGCACTGTCACCAGAGGAGTGCCTGCTTTGCTGGCACTGCATTTAAAAGGCACTTCTTCAGCATCTTAATCGTTTCCTGCAGTATGAAAGAAAGCAAGCCAAGGCAAAATGATCTCATCTAAGATTTTCATTGTAAAAGGTGATTTAACCAATGGAGAGTAAGTTATATTAGGTTCAAAAGAATTAAATAGCTATGAGATAAATGATTCAAGCATAATTCAAACACCAAAACAAAGCAATGACATCTTTCAAAGATTAAATAGATTTCCTGCAAATGTAATTCTACTGCACCAGACGAAGAAGTCACTTTCTTGGTGTGATGGAGATTAGGTATCTCACTTGAGCCATTCGTTGGATGTTTGATTTCATTCTGGGCTGAGGAGCTTAGCTTCTGCTCAATATCACCTTAAAATTTTCTTTCCGGAGCATTATAGTCAAGTTTTGAAGTTCACAGTGAGACATTCCAGCTATGTTTTCCTAAAAATAAAAACAGGRAAAAAATGAATGTAACTGATTCTGAAACAAGTCTGGAGACTGAGAARGCCTGTAACGTTTTGGGTTCTGAGTGGCAAAGCCTGGAAGCCTGGCCTTTTTACTGTCTGAAAGGAGCTYGCTACGGTTACTCCACACGAATACATGATGGAAATAATCTTTTAAATGGGAGTCTTTTCTCCAAGGTTATCTGTCCGTGATAATGTTTCTGTTATACTTTAGTCAGCAGTGGGAGCATCTCCTCACTGGAGCTCAGTGCTTCTTGTTGTCTATTTTTAATAAAATTCCCATTAGATGAGGGATGATTAGAAAACAGACAATTTCTTTTTTTCAGAGTCACTGTGGCTTTGCACAGAGTGAACATGGCAGTTTTTTTTTTTTGTGTGTGTGTGTGTGTGTGTGTGTGTCAACTGTACTGAAACAGAATCCAAATGCCACTGTTTCTTTTTTCATTGTCGGAAGCAGTTTTTGTGTGAAATCTTTGCTTACAGTGTAAATATATTGAAGCACATCAAATACAATGTATATATTTCCGTATACATGTGTTGCATAAAAATAGTGTAGGAACAGTCMTCTCAGTATGACCACAGGGATTTTGCAGAACACCCTTAAATTCTGTCTGATCACTCACAATTGTGTATATTGAGAAAAGTATCAAGTTCTTAAAGTTATTTGCTTTTGAATGCTCCTACATTTCAGAGGTTCTTTAAGCTCATTTTAATGAAAGGAAAGATGGATCCTTTCCTACTGTATTGCTGACTCATGCCTCTTAAGTTTTTTTTCTTTTGGGTGGTTTCTTTTACATTCTTCAAAATAAATGTATCAAATTGATAAACCAGGCATTTCGGAAGATACATTTTCTTGAGTCATGGCTGTTCTCTGTCTGAATTTCCCTTAGACTCAAGGAAAATTCCTACTGCCTTAGCATATAAAGGTCTTTGCCGACTTTCTTTTCATAGCACTTTTTTAACATAAAAATTCAGTGCACAGAAAAATTCAGTGCATATATGACATTATTTCGTGTGGGTTTTTGTATTTTTTGGAAGRTCACTTTTCATTGTCAGAGAAGGACATCCTTTACTTCAGATGGCTGTTTCTTCCTCATATTTGTTGCTTCCTTAAAGAGTTGCCTAGAAAAAATGRCATCTTGTAGGAAGATAGATCATAGTATAGTTATATGGGTTCTCCTTAAATTCTGACATATATATAATGTAAAGGAGTATGGGGTAAGGTGTACGTTTGTGTCACACTGCAATATGCTTTAAACATTTCCAAAATCCTACTTTATTTTTGGCATGATAGAGAGATGCTCTTGCTCTGAGACTAGCTAATTTCCCTCCTTTTCTGACTGTTTGAAAATGTGCAGCTGTTAATGCTCCTTACGATAAAGTCATCCCTCAGGCTCCACAAAATCCATACATCTGTTTATAGACTGTCTGAAGCCTTATTGTATGCGTAAAARTTGCAACCTGTTTTGATTCTCAATGTTTTAAGCTAAAGGATCGACTATATGCACTGATATTAAAGACACGTTCTGGCTTGATTATTAAGCATGAAGCTGTACCAGGAGCAGCCATGCAATCGCTTGTAAATGGGATATAGATGTCACAGGACATTGCAAAGATGAATTCATTAATCTTTGGAAGGGATAAAACTGCTGCAGTGAGAAAAACCCATGAGGAAATTAATTCTGCCTGCTGTGCAGGGTTCGGATGTTGCATATGCCAGTGGCTGAGAGACTGGGCCAYGCCGAATGCTGTGGAAAAAAAGAACGACCGATGAATTTAGCACTGCTCATAACGCAGGAGTCCTGGATTGGAGGGCAGAGCTTGCAACTGTATAAGTAATGACTATAGCATAAAAGGAGAGCGTCACGGGCAGCCMGAGTCTGGGATTTCTAAACGCTGTATCCCAGCCCGAGCCTTGTGTCTGGCTGTCTAGCTTCTGAACGCGGCCGCACGCGCGTGGGTGAGGGCTCTCTACGGAGGGTTTCGCTGAGAGCTGGTGCCTGAGGCCGGCGCTGGTGCATAGGCGCTGAGCTGTGGGGAGRTTGGGAAAATTCAGCGCAGTTGAAAACCTGACTGTTTAATCTCTGTTTAGGCATTTAAATCAAGCTGGTTTTGATTTTGGAATTGCTGAAATCCCCCAGCATTCATAAACTGAGGCATTCTCCTCTGGCGATGGAAAGAGATGTAAATTACACACTTTATGTATGCGGTATTTCTAGCAGAGAAGCTTACTTGAGACTGCCTGGCAATATGTAATTCTTTAGAGTAATGCAAATTCCTGGGATCTGCCCACCGTTGTGAGAGTGAAATCAAGCTGCCTTTCTCTGAAATGAGTGTTTTGTCTGTACGTAAGTCTAGCAGGGCATGGTCAAATTCATGCTCCTCTGATTTACATTAATGGGGTAGCAGTTAAAATCATTGTTTTCCTGGTGSGTCTTCCTTTTTGCCTAAAAGCAATTGATCACAGTGAACTAAAAGTAGGGACCATGTGGGATATTATTGTTGCAGTACCAAAGTTAAAATCATTTATTTACAGCACTGGTAATTAAGTATACTGTATATAACTRGCATATATGAGTATTTTTTCTCGCAATGAACATCCCACATTTGTGGGAAAAATAGCCTTACTCTTCTTTCTGCTGCAGGCACCTAGTGTAAAAACTAGGCTGATTACTTACTCAGTTCGTTTCTCATCCAGGCACCAAAAACAGTGGTATTTTTTCTTGCCTCAGAAGATGTTATGAAATTGAATCTGCTTAAGATTCCTATACAAAAGGTGGTGTGGAAATGGAAAGATATTATTTAAGAGAATAAAGCTTGTGCCAAAACACAATGTAAAATTGACTGTTGGTGCTTTGTAAATTTTGGATCACATCCTGAGTTACTAAGTTTTATTGGAAGTTTTGCTACCCAAAATAGCTTCAGAACTCATTAAAGTTCATTTGTGATCTTCTAGAATATGAGAGAATATGGTATCTTATATGGTAAAAAGATTTTTCCATTTTCTTTAGCTGAAAGAATCAATTATAAAATTGTCATTCATAAGCCTGCATGTGAATTTTGAAGGTAGTTTGTCCTTTTTCTCTTTCTTCAATTAATTCTTTAATTCTCTAGCTAATATATACAGTAMAGTAGGAAGCAAATATAGACCAAAAATCATCAGGTACTTGGATACTATTGCATGAAAAAAAGATAGGTAATTATGCTAGCTGTAGTATGTCCAAGTTTTTTACTGTAACTGACACAAGTTACTGTATCAGGCTTGATAAGATTTGTCATRTAAGAGCTGACATTCAGCTAGTCAGGTTGCCTGCTTGTCCTGGTGGCCAAAACTGTTGTGCTTTAGAATCACGTGATCTTATTGCCTGTCAAGCKGCAAAATTTGAAATTATTTCATTGTCACAGATGAGGAGAAAAAGAATGTTTGGTCACTKCAAGGGGACTTGATTCAGAGAGTTTCAGGGTTTGATTTTTCTTAAAGAGTTGTCTTTGTCTTGCCTAACTGAAGAAGTTAAGCAGCAGTCATCCACATTTTCCTGGAATGGTTGGCTTRTGTCCGTAAATTCCACATATTTCCTGTAGAAAGGGCTGGATTTTAGGACGTTTGCAATGCATGGGCAGGAGAGAGTTATTTACTTGGTGTTTTCTCCTTCTTCCATCCTAGTTCGTGAGAGGCGCTGGGTTTATGAAGACTTGTGATGAGTGGCAGAGGGGATGAGGTGCTGCCTGAATGCTATAGGTGATGCTTCACTARTTGCGCCTAACTGGAAGTGTTGCCTGTCCTGAGAAAGGCGCTGATTCTCAGAACTATTCTTCCATTCTGTTTGTGGAAGAATCTAAACACCTGTAGATTCAAATAGGTACATGATGGGATTAGAATTTCTCAGTAAGCATTAAGTGTCTAAAACCTACTTTTGAAAATCCCTCTAGGCTCATATCTGTCTCCTGAGGCGATTAAAGAACCTTCAGAATTTGGAACCAAATTTAGTCTTCTTTCAACCGGAGCATGCGAAGAGGGAGATATTCCCCATYCTCCTCTCAGGGGCACCCAGAGCAGCTGTCGAATGGCCTAGGAGCAAGGGCTGCTTGGGGTGGGAGGAGGATTCCTGAGGTATTTTCACAAATACAGTCCTGAGTATGTTTTCTGTGCTACACTGCTCCAGCTGCTGCATTATAWGAGATACAAGCTGCTGGTTTTAGTGGCTCACAGTTTCTGGGTTTATTTGCAGATTTGAGCTCTGCCTGAAACTGTGAGATAATAACCAACAAGTCTGGTACATACTGCAAGACAAGTATTTTGACAGTGCTCATTAGTTTTACGGTTAAAATGGAGGACTTTCCRCATACCTACCATCTTTCCCTGCAGTGTTGTTACACCATGGGCAGCTCCTGTGAGCACTTTYGCTTGGAGCCTCCTGCAAGTGGCCTGCTGGAGGACAGTGGCTGGTGGAGCTCCTTGCGTATATGAAAACATCTTTGTGACCTAAAGACTCTTATCTATAATTTTTTAATTTTATCTTCAAAAAATCGTTTTAAATGGCCGGGAWGAGGCAAGACCTAAAAAGTTCAAATGAGATGTGCTGTAGATGTTGTGTGGGGAGGGATTTAAGTGTGATACTTGAAGTTTATGGCAAGCTGCCTGTAAAAGTCACAGTCCAACACACTTGATTTTCATCGGTCATGTTTTTCGTTTTCCTTCGATTATTATTTGTGTGCTGATTGTTGTTCAATTTCCTGTACTCGACAGAGTGYAGGAGACATTTCTATTGCAAGATAGTTAGAGAATTGACAGAGAGTGACCAGCAAAGAAACTGTATGGGTGATGCTTATTTCTTCAGCTGAGAACAGGGTTTGATTTTCTGAGCCTAGTCTTTGTGACACAGACTTTCTGCATGTTATTTAAACAGAATTTATCTGTTAAACTCTTTGAACCTTGTCTCTATTCTGCTCATTTGATTTGGTGGAAAMTAATACATTTTGGAAACATTTTCCAACAAAATCATGATGTTTTAAAACTATGTCCAGTAGCGTGTTAGAGGCCGTGGTGACATCTGTTTGTTGCTGTCGTTGTTAAGAGGATGCCATGGGTGCCATCAGCTATAGTTAGGTACAAAATTTAGGCCTCAGTCTGGCAGGTAGGTGTGGGAAGAGGGAAAACATATATCTGACTCCAGGCCCTTTCTCAGCTTTGACAAAGTAAAGAAGGGAGAGAAGATCTGTCACTCTCTCCTGTTCAGGCATTTAGGTTTTCTCTTATAAATAGCTGGCTTTAAAAGACGTGATTGGAACAATGGCCGTACTGGAGATGATGGTTTTTCCCATCACATCCTCCTCTTCCCAGGAGGTTTTGACCTTCCCAGCAGCAAGCTGAGCTCTGTCCCTGACTCCTGACTTCAGTGCCTTTGTTCAGGCCAAATTAGCAAGCACCAGGAATAGTCGAGGTGCTGCCGTCAGGCACAGGATGTCTGGTGTGTACTAGTCCTGCTCCCCTTGTATGCAAAACACATCTCTATGCAGTATTTCATGTGTTTGCAAATTTGTTGCACAGGTTGTTTCTGCAGTTAAAATAAGGATGTAGGCGAGTCAGTGTTCCCTTTGGGCATTTGGTCTGAGAATTGTTTGGAGCCATTTTCATTAGCCAGAAACCTAGTGTAGTTTCTGTGTGTGTGGTTATCTACAAAGCCAGCAAGGAGTAGTTGGATCATTGTATTCCTACAGCAGCCTGTTGACATTATGCAGCATTATGCAGTATTTAGGTCACTGCAGGACCTCTGCAGTAGCTGGTGTTACTAGCTGCACAGAAAACTTACAATCAGTTAGTCTCGAGCCTACAAGAGGAAGGACCTTTGCTTAGGGTATTAATCTAAGGCTCAGGAGATAATAGTCCACTTCCCTGCTCTGCAAAAGATTTCCCCATTGGCCTTTAACAAATCATTCACTTCCTCCAGTCTTCTGTTCCTCATCTAGAAAATAAATATGGCATCGTCCTGCTGGACTGCCCCTAGGAGAATTAGTTCTTTGTGTCTATTAAAAGGTAACATGGTTTGTTCTGAGTTCTGATTTCTTCTGTTGGCAGGAGCCACTGCAGCCATCACAATGTTTTCATGCAATTCAGGAGGTTGGTTTACCTCTCCTGAGGTGTAAGAAGGAGGGAAAAGGAACAGCCTTGTCATCAGACTCCCATTTCACTGAGGCCACGCTAGATGCTGCAGAGCAGCCAGGTCACATCTGTGATGTGCGATTGGCCAGTGAATTGCTGCATGAAGCTGGCAGGAGGCTAGATGTGCCCTTGTGCCCATTGGGGTTGTAAACAGAGTTAAAGTTCTGGACACAGCAGTAACAGGGTAGCTTTCTGTCTGACACTGTAAAAAAAAACAGAAACAACCACAAAACCACAGCAACAATGAAGTTTAGAGTGCCTTGGTAAAGAAAGGTGTACTTCCTCATCATCCATTTAATTTTGGTAATTGCTTGTTTTAGCTCAGTCTTTGAATGGTTTTTGRATGTGAAGAAGCCTCCTTGAGAACAGTTTGTTGTACTAAAACATATAAATACCTTGGAAATTCTCGGGCAGTTGAGAGTGACTCACTGCTTTAGCACCAGTGCTGGAGATCATTTGCAAAATGCAGTTTAAATAACCAGTACATGCACACTGGCCAAGTGTTTTCAGAGAGTGAAGGAACCAGTTAAGCCTAATCAAATGTAGCTGGATGCAGCGCAGAGATAAGCCAAACTTCTCCCTGTCCCCAGTGCATGGGGGGTATTGAGATGGTGTTCTCACACTGAGCTAAGTCATTTTGTCTGTCTGAGGGCTGCTTCTTAAAAGCTTTGATGTGGTGCGTATCCAGTCAATGATGGATTCAAGAGSATAATCAAATGCAACATGATACGATAAATAGCTGTTCAGGTAGAAAAGCTCCCCCCCCTTTCCTCCCAGGAATCCTGTTCCTTTGCATCAGGMAAAGGTGATGGTTTTTAGTTACAGTATCTCCTGTGAAGTAACTTGAATCAGCTAACAGGGAYTTGCTGGAGTATTCTGTGCCTCTGCTTAATCCTTCTGGGTCTGTGCTACACCAGCAGCAGGCAAACAGCTGCTCATGTCCAGCTCCACACGCCTTACCAGCAAACCTGAGGCTCTTCCAAGCGAGCAGCTTTAACAACAAAGTTAAAAGGATCTTCTTTTAATCACCTCTGTATCTGAACAAAGTTGGATGTTTAAGTGCAGGTAATATAAGAGCAAAAAAAGCAAACAAAGGAAAAACAGGTGAAACTGTTGTAATTCATATTTTCAGCAAACCCAGTTCCAGACAGCATGCGCTAAGGGCAGCGGGCCTGCGCAATGGGTGATGATACACAACCATGTTTAAGATTGATACAGAAAAATTGCATGACATACTGAAGTAACAGCCTTTCAACTTAGAATATTAAAAGGATGATAGTTTTGAAGAGGAATAGTTTGAATTTTAGGTGTTTTAACTAAAACAAATGTTGTACACATAATCCTTTTTATTAATAAACTGTTTTATTTCCTAAGAAGTCATATATGAGATGGCAAATGCTAAGTAAGAAGAATACCATTAATGTAAAAGATAAATTCTTTTTAAAATATTGAGTCTGACAAAGCTTCATGTTTAGAGAAATGTCTAGTGGAGTGTGGACAGGGCTTTTCCTAACTGWGTGGAGAAGATTATTTTGGGAGGAAAATGGATTTAAATATGTAAGAATTGAGATTTATGGGCAGTACTTCTTTAAAGGGTCTTTCCATTTATTCCAACATCACAAATGAAACTTGTCTTATTCCTTGGAGTTACCATTGGAGTTATTTTTTTCTGTCTAACTGGAAATGCCTTTTAGCAGTGGTGCTCATGTTCTGACTTGACCTCCAATCACTCACGGCTAGTTCACGTTCAGGTCTTCCGCTGGGCTGCACATCACATCCATCCAAACCGTAGGTGACATGTTAGTGCTAGTGGTAGGTTTGTTCAACCCTTGTTCAACCTGAACAGTTAATTTTTGACAAATCTTCCCAAGGGCCTTCTGAAAGTTGAGATGTCGAAGACGTATGAAATTTGTTTAGCAAACCTCTTTTAGAAGTTTCACGTCTGGCGCTAGGTCAGAGACAAATGGACTCTGTTTTAAGCTGGTGATACCTAGCGCTTCTCACTGTTTGCTGTGAGAGGGGCCTTGTGGGTCTGGCTTTGTGTGGCAGACAGGGATCTGGGCTCCCTGCCTGTTCTGGTCCTGAGCTTTGGGGAAGGGGGAGGAGCGGAGTAGTATCTGTGAGTATTTTAACTCTTCACCTTGGCTCACTTCTYGGCCACCTCTTGCCCTATGGCTCCTGTGGCCTCGCACAACTCACCGGCCAGGGGAATGGGCAGAGGAGGAGGCCAGGCAGGGTCCCCCTGGATCTCTCCTTGGTGGAGCAGCGTATTTCCTGAAAATGGACTTAGCAGAGAGCCTTTTTGTGTAAGCAAAGCATGAGATGCGCCAAGCGATGCTCTGGGCAAGCACTCACCCTGGGACTCCTGTTTTGCAGGCTAGTGCCAAATCCAAGTTACGAGTGAGCCAGGGACCCCTCTGTTTTAAGGCAGCTTTTGGAGTTCAAGGGAATTAAAATGACCTTTGTAGGCATTGCCATACACTCCTTGACTGCATTTTCCAGAACTTTCTATCACTGAAAAACTGGATCTTGGCAGTTGGCTGGTGCTCCCACCTACTTCAGCTGAATAGGCTTTTTGGGCTGGATGCCTCCATAGCACAAAAAGAGTAAGGGAAATTTTAGCTGATTTACTAAGCAGTGATGCTTTTGAGCCAGATAGTTTCCATCAGAATATAAAACAAATGTGCAGTAGGACATCAAATGCAGGATATCTCTGCTCATTCTGTGTTTTTGTAGTCAGATGTTTACTACAAAGTCCAGTATTAGATAAAAATTGGGAAAGGAGAGGAGAAACTTTTTCAAATGAGTTTCTCTAGGCTTTAATTAGCCTATATTAGTAGTTCATAAGTGTTGGCAAATGGACAAATCAGGAAGACTGCAAACCYGCTTAGCAAACACTAGACCAGGTCTGTGCATGCACGATAAGCTTGTTGCACCAGTGCCACTGTGGAGTCCTTGCACCAGGAGCCTGCACGTTGTTTCACGTGGCAAGAAAATGTATGCTAGTGTAGCCTTGTGGAAAAACCTGCTTGAAATCAGGAAATGCTGTGGCTTCTTYGTACAAAAACAGTGCCAAGACCCCTCAGAGCGAGGTGGCCGCGGGTAGCTGCATCCCTGCCTCCTTCTGCTCCAAGAGCCCGCCTCCAGCCGARGGAGGATGCCACTGGCAGACGCTACAGAGCCAGGCAGAGGCCTTTGAAGAACTCTAATTTCACAAGTCGATATAAAACTATGCTGTGGGCAGACTGGTGATAAAGATGCGCATTGGGAAGGCTTGAGGGCTTACTAAAGGCAAGCAGGAGGACAGCAGGAGTCAGGGGAGCAGGCATATGACTGACAAGCCTGTGCGGCACTTAAAATCTGCTCATCCTTTCCTGCCCCAGTGGAGCCTGTGATGAGAAAGACACAATAATAGCCCAGGTRCACTTGCTCTTGAGCTATGTTTTCAGTACAAACTTCTCTTAGTGAAAGCCTGGGATTTTCAGAAGGATGCACAGAAATTAGATGACAAATCCTAAATGATTCATGAGTGCCCATGAGAAGCAGGGTTATTACATGGTGAGAGATGGTCCTGAAAGCAAGGCACTTTGTTAGGATGTCACTGTATGAAAAACTGAGAGCACTTTTCCTTTATGTGAAATGTGGATACTATTGCCGAAATTCAACTTTCAGTCTCTGATGCTGCTTGTGTAATCGTCTGCTTTGCATTTCTGAGGACTGTAACTTCTCTTAGTTGGAAAAGAAAAGCAGAAAGAGGTTCTCCTATACTGTTTGCTATATGTGCAAACACTTCTCTTTTCTCTGAGGTCTCCCTTAAATTGTTCAGCTAYGTTATTGTCTAATATGCACATCCAGAGGAAACGGGTTGACCTGCCTATTGCTTTCTCAGATTCAGAACAGTAAAATGGGCTTCACCTGCTGTTGTCATTGCTTGAGCTTASATCCGTGGCTAACATGTTATTTTGGATAATAGTGTCTTTTTGCTCTGATTAGAATTTCCATTAAATGACTGTTTTCAGGATATTGAAACACTCACTTTAAGGTGTGTGTTTTATCTCTACATGTACTTAACTGCTCAAGTGCTGCCACAGTATTCCATTGCTAAGGAAATAGATTCCTTTTCTGGATATGTATTTTTCATGTCTCAGCTTATGCCTCTGCTGTAAGATCATGTTTTTTCACATGAACACATTCAAGTGAGTTGCRGGACTAGTAATTCCTACAAACTTGTTGTCTTACAAAGGCATAAGAAAGAGCAGAAAGGAGAACTCTCATGAGGGGAGAGAGAATGATTTTTGGTTTTGTTTGCTTAATTCTGAACAGTTAAGCAAATTTGTGCACTGTAGTCAAGTACAGTCGTTGTCCTAACAGAAAATTTTTACAGCACTTAAGTGCCCACTGTAATGTTACACTTTGCATTGGGAATGGTCCCAAATGGATATCAAGTTGCGTAAGGCCCTGCTTGTGTACCCCAAGTTGTATGAGGTGTGTTGCAAACATTTATTTTGTCTCTCCATGCATAAAAACAGAACAGTGTGATGCCAAAGCAGAATATCACACCACCTGCTGATGATCGACAGCAGCATGAAACCCACCAGGATTCCAGGAACATCTCCAACCTCTCCACATCTGCAGTCTTTTCAGATCTCAGCAAGGAGAGCACAGCATACTGTTTATAGCCTCTATATCTAGTCAGGATGATGGTGTTTTATATTCTTTCATCTGAGACAGTAATCATTTTGTGCAAAACATGGGTCTAGAAAATGACTAACATACAGCATAGTGTGCAAGCTTGTTGAAATACCTTTCRTTTGTTTTAAAAATAATAAGATTCTGCTATATAAATATAAAGCATAGATGCACACACAGAACTAGCTGTTGGCATGTGTGCCCCTTATCAGCAGGGCACAGAGACTTAAGTCGAGGTTGCAAGGCTCCACTGCACTACTGACCTCAGTTATTTAAACTTAGCGTAATATGACATTAGAACGCAGGAGAGGAAGAGATGGCAAAGCACAATAGTTAAGCAATCGATATTTTATCGATCACTTAAAAATGCATAACCATGTTAAAATGCAGTCCATGCACTTCAAACTTGCCTCTTAATGAAAAATATTTTTTTTGCGTTATTTAAGCAAGTTAGGAAAACACAGAGAGAGAAAACTTATATGAATTGTTACCTTAAAGCTGAAATGAAATATTTTAGTTTGGGGAAATGAAGGTTGGGGTTGGAAAGCAGAATGAGGTGGCTGTTAGTTAAAATGAGACAACTTTCAGGCTGAGGAAGTTTATTTACCTCATTGACTTGAGAAGATGGGGAGAAGAGAATGCCCAAACAACTATCCAAAATTTTCTGGGATTGGATATCTTCTCCAACTGGTATTTTCCATTCTGAATTAATAAGGATAGTGTTTGCTAGAGGAGGAATTATATATAATATGTAAATCTTACCTCTGATGAGGACCTTTATCTGCAGATTGTAGCATCTTTTTTGTCATCTTTCTGYTCTGTCCAGCCTAATGAATACTYAGCTGTTTCTTAAAAAGTGGAACARCTCCAGTAGAAGGGGGTGAATGTGCCATCTCCAGGCCCTTTACCAGCCAGGATATGACATGGGCCTGAAGGTTGGGGGACCTTAATTCAAATCCCTGCTTTTTAAAACTGGGGGACTTCTTTCAGTCCTTTCAGTTGCAGCTGTTTCATTTGCGTGGAAACATACTTGGTGAGGAAGAGGAAGRTGGAGACTGGCCCTATAGCCTAGAYGACACAATTTCTTTGTGTGAGTACCCACTCTGCTGAGCAGTTGTGTATCCAGACTGGAATGAGAAGGGAGATTGAGAGCAGCTCTACCTGGAGTAACTTACGTATCCTAGGCAGAGAGAGGAAACTGGCCTGTGTCTTGCTGGGAATTAATGGGCATCACTTGTCACAACGGGTAAGTTGGGGAAGGAAAAGAAGAGGAGGGAGAGCTTCATCTCTTGCTGAATTTCTGTGCGTCTCTGAATTTAAATTGAGTTTCTGTGCTGGCTGAGCAGCCCTGTCCCATAGTGTGGTGACTGGAGCACGCTCCTGGAGAGAGGTGTTCAAATCCTTTTGGCACAGAAGAAAATTTAATTTGCTTTCTGTCATCTATGTGTATGCTATCAACTACTTGGAAAAGGGAGAAAACGTCATGACTATGTATTCCAAGCATATTTTTTTCTAAACACAACCTTTTAACAAAAGTAATTGCAAATTCAGTCTGAATTTATGATGCTGAAATGGCATTTGGGGATGAATAAACCATAGTGAATACATACCTGCTCATATGCAAGAGGGAGAGGTGTGATATAAATGAAGGCTGGGCCAAAGGCTGGTTTTAGGCACTCGAACCATCCATCAGGTGCCATCAAGAATTCCTGATAGTGCCAGTGATTCTGGAATCTGCAGTTACTACTGCTCCTGATAACAGAGATAGACATGTAGTGGTTTGTAATATTCACACTTAATTTTGTCTTTTTTTTTTAGTATACATAATCGTAAATATTTTTAAAACTAGTATTTCAGTCTACTTCTCAGGAAACAATATGCTTATGCTAAGTTATCCTGTTGTCTCCTTTTCTAGACARTTATTTTATTCAGCAAAAATTCAGAATGTTTAAGTTACCTATATTTGAAACATGAGTCTTTTGACAAATTGTGTTCAAGCTCTCTTGATCTGGACCTTTTAATTAGTGAACCTTTACTAGTCGTAACAAAAAGAGACATCTTGCACAATTAACATTTCTAGCTGCTCGTAAATTCTTGTGTGGCTGACATCAGTTATTGGATGAATGTTGGGCCTGTGTTGTCCCCCCATGAAATATGCCATTTTGCCTCATTGAATAATGCCATTTTCCTGTGTCCATGTGTGTATGGAAACACAAAAGCCAACACTGCCTTAAGCATTTCTGCTATGTACATAATAAACAGTAGTAATGGCGTGGATCATATTTGGAGGATTGATGAACTGCAGTAAAACACTCTGAGATCCATGAATGAAATACAGTGATAGGGCAGAAAGCATCTACCTATTTCCGTGTTTGAATCTGCACTCTTTGTCGTGGGACCTTGCAGTCTCTCTTTACAGAATAAAATTACATTAAACAAACTCAAGAATTACAGCTCTAAAAGATCTCTGTGAAGTTATTTGAAGGGATCTGTCAATTCTTGGTTATTTTAATTAGCTCACCTGTGCATTTGCCAGATGGGAGACAGCTGTCAGTTTTGACACTAGACAAGAAGATACAGGCTCATCACTTATTGCCAGCTGGAAATGGACTGCAGCAAACTGTCAGAGACCTGTTCCTGGGAATTGCTGGTTAAGAGGAGTTCGCTCTAAGTAGGAGATCTGAGACTACTTGCTACAGTCAGCTGGTTTCTTTCCCTTCAAGGTTTTCAGCCCCTGGCTCTTTGGGCTAAAAAGATTTGACAGCTTCTTTGGGAAATAGTGAGCAATATACTTCTAATTGCTGATTCTGCTTCAGTCATGAACATTTTGTTTCCTTCTCATTTAATGTTGTCCAGAGAGTGGTCTTTTAGAAGGAAACAACAGAACAGTTGATGGGAACTGAGCATTTGGGTGTGCTCAGCTGTGCTGTCGTACTGGRCTAGCTAGTCTAGTAGATTTATTTCCTTTTTATACAGAGCTACAGGTTAGTTTGTTTTTCTAAAATATTATTGCTCAATTTTTAAGCTTGTTAACTGAGAGAGAGATACATAAGGAAGAGTTCATGCTATCTTAGGCAATTTATGCAAGGAACTTACAGCTGAGTTTAATGTAATTCTCAGTTTATGATTTCAGGAGCAGCACAAGGCTTATACCTGAGAGACACTGAACACTGTATTTGTATGGATTRGTTTATGAGTGGGATTTCAAAGATATTTGAGTGACTTGAAAGCTAGTGGGACTGACGTTACTTGATTGATTTGAATGCATTTGAAAATACGTTCGATATCTTTTTGGAAAGTAAAATACCTGTCAATCACTATAAGCCTAATGGCAGAAAGCAGACAAATGAAAGCATGAGAAAAAAGGGGCATAAGACAAACACACTGGCTAAAAAGATAGTATCTTCACGGTAAGCTAGACCGTTTAAAATGTTATCACTGAAAAAAAAAACCTCTACAATTTAAGTTTAATTATTATCTGAACACGGTAAGCTAGACCGTTTAAAATGTTATCACTGAAAAAAAAACCTCTACAATTTAAGTTTAATTATTATCTGAACACATTGTTGCTTTCTGAAGCTCCACAACCTCCACATCAATTTCAGAGGCCAAATCAAATTGTCTCTTGATTGTAGAYAGAGGGGGGAAAAATCCCAAGTGAACTGAACTCACACAGATTTCCGGTTTCTTTGCAAGAACCGCTTGGTCAATGGCCACAAGTCRTGGGGAGCGTGAGGAAACATGTTCTGGCTCTTGCGAATGCATGTTGTACTCTTTAAATTTTGGTGTATGTGACATTGTGTGTGGTTGTAACTTAACCAACAGAGAGGTGAGTGAGCAGTAGGAAAGTTCCTGCTCTGCCTTGGGCTTTGCTTAAAGCAGTTCTTGAGGCAGAGTTGTCTGCTCCAGAATGAAGGTGATGTGTTAGTCTGAAATAAGAGATGTCTGAGCATGGGGTTGGACTAGATGATCTCCAGAGGTCCCTTCCAGCCTTACCCRTTATATGATTCTRTGTGGCTACATGAGCTGTTTGYGAGTCTGGTGTGCGTACACAGATACTAAAGCACCCCAAATGCTAAAAGGCAAAAAAACAAAAACAGAAGAAAAAAGAAAGTATTATTTTATAGGTGTTGCTGCTAGAAACTACTGACACCTGTCAGGCAGAAAGCAGAAACATTRTTTATTCCTCATCTGTTACAAACAAGATGTTCTTACAGAGATTTCAGATTTTGAGGGACATTTTAATTCTCAGCTGATACAACATTCTTCCACTCCCCCAAACCCTTGCCTGCACTTTAGATAGTTGTTTTTAACATCTACTTTCCCTCTCAGCAATGATACAGTGCTAGTAGACCTTTGGCAAGGTATTTCTCTGTAGCTTTTCGTATTGTTCTTTTCATAAGTTAGAGAAGGAAGTCACTAATTGAGGTATAATGTGTTATAATTGCAAATGTCTATCCAAACTGTTGACTGATRTCTGACATTTTAATTGCGTGGTTGTTTAATTTGACCAGTGGTGTTATTTTAGAGTCTGTTTTGGGGAAAAGGCATCTGCCTCAAAACTTGTTAAAGAGCCAGTAGGTTTGTAGGTGAAGTTATACCAGGTTTGTCTGTTATTTCCACCAATTACTCTGGATATATAATGCTATCTTATTTTCAGTAATCTCTTTGTAAGATCATTTTCTTTTTCCTTTTCTCTAGACACCGGCATAGCCTGTAAACCTGAATTAGAATAAGGAGTTTTACATTAGGGATTGGAGTCTTGAGTGGTGCAGAACTTCTAAATAAATAATAGTGACATGATTATCAGTAATATTCAAGTCAGGTTTTCTAGAACTTGTAATTAGGCTACAAAATTTGCCATCACAAAGAAGAGCTTCAATGCTGTTGAAGTTGATGGTGCTCATGTCAGTAACATATTATATAGACTAAAAGCTTTGTTGCTTCTGCTCCTGTGCATACTCATTAAATTATGAATTTGTATTTCTTCCAAGCACTTGTGCAATAATGATCTGGTAGTGCACAGAAGTCTGACTTTCGAAGACGTAAGCACGTGCTCCTCTGTCTAAAGGGCGGTGTTGCAAGTGGCCTTCAGCCCCATGCACAAATCATCTGCTGAAACCCAGGGTCAAAGCCAAACAGCATAGGACTACAAACTAGGGAAGCTGCGTCAGCCTTTTAACAAGTATGTATATTTTGAGGCTTGTGCCTTCAAACTGGAAGTGCATAATAGAGTCTGCACTCTTGCCTAACATAGATGTGACCTATGTACTTACACACCTTCTCATGCAAATTCCTTTTACCTCCCAGAGATGCAACTCTGGGTAGTATTTAGCCCAGGAATTTCTATGGTAACAGATGATGGAAGTGAAATCCACTGTAAATTTCATGAGCCTACATGGTTGATCCTATATTTTTGTGGGAAGGTAGGGGCAGTAATTTCCTCCTGTCTGGCAAGCCATCATATGTAATTGCAAAAGACACAAAGTCTCATTTCTCCACTATTTTTCTTGAGACCTGTTAATACCTTGCTGTAGTAATTCTTTATCATAATATACTATGTTGATGGCGTGCAGCTTTAGTTTCTTTAACATCTGAGTCAAAAGCATTTTTATTGTAAAGCCTTGTCACTCNAAAAAAAAAAAAAAAAAAAAAAAGATTAGCTTCAATTTTCATCGGACTAACATCAGCCTGAAGATATTTCCATCAATTCTTGGCAGATGCTAGATGGGGTGGATACTAATAAATGTCTTTTTCCTGATTGTTTTCTTCATGCTTAAGTCCATTTTCTGTGAGCACGGTACGAGGTAATTTTAGGCTTTTAATTGTTTATGATATCTGACGCTTCCAGACTGTGTRAATGTCTCTGTATCTGTGAAAGAGAATTATTAAGCACCAGCAAAAAAACACTCCATGCTACTTGCTCTTAATACTGAGGAGGACCTGCCAAGTCTTGCAGTGTTTGCATGTGCTATAGAGGTGAAAAGAAGGGAAGCTTGGGGAGCTAATAATAGCAGCAGCTTTGTGGCTAGGAGCCTCGTAATTGTAACTCTGTGATGAGAGACTGATTCAAAACAAGTGGAATCCGTATTTCTATCTATTCCTGTGAGTCTTGGATCAGTTCTTACAAACTGAATTTGAAAAGAGATTTGGATATTTTTGTGTAAGACTGAAAGAGCCTTTCYGCTTCAGATTCAGGGAGATTTTTTTTAGCATTTGGCAGGATRTGGTTTTCAATATATTCATAATGTATTTTAAATGAAACACCCCCTGATTTTTAAGACTGTTTCATGCAATATTGGCACTGTGATTGCGATTTCAGTTGGCTAACGACTAGACTAGAACGTGGTTACTAGTATATTATTTTTGCCCRCCCTTTTGTTTGCTTCCTGCTTGGGACTGTGCATACGTTTTAGGAAAAAGTGGTAAAAAATGTGAGTTGCTGTTGTTCCGCAGGCAGCGTTGCTCTGCTCCGGTTGTGGATGGGCAGCAGTTCAGAGCTGGCGAAGCCCCTCGGTGAGCAGTTCGTTACAGTAGTAGCCAAAGACAGTGGTCCTCCCTGTTGCATCAAAACAACATGCTATTTTCAGGTGTTTCATTCGAGCCTGGGCAAGTTGCAAAGCTGCGTCAGAGCTACCTTCTGCAACACGTTAATGACTTTGTTAATGGAGCCTCCTCCTTTATGCAAGTGAAGGACGCAGAGTAAATTTTCTTTGAAGCAGATTAATGATCTGCTCAGATATTAAAGGTTCAGATTTGCGAGCCTTAATTGTATTTTATTCTGATTTGTGTTTTCCACTGTCGTCTTTTTTTTTTTTTGTCAGCTTCACAGGGAATGTTTCTCAGTAGTGAATAAGGCAGCAGCTCCAGATTTGACCTGTGTAATTATTTATTGTGGGAAAACATACTCAAGGAATACCATGACTAGGCTGGACTGAGGATCACTAAGCTTTCAGGAACTGACTGAAAGGTGTTAGTTCTCGTCATTCAGTAGCGTGGAACCCARTATTTCCAAAGCACACAGGTTCTGCGGTCGTGGAAAACAAAGAGTGTGTTGTATCTTTAGAGGACTGCAGTCATAATATTGAACATTTCACCCTAAAACCATAAAGTGTGCAGCTGATCTACTATTTGCTATTGAATGGGAGAACTGTAAGGGATTACAGAAGTATATCTATGATTACTGTGTCCAGTGAAAGAGATTAGCTGTTCAAATTTCATATTTTACAAGGACTTTGAAAGGACAGATTTTTGGTCTCTATTATATTAGATAATTCAACTGATGAAAGRGGAGTTAAACCAGAATAGCAATTCTGAGTCCTTATTTTTTTTATGTACATAAAACATAGCAACATAACCTAAATAACAGTAGGATGGAAATGCATGTTACCTAATTCTCCTCTACAAACTTCCTTGTTTGTTTTTCACTTTTGTAAGGGTTGTTTCTAGCACATCATGCTGGAAACATCATGTGAAACTATCGTGATCTCATGGATAAATAACAAGAAACAAAATATGGTCAATTTTCTCACTGGCAAGATGGCAGCCTGGGTGTTCTGCTGGATCTGCTGTGATGTGTAGGTACAGAGAGTCAACATACGCATAAATGATCTTAAAAGGGGATGAACAGGGGGCAACGGAGTTTGCAGGCAGTATGATATTATTTAGAGTACTAAAGAGGAGGGCCAACGGCAAGGAATTAAGTGGCTATTAAGTGACTTGGTGATAAAATGGCTGGTAAATTCAATATACGTAGATGTAAAACGATGTCCTGGAGGAGGGGGGGAAATCCATCGTCACATATGGAGTGGTGGACTCAAGGCATGTTCCACTGTAAAAATAAGAATAAAGACATTTTTCCTCTCCGCAGCTGGCTTTCTGGAATGAAGGCTACAGCTCGCCTCTCTACCACCAGGACAACCTTTTTTATTGAAGACAAAACACTCAGCTAGTTTTCAGTTCAGACCACACAAACACAGAATAATACACTGAATACCTAATACACTGAAAGGCAGGACTAGATGAGTCTTTACGTTTCGGTGGTTAAATTATTCCAAATTCCTAGGTGTGGTACTTCTATTTTTGCAATGCAGGTATTCAGACAGGTATTATCTTGTAGATTATGACTGACTGTGTTCTGGGTTCATGAGGGCTCAGTTACAGTGTGCTCAGATGGGTGCTGAGGCCCTAGGAGTGGCTTAGCCTGTGTCCATACATCAGAACAGCCGTAGTGGGTCAGGCCAAGCGCCCGCGTAGCGCAGTGTCCTAGCTCCTGCCGTGGCCGTAGGGAAATGCCAAAGGAAGCAGTAAGAACAAGACTTTTGTATGTGCCGCTTCTCACAAGTGCCTTTACAGCTTCCAAATATTTTTAGCTCAGAAAATTTCCTGAGCAGGATACAGATTTTTTCTGTTTGGTAACCCTCAATGGTTTTCTCTACCAACTATTTGCCTTGTTTTCTGTCCAGACTTTTTGCACTCAGACACCCATCATTAGCATGTTTCACAYGCCTGCTACCTCTTGGGGAAGAACCTTGTACTTTGGCTTGTGTGCGACTCCTGCTCCAAATGACAGTGTCATTTGATGCTTTACTTCCCATTTTGGACAAGACACTGTATAATCAATTCCTACCCACCGCTCTTTGTGCCACATTTGATTTTGTACATCCCTGTCATAGGCTTTCCTCTACTGCATACCGTGGCCTTTGAGTAAAGTAGGCATTTAAATTGCTCTATCAATCTTTTGGTTGGATGAGATAACACTATTGTTTGTTGAGCGTATCATCAGCCTTTTATCTTGTTGCAAGGTGATCTTGTACTGTAACAGCTTGCTTATATTTTGAACGGATGAGAAAACCTAGTGTAGATGCTCTGAAACGTCCTCATGAAACAATGTGAGTGCCCAGTCCCTTCATGTTACTATTCAGGGARAGCAACTTGGAGCTAAAATAGATATTTCTAGAGAAACATCAGCTCAATACAGGTAATGAAGCGGAAAGAGCAGCAGGTAGTAGGGAGCCAGCAGAGGGAAATGACTGAAAGACTAATTGTAGGATTAGTTGTTTCACTTGACTTTTTGAAAGGAACGTCATAATTAACTAAATCTACTACATATTCTACCTCTGTACAAAGGTGAGAATTTAAGCACTGCCAACTGGAGTTAAAGATGTTGGAAGGTAGGAAATAATTCAGACATCTTTAAAGAGTTCAAGTTGGAAAGCATAGAGTYAAATTGGAAATTTTAAACATTCGAATTTTGCCTGTGTACTGTCAACAAAAAGTTATTATCTAAATCCTTCGCTGACTGACTAGCTGAAATACTTTTTCAGAGATTTTTAAACATAAGACTCTAGATTCAATTCCTAAAGGTGAATTTTTAAGCATCTGAGGGAGCAAGGAACAGAAGTTGTCACTGATGCTAGACAAATTCTGAAATGTTTCATCAAGATGTGATGATGGATTCTTTATTGCTGTCAGTTTTTAAATATGTGTCTGGATGTTCTTCTAAAAGATGTGGGCTAGTTGCAATAAGATTCCCATCAAGAAATCCCATTCAGGGCAATCCTATGGCCTGTCTCACACTGGATGTCACATTACAGTTGTTTTTTCTGGCCTTATCATAAATGAATCAATGAAATCCRTATTACTGAAAAATGTCCATGCTGAGTTGTTTAAATGGTCTTCAGTGCAGAGCACAATAAATTCAAGTAACATTGCTGGGCACTCCRTATTTGAAAATCAAATAGATATTTCACATATTTATGTATCTCCACCCAGTTTTTTAGRTATTTGGGAGAGAAATTTTGGCCCTAATCTCTAAAAGCTGTGTATTGATTCTACAAATACAGCTTGAGAACTGTTTCAGGATTTTAAAAAAGGCAGAATATTTCCTCAAAACTTGCTACAGGCTGTGGCACCCTCACAACTGGTTAGTACCAAGGAACGGGAAATGTGCTGGATGTAATCCTGTCTTCCTTCCTTCCCTTGGACACCTCTGGTGTGCATGCAGGAACGTGGCCACAGGGTACTTGCCGTCATAGGTCAATGGGATGTATAGGTGCATGAGTGCAAGTGGACATGCAAGTGCCTTCCTCCGCTTCTTTAAGTGTATTGTCCAATAATAAAATTGTTACTGAGTTATCGTTACTGGATGCCTCAGTCAAATGCTTGTGAGATGATTGCAGTAATCTGTGCCTAACAGAGCTATTTTTCAAACTTGTTGCAAATCTAGGCTGAAGCCCCACAGTACTCATATTCCTGACAGCTTGGAAAGGTTTCTAGTGAAGCTACCTGACCTAGGACCTCTTTAATGAAAATGGAGTTACAAACTAGACTTGAGAGTGGATGTGTGATGTATACACTCTTAGGCCTGGCATTTAAATTTCGGCCATCGTTTCTTGTTATGTCATCTCAGTTCAGTATTTCATCTCATCTCCGTCATGTTTCAGTTTTCACATATTGCTAAAATGCTCCCACTAGATTTTTATCTGTGTGCTTAGCTCCTGAAGATGATATTGCGGAGGCCTACCTGGCTTTTAGAGTAGAGGTGCGCTATATTTGCACTGGTTGGAGCGTAACACATGCTAGGAGGGTATAAAACAAGCACTATCCCTTCCCAGACAAAAGTGAATGCTTGAAAGAGTGATAAAGAGGAAGGGAGCTAAAAACTATCTTAGCATCTTTGCCATTATATTTTGGCTTTTAACTTTGATTAAGATCCATATTTGTAGCTCTATCAAATTCCACATGAAAATTGCCATATAGGCAAGAGGAAGGCCCAGACTTTTCTTCCTTGTAACAAATGAAACCTGTTTTCTATTCCCTTGTGCTCTTATTTCTTGTGGATGCAGATGTACATATGTCAGCATAACAAACATGTTTTCTGAATGCCTGGGATGCTGCTGAAGTTACTTAGCCACTTTAAAATTGCTTTTTCCTCAACAATTGTAGGAGAACAGTCCATCCAAAACAAATTATTCATACTTTTATTTGCAAGGACTGGCATTTAATCTTAAAAAAGACAACAGCAAAGGAAATCTAGGATGCAGTTATATAAAGTCTTTTCAATTACTGCTGAGGTTTGCATGGTTATAAAACTTATGCTTAATATGTAACTGTGGAGCTGTTTTGAGAAAATACGGCATTGAGGAGCTTGCCRAAGAGGAGGCTAGCAACAGCTTCGCCTAACTAGTCTTCCTAAGGACAAATTGCTGTCTGACAGGTATTTATCCAGAGTCTTATGAGTTAATTAAAAGGAGGCAGTTGGGGATTTTGGAGGCTGCATCCCCTGTACTGTGCGAGTGCAGCTCACCACATAGATGTATATGTCTGTAAGATGTTGAACTGTATGAGATACCCAAGGACTGCATTTTTGCATTAGTGCCAGTGATTGCTGCTGTGGTGCAGTTGCCTTATAGCTGGTGTAAGGCTTCATATGGAAAAAGGAAATTAGGGATCTTGTTAGCATGGTAGTGATTAGCCATGCTAAAGGTGGTGTCTAAAGTAATCGCTACCTCCACATGTGTTCCTGCTTCACGTACACTCTGATCTCCTGGTAAAGGAGAGCACAGGGCGCCGAGGCTGACCACCACGCAGCTCCTCCACATCCACATCCGTTTAGCATAAACAGGTCTCATCTGGGCAGTGAAATGGAAAGCCATGGGGGCTCTGGGGACGTGAGCACTGCTGCTAATGGGCCTCTCAGTGTTYGCCTTTCTGTGTTTTCTAGTAAATTTGCTTCACTTGTACTCAAGCACGAGCCTGGGCTACCTGCTGCACGAGAAGCAGCGGCTAGTACAAGTACTAGTTGAGCTGGCCTGTTAATACGTTATAGCTTGGGACTTGCTGAGGACCTGCCTCCTCTTCTGCATGACGCAGCAGCAGGGCAGCTTCTGTCAAGCAGCCTGTCCGTTCAGGTGACAGCAGCCCATCCTTAAAGTCAGAGGTGCTCCAGGACTGCCGGGCAAGGCCCTGCGCAGGGTTGGGACCAGAGGAGCACGTTGCGAAGCAGCCTGGCCTCTAGCTGTTAAAGCGCCCGAACGCCTTCGCTGGGGACGCCTGCGAGGGCAGCCGCTGCCGCGCGCCCCTTCTGCGCGTTCGGGGAAGAGGAACAGTCTAGCTCGGCCRGTCAGGCTGAAACTGCTCTTGTGCAAAGACAGGCTCACGTGCAAAGTGGCATCGTTCCCATCAACTGCCTGTCCGGCTGGCACAGCGCTGTGCGGCACTGGGGTGTCCACGCTGACGCCAAACACACGCTCCGGAGAGGCAGTATCCGGGGGCACAGACGTCTGCACACACTAATTGCGCTGGCTCATCGCTGCCTTCGTTTGCTGGGGCTTGGTGCCCCCGGGGCAGCCTTAGCTTACTGCTCGAGTGAGCCTCCGGAGACGGGGCCTCGTATCCCTGCTCCAGCAGAGCACCCGGTGCAGCCGCGCTGGGCACTGGCCTGGCACCTTCCTCCCGGTAACATACTGGGCCGTCTGTCCACGCGGGGGGTGCCGTTAGCCCCGAGCGCTGCATTGATTTTTCCCTTCCCAGCAAGTGCTGTTCCTCTGCTTCCACAGATTATGCTCCTGTGTCCACTGTGAACTGATCCCACGATGGACTGAGTTTCCTGAAAAAACAAAAATACCGTGAAGTACTCTGTTTTGTCGAAATCTTACTGTATCACAGAATGGGTGAGGTTGGAAGGGACCTCTGGAGATCATCTAGTCCAATGCCCATGCTCAAGCATGTTAGACAGGGTTGCATCCAGGCGGGCCTTGAGCATCTCCAGGGAAGGAGACTCCACAACCTCTCTGGGCAACTTGTTCCAGTGCTCCRTCACTCTCACAGGGAAGAAAGTCGTATACCTAGCTTCTCTTTGCAGCTTGGAAATAAAATATCCTTCCTGCTAATTTTGTTCTTTTCCATCTAGGAAACACTGCCAACTCTGACAACTTCTTCTTTCCAAAGACCCAGTGTTAAGATATCTTTTTCCCTGCTTCGCAATGGCAAAAATGTCAAGAAGCATTGAAGTCAGGAGAAACASTCATTTTGTGTGTGCCAGTGAAGCAGTGCTTATTATGATTATTTTAATTTAAATCTCTCTGCAGCAGAGGGATGAGTTTGTTTACGCATTTTCTAATCATCGTTTGAATCTGCAAGTTATTTCTGCACTGGAATATAAGGATTTAGAGTGGGTTTTCCCAAAAGCAGCTGAAGAGATTAGGTATCACTGTTCGTTGGAAGTTGGGGGTTATATCTTTTATACTCCCCTTTGAAAACCTCACCGTAAGGGCCTCCCACTTGCAAACCAAATTTACTAGTTCTGCTTTAATGCTGCACTGGAGAGTACCCTGTCTTCTGACTTAGAACATATTAGTATGAATATAAAAACCCATGGAGTTTCTGAAGAAAACATATTGCCAGTAAGTTCAGGAAAGAAATCGTCCCTTGCTGTGTTTTGGAGCWGTGTGGGCAGTACGAGGCATTTGTCAGCACTATAAGACCCTCAGGCTGCTCCAACAGATCGCTCAGCCTACRGGCTCAGGAAGATATAATTAGGAGAAAAAATAATTTTTTCTTTGTGTAAAGCAGTCCCCTTTTCCATGAAAATAAAGATACTAATAAAAATGTGACATTATTCAAGCCGCTGTAGTAATCAGGCTGTGGAAGGCTTCCCACTGTCCCCCACTGCAGCCCAGCTGCAGGATTCGCCTGAGCTTTGCCTCGTCCCTAACCTGTAAGCTGCTTCTCGAAGGGAGCCTGGGGAGGGAAGGGAGGGCAAAAAGCACTTCACAAACTCTGTCTGCTGCTTGCAGGGTGCAGACCCCTTAGCGGCCAAGCTGCACCAAAGTAATACCAGGTCTTTTGCATGAAGGGTAGCTGGTGAGCTCAAGGATGAGACTGCCCTAAGACATGGCAGTGGTTCTTTGCAATAATAGAAAACTGTTGCTAAACCATAGACTCAGGAAAGCAAAKCTAAGAAATCACTTATAACACAAAATAGAACAAGTAACTTCTRGGGACTGTTATATTTACAGTGGCACTGCCTTGGTGACCTCTCTGAACTGGAAAGATCCTTTTTCCTCCTTTTCTTTATGCTATAAGACAGATGATGTATGTTAAAGACGTTASAGAAATAAACCACATTCCACAAGACATCTGAAAGCTGCAAAAATGTTAGTGTAAATGTGCATAGCTTCTGCAATTGTCAGTTAAATTATTTCAGACAATTCTTTCTCTACACCCTTTGCCCCCTAAAGAGTGTGCAGCTAATCACGGCGTGAATTATGTTTCCTCTCTGTAGATTGTATTCCGGAAAATCAGCGATGTGAAACGTGAAGAAGAGGAGAGAATGAAAAGGAAGAACGAAGCACCTCTGATCTTACCACCAGATCACCCAGTCCGCCGGCTGTTTCAGAGATTCAGGCAACAAAAAGAAGCCCGGCTAGCAGCAGAGAGAGGGAGAGATCCAGATGACCTGGACGTGGAGAAAGGCAACTTTTTAGGCGAGCATTCCTCGGCACGCGCGGTGGTCAAAGCCAGCATCGTAACTGTGCGGGAGAGCCCAGCAACCCCGGTGTCCTACCAGTCTGCTTCGACTTCTGGTGCATCTGATCATGCCAAACTGCAGGCTCCGACATCGGACTACGCAGGGTGTAAAGCGTCAGGGGACTACCCTCGGCGAAAAGGCTGGGCCAAATTCAGAGATGCCTGCGGGAAAGGTGAAGACTGGAACAAAGTCTCTAAAGCAGAATCCATGGAGACTTTACCAGAGAGAACTAAAGCTTCAGGAGAAGCTACCCTGAAGAAGACAGACTCTTGTGACAGTGGCATTACAAAAAGTGACTTGCGCTTGGATAACGCTGGGGAGACRAGAAGCCCGCAGGACCGCAGTCCAGTCCTCACGGAGGTCAAGCACTCCTTTTACCCTATCCCAGAACAGACTCTTCAGGCTACCATGCTAGAGGTGAAACATGAGCTGAAAGAGGACATCAAGGCTTTAAACACAAAAATGACCAATATAGAAAAACAGCTTGCTGAGATACTTAGGATATTAACCTCAAGAAGAAGCTCCCAGTCACCACAGGAGTTGTTTGAAATATCAAGGCCCCAGTCTCCAGAATCAGAAAAAGACATGTTTGGAGCTAGCTGAGGTGTTTCTTTTTAAAAACAAAACAAGCAAACAAGCACCCCCCTAACATTTTAAATTTAATCTTTCTTGATGAAAACCAGTGAGGGACCAGTTCACTAAGCATGTTCCCTGTGTCTAAAAAGGTACGGTAACAGGAATTGCAACATCATGTCAAGATGGCAGCTGACTCTGAAGCCTTTTTGACAGCAAGGGTACAGTTTATAAAGTTTTTCTTTTCTCCATCGGTGCATATTCCCCTTCTCCCCTTCTTCCCTCAGGATGTTGGAATAAGAGTTCTGAACCCAGCAGCCAGCCCAGGGAGCGCCAGGCGACCTCTTCGGTTTTTGGAGCATGCCTTATGTAGTTAGCTCAGTTTTTGTCTATATGATAAAGACTTGCCAGGGTGCTTGTGTTTTCAGCTTTTTTTTTTCTTTTCTTTTCGCTGCTGTTGTCACTGTCTCAGTCACCTGTACAGCATGTTAAATGTCACAGTATATTTTCATATATCTGTAATAATGGAAAGAGCAGTGGGAGGTGTGTATGTCATTTCAGCTGAAAGTATGCTACTYGATATCAAAGTTATTTTTGGATAGTCAAGGAGGGCTAAAAAAAAATGGAAAAAATGTACATTTTATTTACAAATTAATATATTGCTAAACTCATTGCATTTAACAATATCCTCACAAATAGTCACAGTATTTTTGAGGTTTGTTAGTAAATAGGATCATCCACATTCTCATTCACTGGTCAAGGATATTGATTCTCAAAAACTCAGGTTCTCTCTCCGATGTCTTTGAATTTTCCTACCTTTGTCTCTAGCTCTACCAGCTGGAGGACAAGGTCTGCGTGTGCTGTGTACCTGAGCACAGCCCACGTAGCGTGTGTTGTGCTGCGTCAGAGTCATTAACCAGTTCTGCAGATTTGACGATCCATCCTGAAAATATATTGTGGCATTTGTGTCCTGTTTTCGCTACAAATCTGCACTTTTAATTCTAGTTAAATTATTTTTCAAAAGTTTCTGTTTTTATAATGCTCACTGTAGCCAAAGGCTCTCATGAAACTTTTAAAGGTTTTAGATTGTGGCATTTTCTGTACATTTAAGTGTATTGTTCCTGATCAAATCTAGCTAGAAAGCAAATGGGTAATAGGGGTAGAAACACAGTGCTTACTGTATGCAAATGCTATTGTAGCAAGGAGACAAAAAGATGTGCTTCTTAAAGAAGGAGATGTTTTTAAAATTTATATTTTCATTACTTTTTTGGAGGAAGATTCAAGCACTTTATCAAAACCAATAGTTATTATTCTTTAGGTAGGTAGCATAAATGRTATCATGGCTTCTGGATATAGCTGTATATTCACAGTAAATTCGTGCCACTGATGCAGTATGTTCACTGCTTAGCAGTAGGTTAGAGATCAGAAGCATCATGCAGCGTTTCCGGGGTTTTCGTTCTGAATGGCACTAGGTCTTTGCACAGAGTGGGAGAGGTTAACTCTCATTCTTCCATGGTACTAACTCATTTACAAAAAAAAAAAAAAAAATTTCTGAAGACTTCACATGAAGAAAGGAGGAGGCAAGGGAAATGCCCACTTTGAGAGGTTTTCTGCTGCATGGTGCAATGCCAAACTGCGTCAGAGGTCCCGGGCAAGTGTGAGGTGCGCTGGCGAAGTGACGTAGCGTGGGGCTGTGCTCTGCCACCATACTAGCTCAGCTCTTGAAATCAGTGTGTCTGTCYGTATCCAGTCCTGGGGTAACTACCCCGCTCTGAAAGATGCTACTTTTTCTGAGTGCAGCACCGCAGTCCCCAGTGCCAGGGGCAGCTGGGTTAGGATCGACTTGCAAGGGTTTTGCGCCCTGGTTCAATATGGAAGTGCCACAGCCTGTAAGTTTTTAACTAATGATTGAAATTTGCCTGAGAAACAGCTGTTGGGATCAGATTTGAAGTTACTTTCTTCCCCACAAGAAAAGGCATTAGAGAGGGGACGTGCTATGAAACCCAGGTGCCATTTCCTAAATTTATTTGTAGTTCCATGGTTAGCTTTTTCCAGTGCTAACTGGAGTCTTTTAAATTTATGTACCAAAAACATACAGTACTGACAAAAGCTCTTTTTGACCAACGTTACGCTGTCTGTTTTGTGTTTTAATCACCATAGATGACAACATTGAACTGTAATAGTTGTGTCATGATTACCAGAAATCCATACACCAATGATCTGAGTTAGAAACTATTAAATGATTTTTCCCTCTAGTGTCTTCAGTCAGTAAATTCACAGAGTAGTGAAATTATGCCCAAGGAAACCACAGATTTACTAATATTTAAGGATTTAATTGATGCCCCAAAATGCCAGTAAGGTTTTAGAACTAACTACCTTGGAGCCAGTTTTATAATCTAAGCAAACCGCTCCTCAGAGTATGTTCCAACACTAGCTTTTCTGGGTACAATATCTGAAAGACTGAAAGTCTTGCTGAACTCAGCAGGCACTTTCAGAAAGTGCCACCCATCCACGTGCAGTTGGGCAACAGGGAAATTAAGGTATTCCGGGTGGGTGAGGGAGGAAACRTTATGACCCCCAAAGCGTGTGTCTCGTATCTCAAGTATTGCAGTACGGACATACAGTTAAACGTGCAGTTGCAGGTTATGCTGCCCCTTGTTTCTCATGCTGAGTTTGTGTTTTTCAGCTGCGTTTTTTATGTGCCCTCAGGGATATGTTAAAGGTTATTCTGATGTTGCTGATTGCAAAATTTTGGAGTCACGGCAAGCTTAACCCTATGAGCCCCCTAATTAGCCACACTACCACTCATAGTACTGCGAATAACGGAGYCCGGGTGCCATTTTCCGGTACAGCCTGCAGTTCAGTGCGGTGTCGTACTGCTGGGAAACCGCAGGCTGCTGCTGCAACAGGTGGGTGCAGCGTGGAATCCGTTTTAAGGCCATTACAGGGCTTTTACAAGAGCCTTTAAAGCCATTTTTAATCCATTTGGAGAGCCATCACAGGTTGCTATACATTCTGGAATGACATTTAAAATGTCTTGTGCCTGAAGATAGAGGCSAAATCTGATTTTGGCTCACTCATGAAATCGCAGAGAAACTCTGCTCCTTCCCGGGACACCTTCAGAGGGTTTGCTTCCAGGCAGTGCCAACGGCGGCCAACATCATTCAGGCTTGCACAGACRTAACTGAGGTCAGACCCATTTTATTAAGATTTTATGGACCAGCAGATATTAAAACTAGTTGCAGGAGATTGCATCATCCCTCAATAAGCCCTATGTGTTGTATGAGAAGTTTAGAAGAGTATATTTTTTCGGATGAGGTTCAGTCTTTTGATTCCCTGGGCTACCAGTTGCTTAAAGGGAKCAAAACCTTGGCTGCTAGGGGGCTGGTCACTCCTTTGGACTGCAGGCTGACTTGGACACGTCGTGCTGTGCCAGGCTCGCGGGGTGCAGTAGTTCTCCTCTAGCGAGTGACTGAAAGCACCTGTGTTACAAGTCTGTCTTTCTCCATGGAGAAATGGAGCCTCAAAGTTAGCAGCGTAAGGCCGGGTGGTGTGTGTACCCACCGTAATGGTTACTTGTTCTTTTATTTTACTTGTCAGCTTTCCCCTTTTCTTTTGCTTCAGTGTGTTGGGTAAGCTTTTTCACTGAAACTATTTTTCAACTTAGCAATGAATGATCTCTGAACATGAAACTCGGCCCTTTTACAACCAAATGTTTGTACATACCATAAAAAAACAGAACAAACAAAAAACCTCAGTGTTAACAGTGTTCTGGCGTAATGTTTTAGCCATTTAACAACCTGCTAAATAAGCTGTACTTACCGAACAGACATTAAGTTCTCCATTTTTACTCTGTACTGGAATTAGATTTGAATCCAAAGCAGATAGTTCTGAGAAATAATTTGGTAAAATGGGAGCTTCTAGAAGTTTGTGCTTAAACTATTAAAAGTATTAAATATCAAGAGGTATACCGTTATTTGGTAMAGGATTGGAAAAGCAAAAACCAACCGCAACCCAACCGTGTTCAGATACATTTACTTCTGTCTGGTATTACGTGTATATGTTTAAAAACACCGTTCTTGCTTTAAATCTCATTCACAGTGCTGCCCTGAGTCCCAGCGAACACCCTGTTTAACAGCTTCGAAGGTGATGTTCTGCTTCTCCAGTACTTCACTTTAGTGACCGAACGAGATACTTGCTGTGAATAACTGGTGATATTTTTCCAGTCACTCTTAATCATTTGGGGAAAATATAGTACATGATTTGCCTTCACTCTATAAACAACAGTGTATGTGACTACGCTTGTGCAGACGTGTGTACCCACACACACATATATAATATCTGTGTATAGATAAGTCTATTGAACGCGTTTCTGCTAAGTAACAGCACATYCCTCATTTAATGATTATGGTTCAAGAAGGGAACTTAAACCTTCCCAGGAGATACCCGCTGAACGTCCTAGTTAGTATGTTGTGTGCTAATTGTTGAACTTTTCAGGCTGTGACTTTTCCTCAGTTTCTCTGTCAGGTCTCGAGTTTGTATCGTTAGTCTGGCTAATACAGTGCCCAAGACGAGACCTGGCCAGCGTTGGGGCGGTCCGCGGCCAGGATCGCGTGGGCGATTGCAAACGCGCGCTCTCACGGCTGGTGGGAACGTGGGGCGTAAGCCATCGTCTGCTGCTCCCTCAGTACCTCCAAAGCGAAGTTCTCGTGGCTTCTCCTGCAGGAGGGACTGTGGAATAAAGGGATTTTTTTTTCTTGGTACCGGGGGCTGTCTCTAAGGTGCTGAGCCTCTCCGTCTTCTCACGGGGCAGCATAACGYCCTGTCACTGCACCTCCGCTTTCCTGTCCTGGTGTTAGGTGTTGAGAAGCGCTACTGAATTCCTCATTTCCTCGTGGTCTCCTGTGGGTGTATCGGCAATAACARAGTCTGTGTTCCAGCTGCACTTCTCATTCATAAAGACAAACCTTTCACAGAGAGTCCCATGCAGGGAAAGCTCCAGAAGTCTGAGGTGAGGTACAGTAGATTACCGTATGCTGTAATCTGATTGAGCTTTGACCACATTGTTGTGGCAAGCATTGATTCAATTAAATAAAAATAAAGCTTTTTGCAATAAGATATATTCAACATTTAGCCTTAAGACCCTTTCATAAGCGACATAATTCAAACTGTGATTCCATTCTGCTTCCTTCTTAATGTTCTGTAGTATTTACAGTGTTGCCTAAAGATAAAGCACTTTGATTAGCTTTCTAAATCTAATGGAAATCACTTGTTGGTAATTACATTTATTTCTCCACTTACTGCCTTCTTATTAGTGTAATAAATTACTCCAATAGCCCTCTCCCCTTACGAAACAGACATAATTATTGTCTAACCACTTTTGTTGTATATCAGGGAGCCAACCTGTCCTATCGCGAAAGTGTTTGTTTCCACGATTTTTTTATAGTTCAACAGAGCTAATGTGAATTTACCTGCAACTGTAATTTGTTCCAAGCTGATTGTTGAGTGTTGTGTAAACATATTTAATGTGTAATCCCAGAACATCTCTGTAACTGGATTTAAATACCTAATGTTAACAAAACAGTTTGGGGTTTTCACTAACTGTTCTGAAAGGCTAATGATTTTTTTTTCTTCTTCCCACTGAATCTGTGACCACTAACATAGAAAAAGCATAATTTTAGCTGTAGATGAAAGAAGTTCAATAATCTTGTATCAGGATGAACTGCTATGTAAAGAAATATGATGTTTTCTAATGAATGTGTTATATTATTGTACTTACATACAATCAATATTTGTACATCTGTTGGAAACCTGTCTGCGTTTCAATATTTAGCCACCACTGCATGGACACTTTATTGATACGCAGTTACGCAGTTGCTTTGGCGCTTTTAAATGTATTTCATTTGTTCTTATCCTTTCAGAAATCCACCAAATACTCTTGTTTCTTTTTCTTTGCATTTGTCACTTTGTTCAATGAAGCATGAATAGAAAAAAAAGAACGAGTAGATACTATTTTTGTGGTCAGCAAAGCTGCTGCCAGTAGATAGACAGTGTATGTATATATATATGTGTATATATATGTATATATATGCACTGCTTTGGAATGTTCAGTTACAAATGCAGCCACCTACATTAATGATATCCCTATTCAACATTTTTAAACAAGCACAAATAATATTTGTAAAAAAAAATTAATTTTATTTATTATAGTAATAAACTATTTTATACATTACAGTTGCTTTGGTGTGCTTTTCTGTGTGTTAAATATTTGCTTATAGTATCAACAAGGGGGTTTCTAGTTACTCTTAGTTTAGAGCTTCTGGCGAGGAGTTTCGGTGCTGCTGTTCAGTGTCTCGAGGGCTATCACTAGAGCTGTTTGGTGTTGGCGGTTTGGCCATAAAAAATTCAGGTTGCTTCCTTAGATTTTAGTCCGCTGCGTCTCTGTAAAATCACAAGTTACAGTTAAGGGTCGCTGCGTTGCGCTCAGGCGCTGGGCGAGGTCGGTAGTTTTCGGGCGGTCGGCAGCGTGCCGCACTGACCGCCGCTCCCAAGGCGAGATCGCCCCGAGGCTCTCGGGGGCCTCCCCGGCGCGGTCTCCGGCTGCCCGGAGGGGGCACGTGGGGGCTCTCAGGGTGCTTGATCGCCCGCCCRCCGGGGGCTGCCCCGCGGGACCGCGTGCCGCAGCCGGGCCGCGGACGAAGCTTCGGGGTGGCGAGCGGGGCGCGGGGGCTTCGCGGTCGCCTCTGCGCAGCGCGCCGCGGGCACAGCCGAACGGTACCGAGAGCGGCCGAGGAGTACGGCGAGGGGCTGTTTTCACCGTCACTTCTGCCTCCGCTGCAGTACGCGCTGTGACAGGATCTTCAGTCAGTAGCACTGCCTCGCTGGCCAGGATGAAAATCTCGGCTTTACCTTGTCTAATGTTATGCAGAGTTTCCTGTTCTTACTCAAACTGAAAAAATTACCATAGCAAAGACRTGTACTTTTTTTWWWWAACTTTTTTTTTTYCAGTCCCTAAAGGCTGCTGTTCTCATTTTCTGAATTCTCAATTATTTTCATTGTGCTCAGGCTTTTCCTGCATTTTTAGCAGYCTCCCTTGTTGTGTTGCAAGCTTAAATTAAYGCAAGGACAGCTAGCATGCTGCGTGCCAGGTTCCCCATCCCCACTTTCCTCCCCTTCTCAGGCCCACAGCATTTCAAGCCGAAGGTGATTAATTACAGCATTTTTTTGCCCAGGTTTGTGTGACAAATTGCAAAGGTTCACGTTCCACATGCTAGTGCCTCAGGCCTCACCTSTGAGCTGAACTAGCAGCAGGCTGAAATGCCGGCTGAGGTGCAACCCGGTGGSGAGAGCCCAGCTGCTCATCTGCTGCACCTGTGAGGGCATGGTCAGGGCCGGGGGAGGTTTCCCCACTCGCCTCCATGGTCCGTGTGGGGAGTGGAAGTGCTGGTGTCTGCTCTGCTCTGGCTTTGAGGGTAGGTAGCTGTTGCTTGTCTGATTTTTGTGCCTGGTAATGGGGGTGGGGAGAGTCCCTTCAGGGTCCAAGGTGCCTTTTAGCACCTCGGTGGCAGCCGGAAGCACTCGGGCTCCAGTGTTTTTGTGCTCTGAGCGTGGAGGAAATCTGAACAGAAARGCCCAGGTCTCCTCCGGGTGGTGGGAATTTGTGGAGCTGAAGGGCAGGGACTCTGCGCGCTCTCTCACACGCGTGCAAGAGCAATGTCTTTTATTCGCATCCATCCGTTACTGAGGGAACACCAGAAGCGTTTCCTTTACATCCATGCCAGCAACGTGTGTGCCTGGCAGCGCAGGAYGCTCGGCACAGCCCGGGCAACTCCRCGAGCGCGATACGTCCTGCTCCAGTTTGTCCGCTCCAGCAGGGCGTTGAGGCTTCGGGACGTCTTGGCTGCTGGGCTGCTTCTTGTGCRAGCCCTGGTGCTTCACTGAGGTAGGGCTGGCTAGTAAAGCTGTATATCCCACTGAGAAGGATGCAGTGTCATTATRGTATTTAATTGCAATGGGTGTATGAAGAATGTTGGCAAATAGAAATATTTTTCACCTAGAAGACTGCATTTTTGCTCCTTTCATTCTAAGTAGTATCTCTGTGGTGGTATGTAGACGCCAGGGGAAATAACCTGTCCTAGAACTGAAAGACCAAGAAGAAAACAGTGAGAGATCCAAAGAGGGCATTAGAGGAACTGAACTCCTAACATGTCTGTCAGAAGAAGATAAGAAAAAAAACTCTGCACAACCAAATCTGCAAAATATGTTTATGGTTTAGACTCTTCTTCTTCTTCTCTCTTTTTTTTTCCCTTTCCTGTTCCCCCTTCCTAAGCAAGTTCAAGCCGCCATGTAGCACAGCCAAGTTCAAATTCAAGCCTGCAAGTGGCACCGCTGTAGGTTTGGAACAAGTTTATTTTGGGGAGATTCGCCTGTAATGACAACCTCTCAACCTATTTCCCTAAAAATTCCAGCTGGTGTCATGCTGTGAAGGAGGCAACAAGTGTGTGAACAAAATCAGTTTGCTTCGGAGATGACGTGCTGTTGTTCTCCACGGTGCTTTTTTTTCAATTTGTTTACTTCTCAGCTTTGTACACCTGTACAATTTTCTTTAATATAAATAAAAAAAGACATGTTTCTTTTTAAGTGGATGTGGAAGGAAGTAAAGATAAGTCTGTACTGTGTGAATCTGGGGAGGATGTGATTTAGTTCAGATACTTGCCTCCATATCCATTTCTCAGAAAGAAACAGATTTTTCTTTTTTCTTTAAGTACATCAAGGTGGACTAAGGCCTCCGCTACCGCAGGGTGTTACCATCTGAGGGGAAATGTCAGGTGAATGGGTGAATGCTGCATTAAAACTGGGAGCTACTGTGTGCTCAGCAATAGTACCAAGGTGGCTGAACGCRACTCACTATGAAGGAAAACACAGATAGCTTTCAATCCTTTCCAGCAATCTTATTTTGTGATTTTGCTTTTACAGTTAAGCAGAGGTACTTCAGAAGACTAATGATAACTGGAAATGTCCTGAGAATTCTCAGCTGTGGAGTAAGGACAGGAAAGAGTTAAGATAATCTGTGTGTAGCCCCAAACAAAAATAAATAATTTGTTTGTGTTTTCCTTTAGGATGGTGATAGTGCACATGCAGCCAACCCGAACGTGGCTRTTGGAAGTTTTGAGATAGAAAAGGAAACTAAAACAGCTGAGCTGCAAGCTAAATTGGAGGGRAAAAAAGCCCCCATTAGGCTGGCTAAGCCTTATTGCAGAAACTGTGAAAGAGCTATGGCATGCAAACAGCTCTGGGGTGGCCGGAGTTGAGGTGGTCAAATTTTGGGTGGTAAAATGTCATTGGTGAGCAGCAAATAAAGCAGCTGTGGTCAGGTGTTCAGAGCAGCTCCGGGCTGGTTGCTGTGACCTTGGTGGCGTACAAGGTGTCGGGAGAGACTAAGGTCATGGAAGCGAATGAAGGATATACCGTAACAAAGGTTTAGTCTTGGACACCTCTCCTGGTGGAGTGAATCTGCTGCACTTCCTTTGTTCAGGAAAACCGCTACAACAGAAACATGGTTGAGGCAGAGCGAGTGCGGTCCGCAAATCCRTCGGCAGGGCAGACAGCCTGGGGGGAGTTGCAGGCAGGGGCTCTTGTGCTGAACTACCTTAAGGTGAGTTCTCCAAGTCCGGTAGAGCTGGCTCAGCAAATCTGCAGAGTAAGGTGAGCATTTGGGGGGGATAAAGAGGCTGCAGGTACACGTGGAAGAGCAGCTCTGATGGATTCTGCTTTTTTTTCTTTTAATTTCTATGATTTCTTCAATCATCTTCTCTGTCATCTGTATCAGCTCCCCATCCACTTCTCCATGTGTTTCTCTCATCTCTGAGGTCATTCTGCAAGACCACTTGTCCTACCACGTCTTTGGTCACAGTGAGCTGCTTCTCTCTTCCTCCCAGGCCTCTCCCGTGTTCCCAGACTGAAGTCCACCGCTCCCGCCTTGCCTCCCTCCATTCTTTTCAGGGCTTAAACACATCTACCACTTTCTGGGTTTTCTCTTACTTTGCTTTTGGCCCCTCTGTGAGTGTCCTCAGTGACCTGTATGCACCAGGTGGACGCCTCTGCGGTGACAAAGCTAACAAGCCATTGCYTCTCGCTTTCCATGGTTGCAAGGGAGAGGGAAGATTTACCCACAGTTTAGAGATATCGTTCTCTGGGGAATCTCGAGACTGTGGGGAATTGAAAGGTTTTCTCCATGTTTCTTACGYGTTGGAGTTTCATAGCCTGATACGGGATGGGTCTGTGGTGACCGGCTGGTAGCTTCAAGCCCAAGAAGAGCTGGATTTTGACTCTGCTGCCTGGTGATTTAGCTTGGGACCCACGGTAAGGCTACACGAGGTACTRAAGTACAGTTACCTGCCTACGTAGGCTACAGCTCTGTGTGCTGGAGGCCCGAGCAGGCAGGACGTGGGGCTGGAGAACTGCTCGGCTCGCTGGTGAGGCGGCCCGAGCGTAGGGCGGTGTTTGCCCCGGCAGGCCCAGCCGTGCCAGGTACGGCGCGTGCCGCGCAGCGGTGGGAACCGACGAAACGGTCGGCCTGGAGGCAGGACACGAAGGTGTGGGGGAACCGGCTGAGGGATCGCGGATATGGTTTGGAGCAGAGATGTGACCGAACGAATGGTATTACCCCGTAACTGTGGCATGAAACTACCACCTCAGCACAAAACTACCAGCACAAGAATAAAGAAAACCTCAACTGTAACTTAGCAGTAACATCTCTACAAGAACTGTCTCAGAAATGCAGATTCTCTCTCTGTGCAATTTGGATTATTACAAGGTAACTCACATATCYGAGACCTTAAAATAACCTTCCCTCTTCCAGCAGCAGCCTGAAAATAACTGACTCTTACTTGTTTCCTAGGATTTTCCTTCTAAATTCTTTTACCCACAGTGTAGAAGTTYTGGGTCTTTAAATATCATTTCCAGTTTTTCTTTTTGCCACCTGATTTTTGAAACTCAAATGCACTAGTGCAGGGATATCAAGTTCTGTGGTCCATAAAAATCCATTAATCTTCTCAGAAAGACCAGCTCTAGAGGGAGTGCTTATACCATTTAAATGTCACAGGTCATAGCTGAAGTTTTGTTACTGGACTGTTTTTTTTCAGTAAATGTTAATTTTTGGTGGCTAGATGATGGATCCATCAGTAATGATTCGCTTCAGCTACCCAACCATACGTAAAGCTTTTCTTCAATCCCTATTTTTGTTACCTGTATTCGGAAAGTTGCTCAGGAATTACTGTCGTCACAGGTATCCCATTTCAAGAACATTTTTGACACGTTTCTGAAAGCAGCTGGTGCAAATACTTCAGGGTATTTGCATTTAAACAAAACTGGACCTACATGCAATGAAGGGTGGTATAACCTAGTTTGTGCTCAAAATTTAATTGTGGCCAGGAATCTTCCCCATTAAGTCCTGATGTTAGCTTGACCTGCTCTCACTCAGACCTCTGCGGCTCCCAGCACGAGGAAAGAGGAGTCCTCCACGCCTCTCTAAGTGTGTTTGCTTCCCTTGTTAACGAACAGGCGATTGACTAGTGCTGCCCCGCAGKTTTAATGCAGTCATGGTCTGTGCTGGACATCGAGTGCAGGAGCCCATTTCCCCCCGGATCAGTAGTTTCCAAGATCAGTGATGTTGGCGCTGGGGCAGGAGTTTTGCTGCTGGAGACTGGGAGCTCCATGCAGGGGAGCTGCCTGGAATTTGGGCCTTGAAACTATTCAGCTCAGCCTCTTGCCCAGTGTCTAAAGACATATGGATCAGATTCATTGGATGTTTTCTTTTTCTTTTCCTCTCCTCCTGGGTCTTGTGGCATCCCTGAAAGCTTCTCGTGCTTGGAGCTGTCAATGCCTACCCCTAGGCGTGGGATGCATGAGCTGAGATGGTCCATCAGCAGCAAGCTCCAGATGCAGGTGACTCATGCCGTGGGCAGTGGGGAATTCATCTAGTTGTCAGACACTCTAGCAAAACCCCTGCTTGACATCAGSTCATTTGCTGAAAGTGGAAAATTCGAACAAAACATTTTGTCTTTTCTTCTTTTGACATGCAAATAATGAAGAAAGCAATCCACAGGCAACTGGTAAAKCTGTTGAATTTGGTGCATTTGTACACAGCACCCAATGCATCCAGCTTCTGAAGGGGGGGGGGTTTGGCAGAGAAGCACACTAAGGGTAGATCTTGGAGGTCACTTAAAACAAGAAGCAATCTGTTATAACGCAGMTTTCCCTCATTCCTCAAAGGTGTTACGAAGTCAGAGTTCTTCACAGGCCTTGCGGAGAGCAGTATTTCAGCTGTCCCCCCTGGATTAAAATATATGACTCGACTACAGAGCGGCTGTGCACTGAGAGAGTTATTTTGCCAGGCAGCGGCTGGCAGAGCCGCTCCGTCAGCATAGCATACCATGCCCAGCAATCCCCCCTGCTCGCCGCACATCCTTGAGGAAAAGCGGGGCAGCATGCCTGAGGAAGGCAAGTGCCCAGTTAGCGAGCGAGAGCTGCAACTGGCTCAAGGGGCAGCAATGACAGAGGATACTGAGCTGGCGCCCGAGAGAGCAGAGAGGCACTGTGTTATTGCTGTGACTAATAACAAAATTGCTGCAGGTTTTTACAGTTAAGCTGGTTTTTCTATGAGCTGTGGTAAGCTGGTTAGTTCTACTAATCTGCTTTTAGCTGTCAGATGTGAAAGAAAGAGATGCGAGCGAAACCTCGCTTCCCCTCTAATCAATGCAGAATTAAAGAGCGAGCCACTTCGCAGCTCTTGCCCTCCCCAATAAAAATGATGTCTGCAGGTGCTTTGTTAACCAAGTATGGGGGGGGGGGGCAGGAAAGGATGCATACGTGTGTGACATGATTACTACAGCTTTGTGGTGGCTATTAAAGCCATATACTGAGCCAGAGACCTAGTGGCTTGCCAGTCTCTAGGGACRCTTTTCAGAATCGCTTTTAAATTGTTTTGCCTCAGCAGCCAACATGTGCCCACGTGCAGCTCAGTTCCAYGGCCACCAGCTCGTTCAGCACGGCACTCGTGATTCCCAGGAACGACAGCAGTAGAGCACCCCYGACTCAGGACTAGACTTGCCTCCCCATGGGTTCAGGTGTCTTTCTTTCCCTGTACATCTCTCTTCCCCATCTTCTTCCTAGTTCCAAACCCCAAGGAAATTCCCTCGGTAAGGGAATTTTCCTCCCCTCACCTAGCCTTTTTCWTGGTAACTTGGATGTTTACTTCAGTCTTTTCCAAGCTGCTGCAACTCCCTAGGAACGTCACAGAGGACTGCTTGAAGGATGACGTTTATGCCTACCACATAATTTCAAAGAAGACATTAAGGATATYGTTACCACATGATAATGAAGAGTTGCATCCAGGTCAGGCTGAGGAATATGTCTCCATATACACTGAAGCATTTCAAGTGCAGCCTTAGATCTTAACAGAGCTGTGTGTTTGACCCAAGTGTGGCTCACACCTTGCCTACAGGTGCTTAGTAAGCAGGATGGATCAGCAATATTTCATGAGTGGGTGYGTTCTTGAAATAAACACTTTCAAGTAGGAGGAACAAGAACCCACCTGATGATAAGGCTGAGYGTGAAGAAGGAAGTTATTTCTCATATGTTAAATACTCAAATGATAGGAAATAGTTCCTCTTTCTTAAATTGTGCAAGCATATGTCATGCTTCTGACTCCGGACCAGGGCAGTAGTAGTCTGAAGGGAAGTCTCACCCAAAAGGTGTAGTTGCTTTTTAAACTTGTACTGTAAGAGACTGTGTTCCATACAGTGACAAGAGGAATAAAAGTAACCAGAGATCAAGTCCATCCAGGTGTCCCATATATAATAACTAACAATTTTTCAGTGCAGTGATACACTTACCTTTCTTACACCAAACCAGAACTAAGACAATATTCTCAAGCCAACACTAAGAAGTTTGAGCTTTATTTTTTTAGAAACAGAGAAGGATACAAAACTGTGGAAGATGTGTAAAGTACTGGAAAAATACATATATAAAAAAACAATTAGAAGAAAGAAGAATAATCTAGTTGGCCTTCAAGGTCATTCCCTGTTGAGTARGAAGCTTTGCATGCATGCAAATTGGAATCTAATCACTTTGTAGCCAGTTGTTTCATATAGTAACAGTAATAATCAATAAGATTGAAGAACAAACTCRTGACTTCTTACGCCAATGCTAATTCTATTTAATTACAAAGTTTCAGGGAATTCTTGCCCTTGGCTCAGTACTACTCCAGAAGGGAGGTCTATGGCAGATGATAGTGGTAGAAAAGTCATAGGCTGAGAGCAGTATACTTTTTTGCAACTGAGAGGATCCCTCTAAGTTGATCAGGAGAGCCATGGCTCTGGCCAAGTCACGTGCATGATAAGTCTGACTTTCAATAGGCCACTGTTTACCCTAGAAATGGCTTCCCAGGGAAATCACTGCGCTCTGATGGGGAAAACCCTTCCCTAAATATAAAGGCCTGCAGCAGCTCCCTTGCAGCAGTAAGCAATGGCCTTAGTCTTTGGAGGGAGCTACCAGTGTTTCAGAGGTAGAAAGCTGAAGCCTCTGCCATTACTTTTTCATAAACAAATGAAGAGGAAAGGGAAGGTGGCTATAGTCGTGAGCAGCAGAGAGAGACGTCAGAAATGCAAGGACTAAGCTGAAGTCTATCTTGGGGACTGAGTTGCTTGTTAAAGGTTTGTCTCAATCAACCAGCCTCTGATGAAGCTGCAGTAGGACAAGGCTAATTGCTCCTCCCAACAGGCTCAAATGGCTGCAAGGCACCAGAACAAGCTTCAGCAGAAGTCGCTCCACTTCAGGTTCAAGAAAAGGCCTGGCTTTGGGTTGAAAAGCCTCCTCTGGGGCTGGTGACCTTTTGCTGTGCCTAATGGAAAGGCTAGACCATGTGACTAAAGGTCTCCCAACTGCCCTTCAATTTTTGTTTAAAAAGAAACATCTGCTCTAAGTTTGGGGGAGGCTCTTTGTGTCACATGTGAGCAGGCTCTCCCTTTCCTTCAGATAATGGCAAGCGCAGGAGCTTTCTCATGGCTTTGATGCTTTAATGAGACAAGCAGAATTTCTCCCAGCTCTGGGCAACTCTGTTTTGGCAGAGATGCTGTTGTAGCAGGTCTGGTTGTGGGCAAAGGGCACGTAGCTCCAGCTAATTTGGTGCTTCTGTAATGGAGGATTCTTCTTTTTTTTCTTTAAGCTCTTAAAATGCTACTCCTACTACATCTTTTACTATTGCAGGAGCCGATTGCCTGGACACCAGAGAATAAAGCAAACAAAATAGATTTCCCCTTCAGACAGACCTGGAATATTTCCTTTTGCAGCAGAAAAGGACAGGAGGCAAACTGAAAATTCCCATGAAGATGGGGTTCACCCCCACAAGAGAGGTAATGTTACATGCTTTAGCACTAATACAGGCAGAGAGCACTAAAAGCCTAAGGAGCTGAAAGATCTTACTTGATAAATAAGAAAAGCTGGTCCTTAAGAGAAGACTGGCCCTGGCCTCCCTGTTCCTTCAAAAGAAAAAGGGAAAAACCCTGAAACTAGCAAAGGGAACTGTTTAAATGAGGAATTTTAAATGAAGAAATTCAAAAGAAAAAGCAGACTTTGCTACAGTAGGAAAAATGGTAAGGCTGAAAAACTGCAGTCAGTGAGAAGAGCAGAAATATTCTAGCTTAAACCAGACAGCAATCAAAAAGAAATGATGAGCATCTTGCCCTTCACAGAGTAAAACGAGTGGAGGGTATAACCCGGTGTGCCCCTGGACAGAGGCTGAAAGAGTTTGGATTATTGAATTGTGCAGTGTAGGAAAAGGAAAGTTTTCTTTAGTATGTCAAAATAGGCAGCAAAACATTGGAAGGAAAAAAAAAACAGTCTTCAACTTAAACATAGCTGCTGTTTTATAAATATAATATAATTCATAATGATTCATAATTTCTCCCTGTCCCCTGCCATAGCCCATCAATGCTTCTGGTTTAATTCCTGAATTTGCCATCCAGAATCAATTAAATGAGCTTAACACAGTGATCATATATTTAGTTTGTTTGGCACATTCTTCTGCAGATGGCAAGTATATCCAGTGTAGAGAAGCCATTAACCTGTGAGCTGTCTTAAGAATCATCATTCACGACACCAGACCTCTGCGTCATTCTCAATTCACTGCGTACGTATGCTCCCATTCAATTCCAACGTGAGAGTAGCAGTACAGGAATCCAAGAACAGAGAGCGTTGCCCATGGCCAGCCTAAAAATAGAAAGGCAGACAATCCTAGTTAGAATAGAGTGCTGCAAGTAGAAATAATAGTCTCTTGGGATGAACAACTTATGATGCTTCTAATTAATTTTATTACTAACTCAGTATTGTAAGTAGAGCCAACCCACAAAATCCAGACTGCCTAAGCTTCAGAGGTGGCTGACCTATTAAGAGACTTAGTCTTATCCATTTACAGGGAACTGGATCAGGTTCATTTCTGCTCAGTACCTAGAAATGATACTTGCTGATTTAAAAAACGTCTATTTTAATCCCCTCCTTTGAGGCTGGTTTGTCGATCAAGCAGATCTCTGACTGAACCCTGACATTCAAAGCTGGCTGTGGTGCTTCCCAGGCACAAAGACATGCATAGCCATTATGTGAGTTATTAAAATCAGAACAAATCTTCACCAGTTACCTGTTCTGCAAAAAGGACCGAGGAAACCTCTGATTAAAGCTGTTTTGTAYATCCTGCAGCTGGGTTTAAATCTGATGCACATATTCTATTGCCCTGTAACAGCTAATGGGGTCAAAATATTATTGTGCAGGGTGCAGAACAGGCAGTCCTCTTTGSCTGATATATTTTTCCTATATATAATTTTTTACTCTTTTCCTTAAACTAAAAAGAATAATCCCACTCCCCTAATATATTYCTTTTTTTCTGGGGAAATGACATGTTTTGCTACTATTTCCAATTCTCTCTTGTGAAAGTCACTTGAACTTTTAACAGCTAAAGCAGTAGGAGGAGGGTTAACAAGCCAACAAAAAGGTCTATCACTTTCCAGAGGCAATGTAGATCAGTTTAAAATCTACATTTGTAGACTTCCAAATAGGATAAATGAATTTGCTTTTCTTGATACCTTTTGTGACAYCTCTGTTCCCTTCTTTCTCCCTCCTCCTATCTTAGACTTCGTGGCTCCATAGGTTGAAAGCCCTCGTATTAGGCCCCCTCTAAGATTTATGGAGGGGAGGAGGGCAGGGAGGACAGGGTGTGCGTGCACACATGTTGTTTTTGTTGTTGGCATAATAATTTTGGTTATCTCTACGGGATGCTCCAGTGTGAGAACCTGCTGGCCTCTAAGCAGGAGAAGCTGCTTTTTTCAAGAAGGGTTTCAGCATTCCCTTCAGGAGAAAACTGTGGACTCAAGGAACCTGCTGGTAGGAATAAAATTCCTCACAGCCTTGAAAAGGATGGAGCCTCTGCACAACACGGTATCCAGGAAGCGCTATTTCTAAAGGTATGTTTGCAAGTGATTTTACAAGCTGGCTTTGCCAAGGCTTCAGGCCAATTCCAGTCTGCAAGCTGTTTAATTGTGGTAGTATCTAGCTGAGCCTTAGCGTAATAGCCTGCCCCACAGCACGGCTCGTTGGCTGGGGCTCTGGTCTGCATTTACAGAGCCTGTGGGTGCTGTGACCCCTCCCCTGGGCTCCAAGAACCCAGGCACTGCAATTACTTGACCCTGGAACACAGCCAGAGAGCATTATTTTTCCCCAGTTAAAAGCTGTGTGTTTTACAAATCTCTAATTGTTCCATCTCGATTCTTAGTGAAATACACGACCTTAGAAGCTGAATGATTCTCACTGAGACATTTTACAACTATTAACCAATTGTCTTCAAAACAGCCTAAAGCAAAATTGTATCTTTTATTTAACATTTGCTTCACAAACGAAATTGTTCCAAAGGGCTTTTTAAACACAAATATAGTGAGGGCTTTTTGTTGTCCTCCCCCCCTTCAGTGAAATTAGGCTATTGCATACAGGGGTGAGTAGGTTTCACCTCCTGTAATAAGATAAAGTCTAGATGTGCTTTGCCTCTCATAAGATTTTACACAAAAGATGTCAATAGCTGTAATAAAAGCATACCTTTTCCCAACAGCAATATTCTGTTGCAATATTCTTTATATACACAGAGCCAGAAAGTTTAAAATGGACAGATACCAGAAGTATTTATTTTTAACAGTTTAACAGTGCTTTGGAAATCTTGCTAGATACTGATTTGGCATTAGTAAATACTTTGAAGATCTGGTACATAGAAAACGAGTCAATACTAGCTTTTAATATGGTTTTCTCCTCGTCCCAAGCTGCAGCACCACATCCTATATAAGAGATCTTGGCAAACACCTAGGTATACAGTGGAAATCTTCTCTAGATTTCTCTAGGTTTATGATTAAATTCCATGTCAGTGCCCATGACACGGGCTTCATGGGCAGCCACAGCACTGTGTCAGGTCTGTGGTAATCCTCTTGGACTCAGGCAGTTTCTCCTATACAGTAAGCAGTGCCAGGGACTGCATTCACCAGATTAGCTCCTCCCGATCTAACTAAGCTGAAGAGGAAGCAGGGAGAAAAAGTGGAATTTTTTGTTTAATCTTGCAGTAGCTGTTCTAGGCAGAGCTGCCTGGTTCCCGGTGTGCTGGCTGTGCAGCATGGGTGGGAGGCAGCGGTGCCAGAGCTGTGGGCGCCTTGGCCTTGCCAGTCCTTTCTCGCTCTGCTTTGAACCACAGGCATTGCTGCTGAGGTGGGGAAATACATACAGTACTTCCACTGTGAATGAGCAGACCCAAGGCTGCCTGTTGTGCTTCTGYTCAGGCCCAGACAATCCCAGATTAACACCACTCCACTCAACGCAGATTTGCACTTCTCGGGTGTCCACACCTGAGAAGATGCCCAGAGATAGCCTGAAGCAAGCAAGGGATCTTTGAACTGTTTTCATTCATCTATTCAATTTTATGCACTGATTGGATATAAAATAAACTTATYGAAAAGACTAAAAAACTTGGTTTCCAAGAAGAGGTCTACCAARAAGGTAACATGGGAAGGACACGTCCAGCAACATTAACCTAGCAAGAACATTATTTCAAATTCAGTCTAGCGTTTTCATATGCACATGCCCTGTGCATCACACCTCTGTGCAGTCTCTATAGAAAGAACAGCTCATGCTGCTGATTGACACAAAGCAAGTTCACAGGTACCTTTTCCTTGTATAAAGGGTTTGTCCCAGTAAACTCAAACCACCCAAAGGTACTTGGATCTCCAGTTCCTAGGGAATGAGGTGTTTGGGCCTCCTGCCCAGAGTATGAGTTGCTTTTCTCCCGTGGGCCTTCTGAGCTCCCTCTTGCTGATCTTACCCCCAGGCACAACTCAAATAGCTCTGCCTGCTGATGGCTCACCAGCATCTTCCTACCACCCTAAAGCACTACATCTTCATATAGAACATGTCATCCACTTTGCGACCTTTTCCCAACTCCACTCAGGACTGTACATATGTACATTCTAAATCACTATCTTGCTATAAAATGATATACGTAAAATGTGCTTTAAAAACAATGTTATTGAGGTTGTCATATCAAGCACACAGCTGTTAGGAAATGACCGAGTTAATTTTGCCTTTTCAAATACAAATCACATACCATCCTAAATCTTATGATTTCTTGTCTGTCTTCTGTAATTTGATTTTTAGACTTGAAGGCCAAGTTTCATGAGATGACCGAGATTTTCATCACCTTTTTTTGTGGAAAGATCAATTAGTATTCATCAACATATGCTATTTATAAATCCAGGAACAAATTCACATGCTATCTGCAAATCTAAAMATATTAAAGCTTTACCTGCACAAATTTCTTTTAACAAACATGGTTTGACTTCCCTTGTTATGGAGAAGCACTGGGTGAGAAATAGTTATGGAATCACAACCAAATTCTCTAATTATACAGGTACACTGCTCTACAAAAATCAAATATAGACTGCTTTATATACAGAGACCAAGAGGACTATGTTTTCTGTGGTGAGGAACAGCAGTGCTTTAGCTGTCTGAAGCAACATATCACACCAATGTCTCCCTAAGAAATCCCCAGCCCCAACTGTGCAGGAGATATTGCTCCGCTGCACACAGCTGATATATTGTTCAGCATTCTTGCTGGTTTAAAACCCCTCCATCTTGGGTGTTATCCATATGTTTATATACTCAAGTCTCACCATCATGAATAGGAGGCTTGCTTTCATCACATGGTCATAACAGAATTAATACAAACTAATTTCAACCGCAACAGTTTTCAGAGCTGCTCCCTTTGAACTTCCTCTCTCTTTAAAAGTGCTTCTGGACTCTTTGCAAGCATGTCTAGAAAAAGTCTGTTTCTGGCACATGCTGGATATTGTTGAAGGGAGCTGAGTAAAACCAATCCTCAAGTAAGCAGTTTGGCTCACAGCTCTCAACTGTCCTCATTACCTCACTTCAAATCATCTGAAACAACATTTTTGTGTCCATAATGAAACCCCTTCATATTTCCTCATTACACCATCATCAAAACGTTGGGCAATGGCACTTTGTACACTCCARCCTGTAAGATTTAAGAGCAAGTGACAGTAGTTACATGTTGCATTTTTAAAAAACTGCCTCAATAGCTTTGGAACTTAAATCCTGTTTTCAAATGTGACTTGGGCACAGTCCTCAAAAAGTGTTTAAGCACAGAATAGCTGTGAAGTCAACAGAAGTCAGACGATATCAGCTCCCTCTGAAAAGCTTGACTTCAGAAGCTTGCTTCTTACTGTGATTATGATTTACAAGTACCTAAGTTGCTGWAAAACCTAGCATTTGGCACAATTGATCCTTAAGCAAAACTTCACATGTGACAAGATATTGAAGCAGCTACCCTGTAAAGCAGAATTCAAGAGAGACAAGTGTGGAGAGGAGGAGGAACAGGCAGAATAAAAAGCTACAGCAAATCAGCATTAGAGGCYACAACCTCTCTTATCTACAATTACTAACATCCTTACAAGTTTAGTATCACAGTCAAATTTTTCAGGAAAACAAACAAACTCAACCCATTCCAAACTAAAGAGCAATTGAAATAAACCTATTATCTACCCCAACATTTGAAACAGAGGATATATATATATATATATATATATGTATATATACACACGTGTGTGTGTGTGTATGTGTGTATATATATATATATATATATATATATATTTCCCCCCCGAGACTATTTGTCACTTCTGGGTGGACTGTTGCTGACCATCACAGCAGGGCACATTCAACAGGACACGTTACAAACACTGTGCTCTCTAATACCTGATTACAATGTTTGGGGAGTTGGAGAAAGAAACTCTACACACTTTCAGCTGTGTTACCATTCAACAGATAGATGTGGGACTAGATGATACAAAGCACATTARAGGTGATCTAATGGGCTTATACAAAAATTGCATAAACAAAATAATACAAGATCTGGCCCAGCTCCATTGATCTGTATATGTTATGCTAAAATTGGCAGTGATCTAAACCTCATTTAAAAGAATTTCAACCTTAATTCTCTATACCACTAGAGAATTTGATTAAAAATGTATTTCTCACTAGCCTGTATTTTCTTCAGCAGTGCTACTGCAAGACTTCGGCAGTGTGCATCAGATGCTGTAGAAAAGGCTTTGGCCAGGGAAGCAGTCTTTGTATTATTTAATTCTTCCTAATCTCCTGAGTTGAGGCTCACTTTCTTTATGCTCCATGTTTCAGGCTAGGCCATTAAAAATATAAGAGCRTTAAAACTGCTAAGCAGAACCTTTCTGCCACAGGTGATAATAGGAAGAGAAAAGAAAAGCAAACAGTTTTAGCTTCCCAATTAGGAAGGGGTAAATCTACAAATCAGAACCAACCTTTCTTCTCCTCCCAGGTCTTTATTGAGAACTATATATAGCTAATGTGAAATCAAGGCACAATAAATACAAAATCTCACTATTTATCTTGGGGCATGAAAGTTGCTTGTTTGTTTTTAAAACACAGCGAGCAGGAATCAAGGCAGAAGAGACCTGCCCCTTCCAAGTAAGGTATCATCTAGGCTTGCATGCATAAAGACAACATTATACTTACGGTTAAAAGGTTGCTTAGATATTCCTATTATAGCCTTCTTAAAAATGGTGTGAACAATTACAGGAAACCAACACTTGCAAAGATTTTAGGGCATTTTCTACTCGTAATTATATGCTGATAGCATTATAGATAACAATCAAAATATCAGAGCGARGAGCCTCCTTTCATTACAGTTACTTGACGAAATATTAGAATATAAAGCTAAATCTACAGAAAAACATAAGCAGCCCCAAGGCAGCAATAAGGCACAGCTGGGAACATTGCTGCCTAGTGGCACCCRCAGTGCTGAGCTGCATATCTAGCATCCATCTTTGTAACAGAGCAGAGAGTTTCCCATAACACGTACAAAAAGATACACTGGCAGAAGAGTGAGTTAATGTCCTCTCTTCTAGAGCTTGAATTTCACGGAGATATCTGTATCTATCTAATCAGGGTTCTCCTTTCTTGGCATTAGGCTTCTATGCCAGCCTTTTCTCACACACACACAAAAAAATCTTTCTCCAGCCCTTGAAACCTGGTGCTAAGGAACTCYTAAGAAATCAAGGCTACCACCTTGAAAATTTGAACCAGAAAATTTGAACCAGGATTTCAGATATTACCAATCACCAGCAACCAAATGTTTGCGTAAAAAGGTAAAGTACTATAATTTATTTCCCCAGCTGTGATTTCTAGCTAGTGTTCCTTAGAATGATCATGACTATGAAATGCCCAAATGACCATAAAAGAATTAGTTTTTAAACGTGAAGCACTACTTCAGGATAATTATTCACTCCTCCCCTTCCTACTTAYAACACCACTTCAATTGCAATTTGCTCTTGTCATCCTCAAAAACAGGTATGTTCCCAGACTGTTTCAGCAATGCCATGGTGCTGCTTTGTCCCTCACAGCACTAAGAATATAAAAAGGACAGAGAGTGTGACAAATTTAACAGCTACTTATATCAAACTACTCTAGTATAAACCAATTGGAAATTATCACAGAGCTCTTGTACCTGAAATTCTCTGCATAACAAAAATTACATTACCTGTTATTACATGAAGCTCTAACAGAAGGGCTGAGAGCACAYCAGTAATTCACAGGAATGCTGCATTTGGGGTAATTGCTGTATCAGCGTAAAGCCAGGACTACAGCTGAGGACACTGAAGTACTTAATCACATAGATACTAAGGGCTGAATCACTTAACAGAAACCCAAACATCTTTAGGGGTGGAAGTGCACAGGTAAGGCAACCAAGCAATCTTACAATCTCTTACCAAGCCATAACAATCAATTTAGCACTAAGGTGTTTTTAATGCTTCTGGCCTCAGACTGTATGAGTTACTCCCCTTCTGCTCCTGTCCTGTTTCCACAGTGTCACCAAAGGGCGAGAAAAGCACCGATGCTACAGTTTGCACATGCAACCATAAAAAAAAAGAGAGACGGCTAAAGGCAGTAATGAGCCAACAGGAAACCCTGGCACCGACCAGTCTGTCACACTAGTGACAGATTGCATGAAACACAATTGTTGTATGCAAGTTAGCTTTAGAAAAAGGGTCATATACGATTGGATTGCTTTTTGATAACACAGTTGTTTCACTTGTTACTCGTACAGMTAACCTGAGCCTGCTTCAGTCCATAGCAATTATACATAAAAATTATCAGTAAAATAGATTAATTGCAAGTGGCTGGTGTGTAATTCATTCAAATCATTTTCATTGTGTTTTTTTTTGAAAAAAACCCTCTGTGTTAGTCCACCATCAATACCATTTGAAACACAGAAAAAAAAACTGACAAACTTAAAATTTCTTAAAAGATATCAATATTCAATTAAGTTCATAATTGGAAAATTGACTTACTTGTATATTCTGAGAAAACACATTTTGGAGTTGAAGACTACATCCAGTGAGATTAGAGAGGAAACRTCCAAGTCCCAGCTTTCAGCGTGAGCTGGAGGAAACACCCTCTGCAGCACTGCACGCCATGCCCCTACAGTTTCTGAAAATTCAGGTCTACCTGTGTTAGTTGCATAAGCYTGAATCTTATCTTAAGCAATGATGGCTAAAAAGACCATTTACACACGTATCAGAAAAATCAGACTGGCAATACACAGCAGCCATGTCAGCACGCAGAATCTGAGCCAATGCTGCCAACTGCAGTGAGCTTTTTTTCTGAGTCCAGCTCTGATTTCCTGGAATCTGGGCTGAGATGAACATGCATCCATCCAAATGTAAGACTTCTGAAGACCATGAATCTGAGCTAGTTAGGCACCACTTTGGTAACCAAGATCAAAAAAAATCTGTCAGCCTGATTCCTTTCATCTCAATGTTGAGGACAATGACATTTCCTTGCCTTTGTAACCTGGTCAGAGAAATGCAAATAAAGCACTTTAAATGTTGTTACTATACCCTAGCTATTCTCCTTTCTTTCCTCTTTTAAGAAAGCATGCCAAACAGCTGCTGAACAGCACTGTGYAGAGTGGCTCTGCACCATGCTACAAGCTAGCCTTTAAGATAGTTGTTGCACTGGTGGAACAAAGGATATGCAAGAAAAATTCTGTGACTGCTAAAATAATTTCTTAAAAAAATGTATTTTTTCAGTGATGTCATTAGCAGCATATTCCATTTTTTTCAAAGACCACGCACAATCATCAACTCCTTTATATTACATAAAAGTGCAAAATAGCATTACTTCTCCATGCTAAAAAGTTAATGCCAATATTCAGATTGTCTTATATAATGAAGTGAAACTTACTGCAGTAAGATGTAATCTTTCCTTATGCTTATTTGGTGCAGTAAAATTAGCAAGGAATATTATCTTCTACCTGGCTATTAGCCCTCTGTCCCATCTCTGCTCCCCTATTCAATGTAATAATGCAATTAAAAACCACTGCTGCAAGCATTTAACAGGACTGCTGATGGCACTAATATACACATCCTGCTCAAAACCAATTCCTGCCCTAAGGAAATAAATAAGTAACTTATTTATATACATCAGCTCTGTAGTGTTCAACTAGTTTCTTGGCTCTTTGTCCAGGTGTGTGACAAAGTGACACTTCAGTGGTTCATTCGTCTCTGCCACTTGACAGCCTTGATCRTGCTTGCGATTGCTGTAAAGCAGGAACCGATTAACTGAAGTCAGCTGTCCAACCCCAGAGTAAGCAAAACCAGATCAGCCTCAAGGCACGGTGAGGGGTAGATTTGCTTGACTCCTAACCAGAAGACATATGGGCACTATGCAGATGTTGGGTACATAAGGRCACCAGCAAGCCCTAACCCAACTCATCAGGGGCCTCCACACTGCCATTGGCCTGGGAGCTGTATTTAACTGTATTAAAAACTGTATATCGTATGCATGCTACGTATACTGTGCCTCACCCTGAGCTGACTTCTGGCTCCACCTGGGCTGTGTCTCGTCACCGTGGGCTCGTACGGCTGTCGCTGGACCCCGGCTGACCCGGCTGCTGTTGCTGGACTCGCGCCGCTCTCCTTGTTGGGGCATGGCGCTGCCTGCGCTGCTGCCCACCCGTCTCCCCGTCCCCCGTGGACCAGCTCTGATGGCAGAAATCAGACCTCAGTCCCCAACTGCAGTGGGATCTCTCCTAGGACTAAKTTCACATCTCAGGGGAGAGAAATGTAATAAGCTGGCTATGAAGCTGTTATTTCCACCGGTAAATAGGAGACCACAATGGAAGATGTGAGAACAAATTTCCATATGTACAGTCTGTTCTAAACAATCATTTTTATAAACCTCTTCACAGTATGCAGGCTTGCTTTCTCCATGAGATCAGCAGCACAATCACAATAATTAATTAATTTAGGCAACTTCGTATCAGGTCAGAGGATCCAGTATAACAGAGCTGGATCTGATTTGTTTTACTGCAAAGATCACAGTTCACACGCAATGGTGAGACTACACAGATTAGTCCTATCAAATATAATTTGGAGCTAATCAGTAAATTCCATATCTCAAGTGGACCCAGAATAAATTTAAACAAGTTTGTTTACAATCAGTAGATATCAAAATACCACTTTCTCATCTCCCTGTTTTGAAACTGTAATACCAAGGTGGGAAAACACATGAATGAAGAAGAGAATATTGTGGTTACCAGGGCTGGCAGAGCATGCACAAAGTCTGCACTACAGCCAAATGGATTGCTGTGTTTACTGAGCAATGTAAAGCCTGGCAGTAAAGATGCCCAGTTCCTTGTCATGAGATGGACCGTGCACTTGGAAGAATATGACGTGGGGAACAGTCAGAGAGGTGATCTGACRAAAGTCCTATTTGTCTGTAAACAGCCTTCCTAATCTCTCCTTTAGGGTCAACAAATGACTYGGTGACTAACTAGAGAACTCTCCTAACACAACTAACTGTTTTTTAGCATGGCAAGAGAAATGTGAAAGTGACGTATTTTTTAAAAAATAAGGTGAATAAAGTATCTTATGAATTCTGATCTGCTTATATAGGTGTGGTAAGATGGCCAAAAGCAAGCTAGCTGTGTAAAACAAGCTATCAAAGAACTACCTATGATCATTTAATGGCTGCGGTAAAAATGTACATGGGGTTAATTGGACTGGAATGGCTTCATTTTTAGTTAAAACTGCCAAAGCTAGAGGTAGACAAACCTTGATATGTTAGTGAAAGCACATTGCCAAATGAAGATGTCACAGCATCTATCATTCAGACTCATTAGTCAGAAAAGATATGAAAGACTGTCAAAAGCAGGAGTAATATTGCCTTCAGAAGAAAAATATCCTATTTCAGCAGGGGAAGCCAAAATCCCTCCCTCAGCTTCCCCCAGCAAATGTGATTAGTGCTAATTCCTTTGGCAATAATTAGGATACTTAATAGAAAGGAAAGAGGATTCCTCTTCTTCCCTTCCTCCTTTATTGCCAGTTGGATCTTCTATTAGTTCTATTACTACTAAAAATGAATTCATCATGTTGAACTGCAGCGTTTGGATGCAAAAGAGGAGCTTCTCAAAATTTATGCACCATTACTTAATGCAGCTAATTTTTGCCCAGGAAAACAAACATTTAAAGAGAAAAGTATCTTTTTATTTTATTGTTTCTTTATTTCATTCGGAAACCTAAATGCACAATCTATTTCACCAGCTACCGTACATGGCCCTACTAATTTCTTTCCAAAAACCTTTTGAATGAATACTGGCACACCCAGTACAGGTTTCAAACATYCTGCTTTTAAAATCAAATTTACTGACACACGCCTCAGCATCCTTCATGCCTGCTCACGCTGTGCACATCACGAGGGCCAGCGCTGCTCACGTGACTCTCTTCCCACTTCGGAGAAGCATTTTGCATTGGGATTTGGCTCAGGGTTCACTTTACTGCAGAACCCAAAGATAGCTATGGATAAAAGACCTTCGTCTGTCCTTCAGTGTTTCAGCAAGTATTGGACTCAAGTGAAGTGCTCAGCTGCAGTCAAAGTTTGCTGTAACAAAGAAGCTTGATTAAATAAGAGAAAGTTATCATTTGGCAGACTCCTTCAGCCATTCATAAAAGGAAAAGTCAAACACAATACTTTGATCAGAAACTCCGCTTAAGTCTTTGACTTACATCCTTGGTGACCTTTAAATTGCATTTGAATATATTTCAATTACTGAGGCAGAATAATTTTCCTGGCAGATGGACCAAAGCCATTACCAATATACTATCATCAGCTTTATCTTCCATTTTGCAGGCGTCCCTGTATCCTCTGTGGCTTTAGAGTAACGTGAGAGCGCTGAATCTGTTTTAAACTGGAACCYGATCTGCAACAGGCGGTGGGACAGTGCGGGACACCTGAGAAGCTGGGGCCAGTCTCCGCTTTGCTTTGCTCTTGGCACTACCAAAACGCAGTAAATAAGGGACAGAGAAAGCAGGGAGCAGAAGGGAGACCCAAACGGATATTCACTACACTTGACAAGACTCTGAAAATATTAAGACTGACGGGTTAAGGTGAATCTTCAGGTGGGAGGAATAAGCATCAAACGCAGACAGGTAACTGAACTAGGGAATCAGTAACCAGTAAAAGCGGGTCCAGGAAGCACGGTCAACCTCACAGCGTCAAACAAACTCTCTCTTCACCGAAAAAGAAAGCAGACGAGGCCTGCTCACCCCACACCGCTTTTTAAAAACTCTTAGACAATTATTCATCATCTCCAGAGTGAAAACAACCCGGCAAACCCCCACGGCTCCCAAGGCAACGGGAACTTCCCGGCGCTGCTCGCCAGCCTGCCTCGGCGGCGGCAGCAGCCCGCGGGCGCTCAGCCTGGCGCAGCTCGCCACGGGCCTTTGCTGGCGGCGGACATCTGGCACGTGACACCGAAAAAACAAGCAGCTTATAAAGACAACTGCTACCAAACTGAGGTGGCCTTTACTTGGGAAAAACAAGCTCCAGTCTTCCAGGGCTAACTCATAATGCTGTTTTTTTTTTTTTTTTTTTTTTTTTTTTTAAAGCTTTAAGTTGCGTACAGCAGAGTCCTGCAGGTTGGTACAGCTTCACCAGTAGCTTAATTGTAGCTCTATTTAAATCTTATTGATACAGAGGAAGTTTATTGCTTTCTCTCTTCGAAATGCAAGTGATTTTAATCTTATATCTCAATCAAACTTAACAGAACATTAAATATAAATGCTGCCGGTGGCCAACTCCTTTAACGAAGGCAGCAGTACATAAAGCTGAACTGAATTATTAATGAAATTACTCTTGTAGAACTCATATGCTGCAAGAACCCCTTGCAAAAAGTGTGCTCTGTAAATGCTAACATTTTCTAACAAACTAGCTGCTAGCTTTGATTTACGAGGAATCTAATCAGACTATGCATTACTTTTGAATCATTTAAAAATTGTCATGTAAATAATTTGTTCCGTCTTCCCAAGCCAGCACAAATTTGGCAAAACACCACATGTAATGCAAGYTTCCTGAGGTAATCTTGCGATCTTCCTTCAGTGAGTAAAAAGCTCATAAAACGGGTGTCCTTGGTTAAGTACAGTACTTTCATAGTGTCGTTTTCAAGAGAATTGATGGTTCAGCAGTAACTATAGTAACAGAAATGCGGGAAGGTTACTATAGGCATGCCTTTAAAGTTGTTTTACACACTACTGTGCCTGTACTGAAGTGAGATGATAGATATTTTATGTAACACTAATGCAGCTGTTATCATAGAAAGTCTGAAGTGTAATCAGGACAAAAAATAATCTCATTTTTGCAAAATCATGCTGAAGACTCAGCACGCTGAGATGTGACATCTGCGTGTGTGGTGGTTTCCTTCTCTGGGTTTTGGTTTTTGATTTTGCCAGGGGGTTGTTAGAGGTTAGTAACCCAGTAGTCCCTGCACTCTTGTTGACTCTGGTGTGACAACAATATCCATTGCTTTTGCTGTAATAATTATATAGGACCAGATTCCCCATGGGAAACAGCTGCCTGGCCCTGGGGAGCCCCTGCTGGCATTCAGACTGCAGCTCCCGGYGCTGGCTCAGGGCCCTGCCTCCACTGGGAGCTGCTCCGTGGTTCAATTAGAGACTTGCTAGGCCAAAGCAACCARGAGTTTCCGTATCCTTGTGGCTTGTGCGCTACCCTAGACTGGAAGGGAAGAAACAGTTCCTCTCCCCACTCTACAGACTCCTTTTTCTTGCTATCCAGCCTGAAGTAAATAGACTTCCCAGCATGGCCCAGTGGGCAGAAACTAAACCAAACGCATCCTACAGATAGATACCCTTCCTGTTTGCTAGGAGGTTTCCGAAGGCAGCTGTTCCAGCAGTGCCGAGGACATCCCACTACCCCACTTCATCTAGGGAGCAGCCAGGAAAGCCGAGGGCAGATTTTCTCCTGCGCTGTGTGAGGCCTGACACAGCATAGACAGTGATGCTGTCAGGCCAACGTGACCTGCAAAAGAGGCTGTTTGGACTGAAACTCAAAACAGGATCCTRCCTCTGTGAAGGCTGGACCAACCTAGATTACCACCTTCTTTAGAGGCAAGGACAGGAGGAGAAAGTATAGGAGTCTAGAAAGACTAGAGTATTACAACCTATTAAGATAGATAATCTTGGAAGGAAAGGGGGGGGGGATGGGATGGGGGAAAACTATTTTCTTTTCCATGCTACATTTTGCCATTTCCTCTATAGTGCCAGACCAGGTRAATGCTGGCTGAACCTTTCATCAGCAATAGTGTTACTTAGAAAAGCACAAGATAAAACTTGTGTATTTSACTTTAACGCAAGAGTCAGCCTTCCTGACAGACAGCATGGCAGTGCCTATTGCAATGTAAAGATGTGCTTGTTAGATGACTTGTTAAACAACGGCTTGGCTTTTCTAAATTGGCATAGGTAGAACAAAATGAGACATGTCTAATTCATGAAAACACCTCTTAAGTAGAACACAGGGAATTTTTCATCCGYTTTCACTGAAGCCTTTACTTTGGCTCAAGCAGCACACAAACCAATGCACTGGAAGCATCTTCTCATACTCCTGCATTCCTAGTTAGAGATCACTTTTGACTCTTTCCTCTGTGCCACTGAGCTCATGAATCCCCAAAGAACTTGGTGCCTAAACAAGGCTATGAAAAAATCACCTCCTACAGAGGAATGAATGCTGAACTGCTAACACTAGTCATTAAAGCCAAGACCCAGCTCTGCTTCTTTCCTCTATTTTTTCTTTATTTTCAAAAACAATTTTTTATTTCAAAACAATCAAAATAACAAAATTCTTTAAATCTTTACATCAAAAATACAAAACAAGATTGCAAAAGGATTCATCAGTCTATTGCCATGTTTTACAAACTACTACAATGTTAGAGTTGGCCAAAGCAGATTCAAATGACATTGGCAGAAGATACCCTTCTAGCTTTCTTCAGGACTGGTGATTAGAAATGAGGAAATGTGTTTGGGGGCTTTCAGTAAGTACGTTTTTGAGCAACTTCTTCCTACGTGTTGCTAGTGCAACATTATTTTTACTGCAATAGACATATGTGATTTTAACTTTTTTTAAATTTAGTAAATAACATCATGATGCAAAATTTGCATCTTATCAAAAAGTTTAGCTCATACAACAATGTGGATAGAGCTTCATGACAATTGACACTATCTTTCAATATAAGACTGTCTAGAAAGKATGCCTGAGAAATGATAGATGACTGCTGCTGATAGGAAAGGCCTTTAAACCTGGGTGCTATATCAGGTTCCGGGACTTTACTACTCAGCAATAAAGCTGCAAGATGATAGCAAATGTCCTAGCAAACCTATATGTACCTTACAACTAAACTAGACACATCAGCTAGCGCTATAGTAAAGTCAAATTCCTGTTCTGCATAGTTTTGCCAGTAGAAGTTACAAGAGTATTCTTACCATTAATGTTGTTTCACCTGCAGAGGAGAGATTTACCAAACTGGTACATGGTATGGATATCTGAGATGCCCTGCTAGTACAACCTGTGAGTATTTTGGTACTTGCAATGGTGCCCCTTGCATATGGCCTCAAGTGTAATAACTGAGACTACAGAGCAAGGCACCAACTAGACAGAAGTCCCTTTGTGGTTTTTCCCTCTTTGAAATGTGTTTCCCCAAAGAAAGCCAAGCTAAAACCAAACACTCCTTAGGAGGTTACTCCTGAAAAAAATGGCATTTGAGACTACCTGCATCCCTCAGGGCTAACCTCTCCTAAYGCAGGGGGCCAAAGCTTAATTATTGTGGCTCTTGCTCTAACCACAGCTAGCCTTTGCCCATTTCACCAACAGGGAGTCATTAGTAATTTTCCCCCAGGAAATACAGCTCATTATAAGCTGCTGTCAAGTATAAAATAGGCTTTGGCTCCTTTAGATTTTTTTGTTGTTTCCAGCATGACACAGAATAGAAGGCAACGTGCACTGAAGTGTTTATGTGATAAAAGGCACTACTGCCATTACGCTCATTTGAAACAGCTCGACAGCTGAAAACAACCACTTCCTGCAGTGAACTCATGTGGCAAAATTTGGATTCATTTTTGGAATTGGGCAACAGATCTTCAGGCCAGTACAGAAGAGCAATCATATCRAATGCAGACTGTGTAAAATTCAGCAAGCAGCTTTCCAAAATCAGCTTTCTGTGAGAAGGTCTCACTGACTGCAGAARACTGGTTAAGAACAATACCTTGACAGTGTTTTCTAAGGCTATGGATGTATATGTGAAGAAAGACTGTCTGCAGTGAATGTAAGTTTTAAGGTACAAGGGATAAGCTCCTCCTAAAAATTTCATATGACATAACAAAGYTCATATTTAAATACTGCTGGCAGACAATTGGTTTACCCGAGAAAAGAAGATACAGATATTATTTAAAAATAATGCCAACAAAATTTTGCTGCCAACTGTAATGGAAATAGAATCAGGTTCMCAGGGTACGATGCTGTTTTCTGAAAGGTGAATTTCACTCCTGGCAACTCAAAAGTTAAAAGCACTCAGTAATTTGGGGGACTGAGTTTGAAAGGAGCTGAAATATCGATGCCTTCTTCACTCTGGAAATATACTACTTTCTTGTGACACTTACTGAAGGACTTCACATCTATAAGTACTGGAGAAGAGAAATGACCATGTAACACAGAAGGATATAGCTGGCCACAGGACCCTCGCTCACATGACACCCTCCAGAAACATCTCCCAGAGCTCCCCATCTGATAAAGGAGTTTATTAAATATTTGAATAAACAGCAACRCTTGAGTATTTAAATAATGTAAGACTCTAGTGAAATAGCTGGAATACAACTGAACTTTATATTTGCTTTAATGAAAAAAGCAGATAAAATCTTGCATAGACAAGTCAAAATATTTCTGTAAAATGAAACTTCTGTTTATCAAATAACTACCAGACTTCTGTAAAGTGTTAGATCTTTTACTCTGATTTCCATGAAAACCATTTAGGAAACGGGAGGCATCCCTTGTTTCAGCTCTGAATCTGGAAATTTCACTTGAACAAACTTTGCTATAATCCCTCCATCTATCAGCTTCTTTACTGAAGCACTTGGTTACTTCAGAGCGACCAAGTTATTTACCTACATGACCATTCTGTGTATGGAAACGGTCCCATCCTTTTCATCRTCCCCACTGTTTTTCTCCCAAACCGTCAAGCTCTGCTCCGTGCTTTCTCAWATGCAGGCAGGCAGGCTACAGGGACTGCAAAGCTTAATACAACCTGAGGATGGATGCTAGAAGGTTTAACAGTTTGAAYAGTGTCATGTGTAACAAAAGCCCCAGCCAGGACTGACAAATGAGGCAGGACAGTAAAGCAGCATGAGGAAGTGCAAATAAAGTAACAGGTCGTAAACGGAACAAATTGTGGCGGGGTCGGGAAACAAATGCAGGTTTGCCTGGATTGAGGGYAGACAGCACAAGATGAACAACTGCTTAAAAGCAGGACCATATAGCAAAGCTGTCATGGTGAAATCACAAGAAAGAGCAGTGAAAAATACCAAGATGTAAGAGGGGAAGGCAGAACTACAAAGTAGCTGCCGTTTTCCCTGCTGCACAGACAAGTCGGCTCTGTTGACTCAAGTTTGTAACAAACTCATGTAAGCTTGAAATCATACATGCTTACGACCAATGCATGCTAATACATGATATATCTATGAACTTGTGCATGACAGGCACAAGCATCACGTGAACCCGCCCCAGAAGCCGATCAGTCTCCATACAAGCCGCTACTTCGGGATGCTGCTCCACCCAACCCCAAATCAGCTCAGAGAGAAGTTTGCATCTGTCAAGATGTGGGCAGAGCACAGGCTTGCACAGTGGCATCACAGCGTTCCCTATGCCTTTCCCAATACTACACAATACTCCATTTGTTGTTCCTGCTACTGAGCCATTGCTTTCACTGGCCTGCCCCAGAGACAGTGCCAGGCTCTCTCCTGAGTTACCGCTCAGTCAGCTCAAAGGCACGAATCTCGGATTTTGCGCTCTTCCTCCCCTTTGTCAACACACACCACTTCAGTTAAGATACAGGTGAACTGAATTTCACCTGCCGTTTTACTGCTAAGCCACTGAATCCTCGTAAGATCTTCTGCATCTCTTCACACTTGCCCCTTGTCTTTTTTTTTTTTAGCCTTAAAACCTGAGTTTCATCAGCAAAGTTGATCATGTAAAGCAGGATGTGAGGAGATAAGTAATATGCGCCTTCCAGCCACCTGGCAAAGATTTCTTCTTCCCCAGAAGCAAAGAAATGAAGTCAGAGTTCCTGTCCCTTCACAATCCAGTTCAGCTCTTGGGAAAGCACAACTGAGCCTGCTCAGGGCCTGCGGCTAAATCTTAGTCTACACCAGAATACRTAACTAACAAGCACAAATAAGCAAGATGGAGGGATGCAAGGAAGCCAGAGTGTATCTACATTAAGACCCTACCTATCCTGCAGTCCTGACACTAGCTAAGCATTTCAGACCAGATTCCAGTCYGATTTACACTGGTGCTAACTCACTCAAGTAACAATTATGTATTGCAAACATATAAAAAGCACAACTGTACTCATTAACTTGAGTATGAATTTCTGAGTAAAGAAAGAGCAGTCCGTCCATTCCTGTAAGACGAAAGGCCAAATCGTGACACATGAAGTTGTTGATCACCCCTGAGGCACAAGCTTAAGTCCCTTCCATACTTTCCTTTCTTCTCAAGTCCTCCCACACGTCAAGCCTTGACTCTAGCCTTTCAAAGAAAACTGCCAACCTGGTTATATGTGCTTCAGCCTCATAYTTGGAAATGCCTGAAGGGTTTGGCTGAGTCTTTTCTTCCAGGAGTTAGCCTGAGGAAAAGTAGAAACAAAAACTCCAAAACAAAAAAAGCAAAGAAAAAATGAATAATCTTGCAGTCGGAAAACTGAGGGTTTTAACCTCAGATTTCTAACCTAACTCTATTTATAATATATACACTTATTCTCCTTCAGGATTAGTGTAATACAGAGATTTTAGTATTAGTCATCAGTCTTCTAATCTCACTGCAAGAAAAGAGCATGTGTAAGTGCCCAGGCTGCAGAGGTATAGAAATATTTAGGAAAATATAAACACTTACATATATTAATTCAAAATTATCCTGTCTGTTAGTTCTTTATTCAGTACCACCTTAACTAGTAGCCATGAAACCTTATTATTGTCATCTTGCAAGTTGTCCCACGGGAGTAGATTTGAAGGTCATGAGTTTCTTAAAGGTCTGGTAACTTTTTTCATACAGTATAAGGGAAGGTTGTCACATGGCACCTAATCAAAACTCATTGAGTTAATTAGACATTAGAAGCAAGCCCGACTCCTTGAAGTTGCTGGTCATTTACCAATCGACTTGCCGGTGCTCAGGGTTTTGCCTTAGRGAACGTATTCCAGGCATTGAAGAAAAGGATATAAGAACATGTCTCAAAGAACCACAATCTGCAGCCTATTGAGAATTTTCTTCATAGCTTATGTCAGTGGCTGATGAGGAAATGGCAATGCAACTCACTGGTGAGCCTTGAAACCTTCCCTCCTGATATACCAATATTCTGAACTCAGCTTGCTCTTCACTGTGCACCCAAAACACACAACTCCTGTAGAAACTCTAGAGCCCTACAGAGCTATGCTCTGTGAAGCGCTCAGAATTTTCATTAAGTCTTTTTTTTTTTCTTTTCCTGATCTTTCCAAACTTCTTTCCACTTTAAAAGATCTCTAGAGGTGGCAGGAATAATCACCTCTAGGYTTTTTAGGCTTTTGCTGAACATAGAAATAAACCAACACAAACAAACAAATCCTGAAATGCAGCAGAGAGAGCTGAAAGACGGCCCTTCAGCAAATTTTTAAAAAGTGKTTTTCAGAAAATAACCCAGAATACAAAACAATCTTTAGCCAAGGTTGTTTCTTTTTTTTCCTATAAAAATAATAAAGTAAAACTCAAAACAGAACCTGTATTTTCTATTTCTGAGAAAAGAAATAATTATGAATTCAGCTATGTGTTCAGTCACTACTACCTTGGATAGACTTTGCAGCCTGGCACACAGCATTTCTGAGTAGAACAAGAGAGTTCTTCCAATTCCTTGTTAGGATTTTTCTTCCACATGATTTTACATGAAAAGTCCAGATTGTTCATCAGCCACCCATGGCTGATAGTCACCTTTCAAAAATCCTCCTGAATATTTAATTCTGCATTTTGTAATTTTAAGCCAAGTCTCTGCAGCAGAAGACCATRTGTGAAGAAGATAAAACAGAAAGCTTAACAAAAATAAGCCTCCCAATGTCCATGAGAACTTTTAATCTGAAAGATTTGAAACAATAATGCTTGGTATTTCAACATAGCTCCAAAATCAAAGAATTTTACAAATCTTGTGTATATTGCAACAAAAGACTACAACAATATAAAAACATCCATCATCAAGATGACCATGTCAGTAATTCTAGTTTAAATATGCCAAGTCAGAAGACTTCATCAACTTCCCTGAGGACTCACTCCTAATCTTACAGACTTCACAGCCCAAAATCTTTCATTGCTCAGTTAATTGAGCAATCATTTCATGCAAAAATTAGTATCATACACAGACTTATACAGAGCATCCAAACAGGCAGTGCGCTTGTATCATACATACACCTGGCGGCACAAAGCAGTCAAAGTCTGTTACTGAAATTTACTTCTGTGGTAGATGGGAGGAATCTTATGAAGAAGGAAAAGGAGACATAGGCACAAGGTGTACCAGAAGACCTAAGCACAGCAGTGGAAGGAGCATAAAGAAGGAACAGCGAAGATTTAGGACTAAAGACTTAGATGGAGTAAATACTGTGGAAGGCAGCATGTGTTGACTGATGTAAAAGGTGTCACCGAGGGCAGAACTGTATTTCAAATTTGAGGCTTAGCCAGTAAGAGGAGAGATGCAGTCCGATACTCATGATTGGATGGAYATTAAGGAATCCATTTCAAAYGATTTTTTAAAATTTATATCACATTTWAATGCATTTTGCGTTTTAAACTAACTTGTTTAAAATTTAATATGAACCAATGATGACTTTCTTGAACATCTGAATTTTTTGTGAATATTAAAATAATCTAGATAAGAAATATTGCACCACTGAGTCATACTGCAAATTTTAATATGGTAAAGAGTCAAGCTTTTAAATTAATGTAGAATTGGAATAAATAACAGCYGTAGCTGTGGATGTCAATTCAAGTTTCATAAATAATGCATCAGATAATGCTGAGACGGGAGTATCGGAGTGAACTCCTGTMCTATTTTAAGTATTTTTCTGCTACAAATTCAAATATTTTCATTTCTGAGCTTGAAGATGTTCAAGTTTTGTCCTAACTAATTTTCAGTTTCAATTTTGTTATGAGATGCAGAAAGACATTTTCTTTATTTGAACTAGCTAAAAGTTAGAAACTGGGAATCTAAAACCAGAATTGCTTGTTTTCTTCTTACTAATTACAAATAAAATCTAGATGAGAATGGAAGAGTCTGGTGCTAAAGAACTCAAGGATACAGGGCCAGACTTTCTAAAGGTCTTAGGTATCCAAGGGTGCTGACAGAACSTTAGGTGCTATTGAAAATACCTCCAAACACACAGCACTCCTTCATTTCAAAGTCACCTACTGTCATTACATGCTCCTGCCCACAGAGCACATCATCTACATCTTTAGACACCAAAGCATCTGGTTTTGATCATCAGGGTCAAGTTTTCAATCTGTCTACTCACAAGATAGGTTAAATAAAACTCTTAAGAAATTTTTAAATCTGAGATGCACATTTCTAGACTTTTGTATGTATCCAGAATATTTCAAGCAGTCTTACTTAGCTACTAAAATAGACCTAAACTGTAGTACTTATACCTTTTAATTCAGCCTTTCATCTAAAAGTAGCTGGGCACAACTTGCATAAAAAGCTATCATCTAGAAAATCAGTGTCTTATTTTCATTGTTCACACAAACTGCTTGAAATTAAGACTCTGAACAAAATGTCTAACTCATATATGAGTGTATGAATTCACAAAGGAACACTGTGATTAGCAGAAAGTACTATGTCAAGTATTATTTCTTTGGGAAAAATGATTTTTATACTGACCATCAGAAAAATACCTTCCCCCCTCTTTTTTAAAGAAAAGTAACAAACACAACATTAAAATTAAGACTACAAGATGAAAAATTTCCTGCTCATCTGTTGTACGTATAATGTAAAGCAAGGATATAGAAACACTCTGATTTTAATTACTTTTCTTTAGACTCAGGACGACTTACCACTTCCCCGTTGTAAAACCTGTATGCCTGTAAAACCCTCGAGTTGATTACTATTAGGCCTAACAGTAAGGTAGAAACACTCACGTTATTCTGACAGAGATCTCCGTTTGAATTTCACACTCTTAATCCCAGGCATCACCCGCTAATGTTGCTAGTACGTGCCTTCAAAGTACCTTGCTTACACCCATCCTCCCTCCTCCTGAGCCAGGCGGCCTCCTCCCTCTCAGCACATCACCTCCTTGCCCAGGGGACTGCCAGTTTAYCAGACCCCAACTACAGCAGCCCGGTGCTGCCAAGATGTAGCTTTTCTGAAGATTTTTCAACAGGTTGCCCAAGGAAGGTCTTTTCTGTGACCTGCAGGACGCATCCTGCGCTCTGCCTGCTTCACAACCAACGGGCCAAATCACCACTCCTATGCAAACACAGAGCAACATCAAAACCTGTTTAAAAGCCCAGCTTTCAAGGGGATAACCACCTTTTTTTTTTTTTTTTTTTTTTTTTTTTTACAAAATGGGGCCTTAGTGCTGTTCTTACTCTACGTTGTAATAAGAATCTTAACTGTCAAACTGTTTCTGCCACAGAAAACAACTCAAATATAAACTTGCAACATCTCTGCTTTTATCATCATGTCTCCCGCTCTTTGACTGAATCCATGCACGATAACATGACACACTATACTTTCTGCCAAATTACACTTRAAAGTACCACAAAGAAACCACTGATGAACGAAATCAATATCACATATTGAGAAACACAATGTGTTTTTATATATACTGAGGAACACTAACTTGACAAGATCAAACTATCAGGTTATGTTTAGAGAACATGAACCTTATAGGCAGGAACTATATCATAAGGCAAAAAGCTGTACAATTTAAAACTGAGAGGAAGATTCATGAAGCTTGTCAACACCAAATAGCAAATTTTGCTACTCTCCTACAGCATATTTGAAAATATTAAGGCAATTTTATAATAGCGCACATATTTAGAGAGTTTGAAAACATTAGAGGCCCTTCACTGAATTAACCCATACTTCTGAAATTGCCTTTGGCCATAGATAAAAATATGATTTTCCTTCTCTTTTCCCTGCCCTTCTCTTATTTTGAAAAATATTTAAAGCAAGCATTTCTAATGCATCTTTTCCATGTTTGATTTTGAGAAAGAATAATAAACTTTTCAGTGCAGACCCTAAGTAAAAACTTTGTTTGCTTCACAAAACCAGTCTTATGACTTGCATGGGTCAAGTAGTCTTTTTATATTCGGATCAGGAACACTGTCCAAAAACTAAAGCTAGAAGCTATGAAAAGTCAGAAATCTCAATGTAGTACAAAGCATCCATTCTAGCACTATCAGGTTACAAGATGATAAACCAACAAACAATCAGTTCACTTTTAACGACTTGCCTCCCATTATCACTATTTTAGAATTGCAAGACAGGTTTAGCAGGCCAGGTAAAAAGGGGATCTCAAAATCCCGAAGGTAGGTGAACACTCCTTTCACTGTAGAGATCTCTGACATGAGGGAACAGTAACATTAAAACGACATTAATAATGTAATCAAGAGGATTATTATATAGTGTTCAGACTTTATAACCTCTTCCTAAGCACTCCTAATAATAATAGATTGAAAAAACCTCCTGGTAATTGCAACACTCCCCTAGTCATTCACTATAAGTTTTTTTTTCCCTTTTTTGTGTGATTGCTTGAATTTTCTTACAGAACAGCCAAATTTTTGATAAAATCATCCCAAATGGAATTTTTGTTTCAGCTAGGAGGTTAAAATATCACATTAACCACCTGTAATTTGTTTATCCAAATGTTAAGGAGTGGTAGAAGTACCTCAATTCAGTTATGGCAGAGAAGTGTAATGATTAGGTTGTTTAAAACTCAATTAGATTTTGATTCAAACAACGCAAGAATCAAGATGTAGCACTCAGACACTCATGATAGCTTTAAAGAGCATTACTTTAAAATACGTTCAATCATACTTGGTAAACACAATCAGTAACATTTTCCTCAATAATGAGTTAATCTCCACTGTTGATGCTCATTGGCTGTGTTTGCCTGACCGAATTCATGTAATTTAGTGCACTCCCTGCATGAAACTGGCTTGTCACAAAAARTTTAGCTAGAAATTGAATTTCAGCATTTCATTACTGTAAGCCTGAATTCCTGTGTGTCAGGCAGAAGGTCCTTGCTACAATCAAGTCCTGAGAACACTGAGCGTAATGAAAGGAGGCAACCAATAAACACTCCTGCAACCAGTCAGTTGTGTGACCAGAATGTCAAACTTCACAGGATACTGGTAGTTAAATTGCCTCACYGAACAGAAATGATATGGGTTTGAAAGGATTATAAAAGGATAAATTATCCCAGCTGTTTTCATTCTTTTAAGTCACTTGTACTAAAAGATTTGCTGGAGGCAGTATTCTTCTGCTGCTTAATTTKCACAGATACTTTATAGCCACCTATAACAGCAGAGGTCTTACTGCGTGGATATTGTTTACCTATGGCAGCAAACACAAACATCCACTTTTTCTCCTTTTTAGAAGTCAAACCAAGGAGTTAGCATTCTTAAAGTTCTTTTTTCTTTATACATCACTGGCAAATAGGCATGCAATTCGTTTCTGTCACATTGCAGCAGCAGTATACTATAGTGATTGCCAGTTACTATGAACTTGCAATTTTCAGCTTTTTTAAATTTTACTTCATCTATCCAAGCCAAGTTTCATCAGATCTGCACTACTGAAAAAGTGTAGGAACAGAAGTGAGAGGGGTGCAGGTGTTCTTCTGAGCAACAATATTCATGTGTATGGAAGGAAARAGGGGTAATACCTTGTGATGATAAATATATTTGTATTTTCTCTCTCACACYATTCTCTAGAAGTGTGCTCTAGATTTCCAGTGGGGAGAAAAAAACAAGTAGCTGAATCAGCAACTCATTTATTTTCACATGAGCTTATGTGAAAGCTATTTTGGTAGGAAATAAGGTAGAGATGCTTTCCAGTTCTTAGAGGAAAAGTCCACCTGGTATTTCTTGGGATGCGATCTCATCAGAAACAGTAAACGCTGAAAGAGGAAAAATGAGCTGCTTTCTCATTAGTACTAGAAGCCCCTGCCAGCTGGGTTGGAAACAGGTGAGCATACTGTTTGGAAGCCTGTACCACTGCACCTCTTGGGTTGACAGACAGCTTTTCAACCTCCAAATGCATGAGTGCGGAGATTTTCTTCTAAACCTGAACAGCTAGACAGAGTCTTCTGTAAAATAATGCTAAATCATGTTTACTAGTTTTAAGACATGCCTAGCAGTCCTGAAGGGTGAAACAAGCTTGCTTCTCCTTCTTTAATATGGTAAGAGACCATATTTTAAGTGACAATCGTGACAAAAATATTTTATGTATTCATTATACTTGATGTGGTTATATTAAAAAATATGTGGTCAGTTACATGACAGCAGGGTTAAGTGGTAGGGGGAGAAGGGCCCCTCCTTCTCAGTTTAGATCTTTGGTTATATTAATGACATTCATTACATAGTCAAGGGRATTTTAATGTGTGCCAAAGCAAGAGAAATAACTTCAATTATTTTAATTAGTTTTCCTTCAAAACTACATATAAAAATGATAAATAGAAATGATGAAACTGATTTCCATATGCTTGCCTCTTAGCCCCCAGTGAGTGTGGGTTTCTCTTTTTTTTATTATTATTTTTTTTAATCTGTGTCATGGAACAGATTGTCCTGCATAAAACTATCATCCTTCTATGTCACTTTCGGGGATATTGTATTCTGGCAAAAAATGACAGTTTAATTAATGAGTTGGCAGTTCATTCCCCAATTATGGTTCTTGTTCACCTGCTGATAAGTTAATGAATTAGTATATATACACCTTACGASGGAGCACTTGCTTTTAATAGGGATACTTACGATCAAAAAAATCAAGAGCAAACCAGGAACACACTTCTGAAGGCTTTCTCAAAGTTTTCCTCTAAGCAGTAATATATTTTCAATCTTTTCCTGTGATAATTATACTATTCCTTTTCAGGTATAAATACACCTAGTTTTGATTTTAACTCRGAGTAAATGGATCTCATTATAAATAAAAATGTATCATCTGATTTTTAAAACATTCTACTTCTGAATATCCTGCTCGGGAGTTTGTGGAGGGGGAAACAGGTCAAAAAAGCTGTTCAACACTCTTTGCTTAGACACTGAATGAGAAAGGCAGCAGGCAATTGCCTTAAAACACCCAAACTGCTTCAGCCGCATCAAAACATTTGAAGTTTTCAATTACAGTTTTCAATATGGTGCTTTCTGGTAAAGAAAGCCCAAACTTCAACATCAGTTAGCACCACGGTCAGTTAGCGCGTCGGTTCCTCAAAGGAGTCTGCAGGGCAGCCGAAGGCTGCGATGGTTTCAGCATCCCCGCCTCGTCCCCGGCGGCACTCCCCAGGGCGGCCCCGTCTCCCCGGCTCTGCGGCTCGAGCCCAGCCAGCCCCTCAGCAGCTCTCCGCGAGGGCCGAGGTGGTGGCCGGCTGCCCCGCACCGCCGCACCACGCTCACAGCTGACACGAACGCTGCTCTGTCTGTGTAGCCGCATCCCGCCCGCAGGGAGGCTGGAGCCAGGTCGGTCTCAGGTGCAAAGACCCCTCTAGTCCCAGCAGCGAGGAGCTCCACGCCAGCTAACCTGCACGGGAAGGATATGCTCATGAAGCAACCTACTTTTTTTTTTCACTCACGTATCTTTATATTTTGAAAGCTTGTTAAAAGCTTTAAAAACAAGCTCACTAGGTTCTTTATTTCTCTAAAAGCCTGACTTCTCCATGAACATCTTGTTCTCTAGCAGGCACAGCCCTTAGCTGCCGCTCTGTAATCCTGAGGCTGGCTCCAGCCAGATACTCTGCCAAACTCCGGCAGTCCGACAAAGACATGCCGCTCATTGCCTTTCCTTGGTCTGCTGCACATGTGCCTGCTCCTGGCATGGACCTCCTGACCAAGTCGCTACCCATCTTCAGGCATTTTCAACTCACTGTTAAACTGACTCTTTGGGTTTGGAGGCACTGACTGCAGCTGCTTCAGACTGAGGAGAGTTACGACTTTCCATTTTAATTAAATATTTTTATGAGGACACCAACAAAAGAACATATCTGTCTGCCAGAAAATTAGCAAAATGAGGAAAACATGATACAAAATCAGCGAGAGTGCTATGTTTCACAGCTGCTGAAATCCTCCTCCATCGGAAGGAGTTAATGCTGTTTGCAAGTAAGAAATCGGCCAGGTACCTGCTTTCGAGCTGAAGACGCACATTAGAAACACACATCAGCCGTATACAAAATTGCAGAGTCTGAGACAGTAAGAAATCAGTCACAGGCAGAAATATTTACATCATACATGTTGGCAACTAGATCAACGTCCAATCTTCTATAGACATAGAACGTTCCCGTAACTTACATATACTGTTGTCTCTTCTATAGACCTATCAATGATCAGTACATTTTGTCACAGATTGACCAGCAGCTCAGAWGCTTCTGAAGGAAAAGAACTCAATTTGCTTTTATACCAAATATCCCTCTTGGCTGCCAATGGTTAGAAAGCAAAAGACTGTCGAAAGACTGTAACTGGAAGAAGACTGAAACTGAGYTGTCCACAGCTCTGCTGTTCTTTCAGTCTACTTTCTCCATTCAGGACTCCTAATAYTTTGCAACCCTGACTGAACATCTGTCACTTTGAAAAAGTTGAGGCTGAGCTTGCAGACTTTCATACTTAATGTGCACAAGTATGTTGCAGTCGGAGCACACTGAAATGTGCTGGATTCTACACATGGCATTTAGCTGAGAAAACATGGCTGGCAGAGAATTTTTCTGGCCCAACCAAAATATAGCAACCCATTGAATCTAAAACTGTAGACAGGGGAAGACAAATTTGAACCAGCTTTGGTGGGGCTTTCCATTAAAAAAAAAAAAAAAAAAAAAAAAGAAGAAGAAGAAGAAGCCGCCCACCACCACCACCTTCACACAACTCATGAAATAATCCTTACCATTTCCTATAGGAAAAGAAATATATATACTCCCACCTCCAAACTCTTGTTTTGAAATGCACTCTCAAATTTTCTCAATAAAAAAATTCAAGTATAAACGAAATTTAAACCTAAGCAAATATATTTCATTGGATCCTGTCCGACAAGTCAAGAAAACTAACTGTTCTTTTGACTGTTTTCTTCCAATATTATGGCAGGAAATTGTTTTGAAAATAAAAATATCTCATATACCTCAAGTATCTCCACAAGATGGGAGAAAGTTTCCTGCTCTCTCTGGTTCTCAAGAAAGATCTTGCTGGATTAGAATAAAGGGTCTAACATGGGAAACTATCAAAAGATCCTCTACTCGAGTTGAAAGCGCGCCCACTGACTAGATGAAAATTCAGTATTGTTACCTCTGGCCATATGCTATACTAAAGAGTCCAGATAGCTATTATGAACCTGGCTGTCTGCATCCAGGCAAAAGCATTTGCTGTTGCTGTGAAGGTGGCTCCAAGAAGCCAAACAGTCAGTGCTGCCAAAATACACAATACAAAGCGTTGCTACTGTCCTACCTGATTGATCATGCAGCTCTTTCAAAGCTGTTTCTCAGTCACTTCTGTTACATTGCAGCCTTAATAGAGAAGCTTTCTAAAGTACCTGCTCCCATCAAGCATATAAATAAACGTGACAAGTTTTTAGAAACACCCTGTTAGCACTGTCCTTGCATTAGCAGACTATCTGCTCTATGAAGAAATGGCACAAAGCTTTTAAGGATGAACTAAAAGGTGCCTCTTCAAAGGACTAAGCTGTTCAAATGCAAGAACTAAAAATCTTGCTTAGTGAATCATAGAATCACAGAATCARYAAGGTTGGAAGGGACCTCTGGAGAYSATCTAATCCAACCTCCCTGCTCAGCAGGGTCACCTACAGCATGTTAGACAGGGTTGCAGCCAAGCGGGTCTTGAAGATCTCCAGAGAAGGAGACTCCACAACCTCTCTGGGCAACCTGTGCCAGTGCTCCATCACTCTCACAGGGAAGAAATTCCCCCTMACATTCAGGCAGAACTTTCCATGCTTCAGTTTCTGCCCATTGCTTCTTGTCCTGTCACACGGGACAACTGAAAAGAGTTTGTTTTAAGCGTGAATTTTAAAAGACCTCCAGTTTGCAGCTACACCATTTCCACTCAGTACCTAGTAAAAGCCAGGGAGGGAAGTTTCACCACAACTGATGAWTCTTTAAGCTCTTTTACATAGCTCTTGCAGGAAAAAAAAAGGCTTTAGAAAGGCTTTATAATAGGTGTAGAGTTTGACAGCTTTACAGCTCTTTTACATTTTCACAGACCCTTAAATTCAAGCCCTGTATTTTCAGTGGGGGTAAGCCTCAGAAGGACTTATTCCCACTACCCACAGTGCAGTAATGAAAGCAGAGCAATAAGCCAAAACACTAACTCTGAGTTTTGCTTCATATGCAGAATGGGAGGCTGGCTTGCTGCCTGGCATGACTGGCCACAGAAGCAAACACCTACACCCACAACAAACTCAGCTCCGGTAAACCCAAGGATACCAGTATACCAGGGAAGAGCTGACCTACTTCAGTATCAGAGTACAGGCCGTATGTTGCAGTCCTGGAGCATGCAGGGGCCTGCACAATCAAGGTGCTCATCACCCAAAGCCATTTTGATTCCTGCCTTGAGGAAGCACTTCTTCACCTTGTCAGAAGAGCTGACCTTAAGAAAAATCAAGAACAGAAASAGCTCTGAAAGACAGCCACAGGCACACAAAAGCTTTCTGCGAAACAGCGTTACTCATAGCCAGCTGCTTATGATGTGTATCAGCACTCTTATCGGCTCATGAGTCAGCAGCACCTGCTCCCCAGTACCTTACTGGAGGGTAAGTAACAGAGCACCACACTCAGCAGCCCTCTCTTCCGGCCAGCCTTGTGCAGTAGGGTCTTGCTCACAGGAGATGCATTGCAAATCAGCCAATACATGCTGGTAAATATAAGCATGCCTTATATTATTGGTATTCATTTTACACACATACAGGAAAAATCAAAGAGTTGTCTCATTAGAACATTAAGTCAAAACAGAATTAGATTTGAGCACAATTAGTAGGGAAAGTTTTTAGGACACTAAGATTTTTGGGGAGAATTCAGTAGGCAATAYTTTAATCTTTGTTAGTCCTGAATCATTGTTTCAGTTTAAGCACTTCTCTACTAAAGTACATACACAAAAACCACATACATCTCTGCTCTTGAAACCAAAAGTTTCTCTTATCGTTGTGATGATAAAACTACCTGATACTATTGTATCTTGTGCCCAGCTGAAGAAACCGAGAGTAACTTAAGATCATCATGTGGGATTTCCACTTACTGATAATTCACATGCACATTACATTTCTTAAGGAGTATACTGTTCCATATGCTGATGGCTGCAATTTCTACAGATAWGAAAAGTGCCTGACATATTACAGGGTTACTATGTTACCTAACTACCTCCAATGATAAGCAAWTTTTCACCCATCCAGTAAAATTATGATAAGTCTAATGTCCTGGTGCTTATTAATTATTAGCTTTACAAGCCATTTAAATAGGAAAGTAAAGCGTAGCAGGCGTCTTCCTGCCGTCCTGCTTATTTGCTGTAACAAATGCTTGCAGAGTTTACAACACATCACATTCAGAAAACTGCATAGGAGTTCCTGAAAGCAGCATTGCTCAAAACATGCATGATGAAAACTGGAATTAGCATTACAAAGTGAATCAAAGGAAGATTACTTCTTTCAGTCTGTTCACATAAATGGGAATTCATACTTGCCTAAGTGCTCCTATGGCCTACGAGCATAGGCTCACAATATCCTGGCACAGTYCATGGGGAAAATTGGTCTCTTTATCAGGTGAGTTTAGGCTAGTGCTTCAAATTGGTTTTTAGGAAACCCCTCATGCTCATTAGCAATATAGAAGGTRAAGATCCATTCTGGCAATGTGAATTTTTGCTTTGCATCAGGAAGTAGGATGGTCTAAGGAGATCACTTCAGACTTTACATTGAAAGCAAGCCTCCCATTTCCATGCATCCCTCCCCAAGTACTCCCTAACTATAATGCAGAGACAAAGCCAGAGTTGAGCCACCATCAAACAACATTAACTTTTCCTTTTAATACGAACTGACTCCACTGGACTTCATTGTATTTGACAATGGAATTATTGACCTTGAGCTCTTCAAACTGACTTCACATTTGGCTATCTGTTTTGGAGACCAATTTTAGACGGAGTCATGACATCACAGAAAACAGAGGAGACTTTTCTCACTTCCAGCGTTCAACCACACAGTTTCAGACACAAATTGGATATCTAGCTATCTGACCTATGGACCACGTCAGATACTCATGTATCAAGTTTGATCTAGATTGCACCCACAAAACATTAAGGCTCACTTTGCAATCAAGTAAGTACTGTCTTCTTAGAAATTTTATTTGTTTCTAAGGTGTGGTGCAGAATTTAAAAACTGCAAAGAGGAAAATCAGAACAGCTCTTGGAGACAGGTAATCCATGTCCTCTTTCTGTTTCTGCTGCTGCCACAGCAAGGCTCATTGTTCCCCTTTCTATGAAATTGAGAATAACATCCATTTCAGTGGATATTGCAACAATTTCTGCACCAGCCAGGAGTTTGGTGTTCTTTCTATATATAGTGAATGGAAATATAGGGTGTAAAGATCATTCTACATTCAGTCACATATGCTGTGCTCCATGCATACATCACTGGTACTGCAAGACTTCCCAGGTTACCATTGTGCTTATTTACTGTGACAGCTCTGATTTGATTTTTGTTCCRGATCTCCCCTTCTACAGAACAAAATGGCAATGACAATAAATGTTAATATATGCATAATAAAAAACAAACCTTGTTATCATTCTCAATTATATGGCAGTATATTGGCATTTTGATTTGTCCTGTTTACACYATCAGTTTGTAGACCACCCTTGAAGTCTCCTTTTGTAGTTAAAAGGTTTAGTATATGGTGCCAGGCATGCAGTGGCTCCCTCAGTATTTATCTGACAAGCTCTCTACTGAGCATGAGATCAAGCAAAGCAGACTTAGGTCAACTTTTGATTAACCTCAACAGCTTTTCTTGATTCACGTAGGACTTGACTCCAACCATAAGCTATCCGACATAAACCCTGCACACTAAGACATCACATTTACTTACCTTTTCCTTTGAATGAGCRCACACACATACATATGGAATAATATAATATAATAATATAATACAATTAGGATAGTAATATAATTCACTACTGCTGCATAAAGTACTTCAGCTTGAGGAGAACTTTAACAGAACCCAAGGATATGGCATGACACGTTTGCTATTCTTTACATAGRCTACTTAGACTAAAGAGCAGAAGCATTACAGGATATAAAAAGCACAGGTATAGAAAGTTAGTTTTAGTAAGCAAGCATGTTAATTTGTTTTCTTTTTTTATTCATTCTATACAGACTACTTTGCTTAGAATGACTACTCAGCATGGGGCCTTAAGTTTTCCTGTTAAGTGTCTGCATTATATTATAGTCTTYATAGACACTAGCTTATACTATTTTTTCACATGCAGTTAGCATCATTTATTACATAAWTATTATTTGACTGAATGCTTTATAAGCAACAACATAAAACTTCAGCAAAGCTTTGTAAAAATCTCACTTTGCGTGTGTAACACAAAGAGAATTCCGTGATAAGCATCAAAGTTCAAGAAAGTTAATTCTGTTTACAGAAAAGATTGTATAATGTTCAGTAGCTAAAGATGCAGGGACACAGACTCTAAAATAATGAGAAGAAAGACTCTAAAATAATGAAAAAAAGTGAATTCCTCTTTAACAGTCAATGCTTTTTATCCTGTGCTCTGAATGAGGCTACCCAGGAAGAAACATTAATGAACAGGTCATTAAAGACTAAATAGCAATTCAAGCAATGGTAATCAATATTCTTTCACTGTAGTTTTTTGGATGTAACAATTATTAACTGTTATAGACTTTTCTCAAATGCACTGACTCTAGTACATAGCAAACAAATATGATAATGAATTTAAAAAACAATAGTCAGGTTCCAAATAACTACTTTAAAAAAAATCTTTAGGAAAGCTGCAACATTTATGTCATAACTGTATCATACATTTTATTATAATATCCCTACACAACCAAAGCCAAGTGATTGCACAAGGTAATCTCCATCCTGCCTATGACAACAAGAAAAAACACACAGATATGCACACCGCATGCAGACCTAATTTTTCTTGTACAACATGAACCTGTTCTCTATCACTCTTCTATATAGTTCCCTATAGTTTAGGGATATAACAAAGGGTCATCAGAATTAACACCTTACATAATCTGCAAAAGCTTTTGTGTTGTTCTGTATATGCACCTCTAATTGTAAAATTCAATCCTGCCTAGGAAGATAGTGTATTAGACCAGAATCAGAAAATCTGTTTTCCATCTGGGGCTCCGCTACAGCCCTGATGGGCAACACAGGGCGAATCAGTTCACTTCTGTGAGAAGTCTACTGAAAATCAGGACTTACCTGCAGGAATGGGGAAAAACAGGAAGTTCACATAAGTAACATCTGTAAAATGCATGGAAGATATGGGCTAAAGACTCTCAGCCTTTCAAAAAAATAAAGGTAGGCAGATGCCACCTCCATAATCAATATATTTTTTTCCTCTTAACTTGAAACAGCCAGACTGAAAATCCYGAAACATTTTTGGCACAGCAAAATTTGCAGGACAGATTTATTATAAAAAACAAAAAACAAAAAAAGCCTCACTGCTCTTAAAATAGCACTAGGAATCATCTAAGAAATTATGTGGTTAAGAAAGGGAGAGATGAACATCAACACATACAAAGCAATACATTTTCCCCTGCAGTCTCTGCAAGTTCATTTGCATGCTCCCGATATGACTACTCCCACCTTAATACTCCGTATTATCTTTCTTTCTTGAGCAGGAAACTGGCTCCGAGATGAAGACAAAGGGAAGTAGTAATGCTGCACTTCTATCAGAAGCTACCAGAATCACAATTCCTTTCCTGGAAAAAGTAGGTGGTTCTTTTTAAAAGTGCAGGATCCTGAAGTTATAAGAAAATTTCGCTTTTCATTGAAACTAAAAAATTTTCTTCCAGCCTTCCTTTCTGTGGACAGCTACTTGAAACACAATTGGACTGCAGCTAAAGGCTGAGAATCAGAATTATGTTAGAAAATTGAAAAGAAACAAAGCTCTAAAATGATTTTTAAGACATTAACAATTCCTTTTTGATCAGGTTTCTGATTTTTTGATATTCACATTTGGCAATGCTCAGAAGGAGATCCAAATGACGAGTTTCACAGGACACTGAAAAACGAGACCATGTTCCTCTTTGGCTAAGTTAGTTCTTTTGTGACATTTYCCTGTTGACATTTTCCCTTTAATAGAGCATTCTCAGGATGGAGGGAACTCCTTCAGCCATTTGAAATAAACCCTGCACTTTTAATTTTAATTTTGAATCACCATACTGAAAATTCAAGGCAGCTACTTTGGAAAGCAATACAAACCAATAAAAGAAAGGCARTTCTCCAGGAAAGCCAGGCTAGCACAAAGGCAGCAGGCACAAAACGTATTCAAAAACAAGAAATGAGAAAGGGGAATTGTATAATTTTGTTTTACATCATATCACCTTTTCRGTTGAATTTATTTACCTATAATTTATTCAATTATGGTCCTTACTAGTTTTAATAAACTACGATAYTCCCTACTGCCCTTTAACAAAACTGTATGGCAGAAAGAAGTAACGGAGTTAATGAGGGACATCAGGAAAATGTCTAGTACCAGACACCATGAAAAGCTCATCTGTACATTATGATACAGACCAAAGAAAAACTGTTCTATTTTTTCCTCAATGCCTGATTTTGTTTAATTAGAGAAAAACTGGGAAATAYGCTGAATATTATTGGAAAGCCATTGTCAGATATTAAAAAATAYGATTTTAAGCCTGTCTCACTAATATGATTCACTTCAAAAAAATCAAATGCTAGGGAAGTGAGAATTTCAGCAGGGTCAACTGCTATACCTGAGCTGTCAGAGAAACGCTAGGACTGCTGTCACTGCTTCCTAAGCTCTAGTTCTGCTAAGTGGCATGGCCACCTGCCCAATCTCTGCCTGCCAAATGAATGTTGCTACTAATAATAGCTAGTTCAAAGACAAATGAGTAAAGAAAAGCAGGGAGCTCATTAYGAAAGAGAAATACTAAAAACACATGGTCTTATTTTGCCTATGTGAAAGGCAGATTTTTGTCACTCAACACCAGTGTGAATAGAATCCCACTAWTTTCCATGCAGCAAATCCAGTGATTCTCAGCAACAAAACTCAAGTAGTTCCCACTCTTTCTGTCAGAAAAGATTTATTAGCCAAGTGCTAGGTAATTCTCCTATTCATTGCTTTTTCATCAGYGATGTAATCTGGGTGCAGTACCCTGAATATTTCATGTTCTTGTTCTGATTTACCAACTAACTTGCAGAATTCCACCATAAGCAAGTAGCTCCACACCTTGTATCTAACTCTTCTACTTAGGTGCCTGACAGCGAAACGTTTTCCTGTGTTTCCAGGTCTGTTTTCAATTCTCCTTATCTGTAGCTTCTGCAGTTTGAATCTCATTGGAGGATGACAATGCTAGTCCTCCGTATAGCTATGAAAAGCAAAGGAAGTGATCCCATGTGTTGCATGCACACTGCCAATACATCTTCTTGTTTGCATTTCTACAAAGAAAGAGCAAGTTCTACAAGGCTCATTTCCTCTCTTCCAGCAGATTTAGAAAAGCAGAGCAGCCCTTAYAACCAAGACACAATCAAGACAGTATTACTCCCAGAGATAAAGGGCTTCTAAAAGAGATGTTCTCAGCCAATACTGTGTGGTGCAGTACTGCAGTGATCTTCCATTCTGCTGCGTCTGTGTGTGGAAGTATTGCATTCCCTCCAAGGACTTACAGAGATACAGTACTGACACCTTCAGTGTCACTACCTTTTCTCAGCTCCTTCTTTTAGAGGACACTATGGCCACTTTCTCCTACGCACCTTCCACAACACTGTTTCTCTCCTCACTCTCAACACTTGCTATGACCATTCTGAGCTGCCACCACCTACCGCAAGAGGACCACCATTTAGCTCATCCACCTACCTCTGACAACTCCTTACAGCTACTTGAGCTCTAACAGCACATCTACATAAACTCAGGAAGCAAACCCAACGTTTATAGCTTGTTCTCTTCCCTAGAATCCTGTCTGCGCAACGAGCCTCGGGAATTTGCGCCAACACTGCTCAATATCCATCAATGAAATGACCCATTTCATTAGCAGCAGAGCTCTGGAGGCAGCCTCTCTCACTGGAAGTGGGCTGCATGCCACCATGAGCCGATTTCAATTTTATTCTCAGTAACTTGACACATCATTGGCAGACAATGATGAAGAGACAGGAGACTGTGCCAACTTCCTCATCATTTTTACTGTAAGAAAGGGCAACTTGGGAAATAAAAGTTTCCTCCATTTCTTTTTTTAACATGTGAAATTCAACTCTAGACTAGCATATAAAGCCATATACCTCACAATTAAAATGGCAAATACTGTTGACAACAGGGCTCTGGCAATTTTCAGTATCACTGAATCCTTAAAGAGTATTTATTGGCTGAACCTTTAAAGAATCAGGTTTTGTACTTGATGTTGACTCAGCCAATACCATGGTAGAAGCTAGTCAGTAAAACTTGAAGCTGCACACTCTGCTTCTCTACTTGCATCTTTCCAAGTAGCAGTTCAGGAGACAAATCCATAACTGATATAAGATCTACGGCTTACCTGCTATTTGGATGACTGCTTCAAGCAAAGTGTATCAGGTAATGAAAAACTGGCTGGGGGAGAACAGTGGAGATTTATAGAACTAAGTTAATGGCCGAAAATGAACCCGAACAATTAAAGTGGCTGCAATTGATTAAACTCAATTAGTGGCAGTCAGAAGTGTGAATAAACACCTTTTCACATCAGGCTAATCAAAGAGAAACCTACTTTGAAAAAAGCATTGGAACAGAAGCCCTTGATTACCACAAGGGAAAGCCTACAAGCCCTCGCACCATGTTTCGTTGTGTGACAAGAGCATATGTGACTCTGATATACTCACAACAATAACTAACTGTACAAATGAAACTGGGTTGGTTACTAGTGCTGGTAAGCAAAAAAAAAAAAAAAAAAAAAAAAAGAAAGAAAGAAAGATAGAAAGATGCTGTCAGGAAAAGGGTAGTAAAGATAAAGTAAATCAAGGAAAGGAGGAAAGACCTACGGAAAAAGTAGATTAGGTAATGGCAAAACAGAAATTCTGGGGATAGTCTATGCGCAAAAGAGAATGGAATATGAGAATGGACACAGAAAAAAAGACTAAAAATTAAAAGCAAAATAAAAAAGAGCAAACACTTAGGCCAGAATACAGCGGAACTTTTAATTATCAGGTAGTATCCTCACACTGCATCCATCTTTCACCCATCTTTGAGGTATCTCAAGTAGTAAGGGTTTTTGCCTGGATGCTTCTCTGCATCTCATTTGCACTGTTTTGTTGCATTTGTTATGATAAAGCTAATCCTCTTGTATTATTCCCATTTGAAACTAAAAGCAACTTTTAAAAATCTTGAACAATACAGTAGAAGGGAGATAAGCAGCTTTATCTGCTATACTCAGCTGCAAGCCTCACCAAAAGAAATTACATCTACATTTCACTTTTACAGCAGCTCAAGTAACTCTAAAAGCTAAAGTGAAATCTGAGAAACCAAAAATCTATCACAATACCAGAGAGCATGAAAATATTTGAGTATGAGAAGCGAGTTGGAGATTTTCCAACCTGCTACGGACTGCTGACTCCTCCAGACTCTTACACAGAGTAGTTTTGCATCAACAGTTTTTTCACCTGTGATTCATTTTAAACAATAGATCTGATCCCAAGCAAGTGTTATTTATCTAGTTCATATTGGTGTTCCTGACACAGTGCATTAGGGAGAGCTTGGAAAAAAAAAAAAAAGAAAAGGTTCAATTTTGATGTGAATCCTCCGATTGTGTTTGATTTGCATCATGGAGCAATCGTGACCTGCCTGAAATGGCTTTACTTCAGCTGAAAATAAAACCTAAAAATGTAATCCAATAAACCCAGTCTGAAGTGACCTCCACTCTTCATGGAACACACCTAGTGTAGTGGTATGGATGTAGGGGATGTAGATTAATTTAAGTGACCTCCAGAGATCACCTGCTCAAACCACCTGCCTAAAGCAGTGTCAGCTTAGGCTGCTCAGGGCTCTGTCCATCTGAGTTTCAACTCCTTAGTCTCTCTGGGCAGCCTGTTCTAGTTTTTTAATATCCTCATTTTGAGGATAAATTTTTTTGCAATGTTTAATTGGAATTTTCTTTGTTGCAACTTACGACTGTTGCCTCTTGTCCTATTACTGTACACCTCTGAGAAGACTCTGCTTCTGTCTTCTTATACCACCCTCTTAGGCAGCTGAAGGCAGCAGAAAGCTCACACTTCAGCCTTCCCTTCTTACGGTTGAAGGGAACCAATACTGTAATTTACATGAATGTAAGTTAACGTAAAGTTTAAGGACAACACGAAGGGCTTCTTCAAATACATCAGTAGCAAGAGGAGGACCAGGGAAAATGTGGGCCCACTACTGAATGGGGCGGGGGCCCTGGTGACAACGGATACAGAGAAGGCAGAATTACCGAATGCCTTCTTTGCTTCAGCCTTCACTGCTAAGGGCAGCCCTCAAGAATCCCAGAGCCTGGATGTAAGGGAGAAAGTCTGGAGARAGAAAGACTTTCCTTTGGTTGAGGCGGACAGGATTAGAGACCTTCTGGGCAAGCTTGATATCCACAAATCCATGGGCCCAGATGAGATGCACCCACAGGTCCTGARTGAGCTGGTGGATGTTGTTGCCAGGCTGCTCTCCACCATCTTTGAAAGGTCCCAGAGAACTGGAGAGGTGCTTGAGGAGTGGAAGAAAGCCAATGTCACTCCAGTCTTCAAAAAGCGCAAGAAGGAGGACCCAGGCAACTACAGGCCGGTCAGCCTCACCTCCATCCCTGGAAAGGTGATGGAACAGCTCATTCTRGATGTCAYCTCCAGRCATATGGAGGAAAAGAAGGTGATCAGGAGTAGCCAGCATGGWTTCACCAAGGGCAAATCCTGCTCAACCAACATGATAGCCTTCTATGATTGCACGACTGGCTGGGTAGATGAGAGGAGAGCAGTGGACGTTGTGTACCTTGACTTCAGCAAGGCTTTTGACACTGTCTCCCATAACATCCTCCTAGGTAAGCTCTGGAAGTGTGGGTTAGATGAATGTAAACCGAGGTAGATTGAGAACTGGCTGAAAGGCAGAGTCTAGTTGGAGGCCAGTGGCTAGTGGCGTCCCCCAGGGCTCAGTACTGGGTCCCATCCTGCTCAACTTKTTCATCAATGACCTGGATGAGGGGACAGAGTGCCTCCTCAGCAAGTTTGCCAATGATACCAAGCTGGGAGGAGTGGCTGATCCACCTGAGGGCTGTGCTGCYATTCAGAGAGACCTGGACAGGCTGGAGAGTTGRGYRGAGAGGAACCTCVWGAGRTTCAACAAGGGCAAGTGCAGAGTCCTGCACCTAGGGAAAAATAACCCTAGGCACCAGTACAAGCTGGGGACTGACCTGCTGGAGAGCAGCTCTGCAGAGAAGCACTTGGGAGTGCTGGTGGATGACAAGTTGACTATGAGCCAGCAATGTGCCCTTGTGGCCAAGAAAGCCAATGGTCTCCTGGGGTGCATTAGGAAGAGTGTTGCCAGCAGGTCGAGGAAGGTGATCCTGCCCCTCTACTCAGCCCTGGTGAGGCCTCATCTCGAGTACTGTGTCCAGTTCTGGGCTCCCCAGTACAAGAGAGACATGGAGCTACTGGAGAGAGTCCAGCGTAGGGCTACGAGGATGATCAGAGGGCTGGAGCACCTGCCCTGTGAGGAACGGCTGTGAGAGAAGACTGAGGGGGGATCTTATCAATGTGTRTAAGTACCTGAAGGGGGGTATAAAGGGGATGGAGACAAACTCTTTTCAGTTGTCCCATGCGACAGGACAACAGTTCTGAATTATCTCTATTTTTTCCTACATTTAAACCTCAGTTGCTTCCAGCAGCAACTCATTATTTATTAATTCCACCACAGAAGAYGCTGTAAGAGATTTACAGTAATTAATAGAAACTAATCTGCTTTCTGCCCTGAATTGTCACCGCTGCACATGAACTCAGGAAGCAGTGATGGTCCACAAGCCCCAGAATTGTAAATATGAGCTACCTTTTTCCTTATTCTCAGAAATGGTATCATCATTGTGCAAGACAGTAATATAAAACTATTGCATTCCCTTTTTTAAACAAAACAAAAGATGACAATTGCATCCATCACCTCTACATCTATCACCTTCTTGTCATCTTTCAATTTATTTCTGTCACTGTGCGGGGAGGAAAGACATGTAAATGGAGTTCACAATCAAGAACTGACTAACAATTATAATTACAACAATACACCTCATTGCTAATGCTGTACAATGCCCATTCTGGATTTATTTACCTCTGCAATAAAGATATGAGAGTCACAGAATTGGCTGCATTTATGGAGAATTCTTTACTCTCTACTGATAAATAGCATAAGCTGAGAAATATATCTGGGGAAAAAAGCCTGTAAATCAGGTCTGAATCAGCCCAACCTTAGATTTGAGGTATGCAGACAACATACATCACAGCATTCATCAGATACTCTATCACTAAGATGCACTCATGGTAAGTAAGAAAGGAAACTGCCAAAAGAGCCCCTCCTCCCTGTGCTTGAAACACTGGGTCATCCAACAGCTGCCTTGGGCAACATATCTTTATGTTTTGCAGTTGACAGTACCCCAGAATTTTTAAAGCCCCAGATAATACACTTACTAGGATGCCAAATGAATTGATCCCCCTTCCAAAATACTAACTTGTCTTTCTTAAGTGATGAAAAGGTAGCTGCAGAGAAATTAGGCTTATCCCAGTGGAGAGCAGCTTTATTGGCTGTCAATGTAAATCTGACATTACTAATTAGTAAAAGAATGCAGCAAATATTTAGATAGCAAAATCTACAAACAACCTTTGTGATGACAAAGGTAAGAGTACTAAGCAGCAATGATTTAAAACAAACTAATTATGTCAGATAAATCTATTCTCTTTCTGGATAAAGAACATAAGAAATTTACCAAATCTAGTTATGAGCAAAACATCCTGGGATTGACTGCAGCTGCAGAAATGTCAAATTATCCTCACAAGGTTATACTTGACATTCTGGGAGAAATGCAAACAACAGAAACTTGGAAGAAGAATTCCTAAATGTCCTTAAAGGACTATAATTAGTTATTGCAGGTCAAAACTATGCCAAATAGCATGATGGTGATGAGATCAAAAGGAAGGCTGAATCTGCTTCTTACGCTTTGCCATTAAACAAAAGAAATAAATGATGAGCACCTCAAAATTCAAATGCTAAATATATTACTCTCGAGCACTGGCATGGACTTCCATCCTAAAGCGGTTATGATAACATTGTCATGCAAAATTATACAACTTCTTCTTGTTTTTTTCTTTTAAATTGTACAATGAAATCTTGTTCTTCAACGCAATTTCTACTTCAGCTTCAATTCCGTTCAACCCATGCCTTTTAACTTGAATTGACAGAAAAAAATTACACATTTTTCACATACTACATTTTTTCAAATGATCTAAAACTAACTGTTGCCCTCTTTAAAAGTAAAAAACTAAAACACCAAAAAACTCCAAACCATAAAACCATAAAATATTATTTTTGCTATATTCCCTACATTTTTTGCAACCACAAGGACAGAATTGCAAAGGTGAAGACACAGTGAAAGTACAGCCCTGCTGAATCACTTCCACAGACACATTCTTGTTTACAGCTGTTTGTTTAATGTACATTTAATTCAGATGATGATGAAAAAGCACTTACTCATCTCATAGCACGTTTCTTTTCCCCTACAAAAAAGGACAGTAGTGAAAGTTCAAATCAACTATAGTGGGAGCAACTTTGATGCATTAGATTCTATTGTTAACTATCTATGTGTTTGACAGATCTTCCACAGGTAAACAAACACACTGAAAAAAAAAACCCTACCATGTAATTATTTCAATTTTAAACTCATATTCTAAACAGAATTACTGCATGTTTGCAAGTCCATGAATAAAAAAGAAGCAGCTGCATTACCATGGACATCTACATGAAATATAGCTTCAAGACTTCTTCAGCATTGCTCTGAAAGTCAGACTGAAACTTTGCTTTACAAAATAAATGTGTTTGCCATCTGTCTGAAGTGATAATGATGATTTTTWAAAAAAAAATATTAAAAAATGTATCTTGTTTAGCAGAAAGAACTCACTTAAGACAAGAAACATCCCAAATCCCAGGCCATTAAAACAGGAATAAAAGAAACTGGAGCTGAATTGATAGACAAGCAGTTTGCATTTATGATCTGGAGGTCAACCAATGTGTGTGTGATTCATTTGGAATAGAATAAAAGAATGATGAGGTTTTCTGCACAGTAGCATAGACTAGGAATATGCTATTATGTGGTAAATTTGACACTCTAAATTCAGTACTCCTTATTTTGGAATTAGTTCTCTAAATAGACAAGCTGTAAGAAACACTGAAATTTTACAAACTGGAACAAAATAATTATTTTAAGCACCAGAAATTGCTACCATGAGAAATTAAGAGATAAACCCAGAAAGCTATTTACTGTCATAAAGGGGAAACACAAAAACCTAGAGTATGCCTATAAAATTTCAAACAAGTTAGGCAGAAACAGTAAGACTCATAGTGAACTCCACCATCAGCCTTATGAGAACCATCAGCTGATGGCAAACTTGACTAGCCTTACTACTTATGAGATTTGGAGAGCACAATAAGACAGAAAGTTAGACCTACCAGAATGAAACAAACAAAAAGCCAAAATGTAGAAAGCAATGCCAGCATATCAGTTTCAAGTAAAGTTATACTTAAGGTTTCCTCATCACATCTCTTAAAAACACTCAGCATTTAATGTCTCTTTTCTCTGTTTGAAAATCCAAGCATTAGAAAATTTGTCAGATAACACTCATGGCAAACATTTACCTAACTTTAATAATTAAACAGGTAATCTCAGACATCCAGTCAACTCTTTAAGTTTCTCCGTATAAATTAACCTGTGCTAACTACCCCATGTGTGCTCTTTGGTCAGCTAACAGTGAAAGAATAGGTTTTTCTCCATATATATGTATACATACATACATATATATATATATATATATATATATATATATATATATATATATGTAAGTTTTTCTCCAAAAGATGGTAAATGTAAGGAAAAATGGCAGAGTCATGTTACTTTAAGGTTTTAGATATTTATAGACACATATACCTATTTTAATTACAGTTACACCAATGCTAATACCAATTGCCTATTTTATGTTACGCATTTACCTACACAAAACTATAGCTTAATATTGATGTAAGAAAGACTATGTTTTTGTTCAATTCAGTTAAGCAAATGCAGTGCTGACTCAGTCACTTTTAGAGCAAAGATGAAATGAATTAACAAAATCTCATTCTTCACATATGAGCCCTCACCATCCTCCAGCTGAGATGCAGGCATGACCCTTCTGCTCCAGGAGAGTAAAACTGATGCCAACAGTAGCATAAGCAAACTCATTTCTAATCCACACAGGGCAAACTGAAGTACTCAGCCTTTCTCAACAGTACCTCAGGTGTTGTGATTAAAGCTTCTTCAAAAGCAAGTGTATGACTACTCTCATAAATTAAACCTGTTTTGTTCTCCAGCCTGAATTAGCCTAAGGTGAAACAATGCCAGGCAAGCATTTTATCTCTTATTCTTAGTCAACTGGAAGACAGTTGTACTCAGACCATTTCTGCATGGGTAGACAGCTCAGCAAATTTACTTGTAATTACTACAGTTTAACTGAAGCCAGATTCTATCACTGAGAATTTTTAAAAAATATAAATACTGAATTTCTGCAGCATCACTATGTTACCTAACCTGGACATGCAGGCATAGTAGAGAGCATCTTGTAAGAATGATAACAGACCTGGATATAATATAAAAAGAAAGACTGAATAAGTTGGGATTCTTTGTTTTATGGAAAAGATGATGGGCAGGAGAGCACTGAATATGTAAAAGACCACTTGAAAAAAAGAAGGAAATATTCTGTTTCATACCCACCTGTAGCAAGAAAGAAAAAGAGTTCCTTGTGTCAGCACGATATAGTCTTTCTAATAGAGAATCTAAGGAAGAAAAGGCTCAGGTAGTTTGAAAAATAGTTATGGAATCCCCAATCTGGCAATCTTTGAGAATATGCAGAATATCCATCAGAAGTTACACAGGTGCAGTATGTACGTGCTGCCTTGGGACAGCAGATAACAAGCCTGAAGGATCTGCTCAGGCCTCCTTAGACACCTCCAGCTGTGGCCGATACAAAGCAAACACAGTTTCAACCATTTAGTCAATGTTTAAGGATTCATTAATTTAATTACAGTCTCTAGTATACGACTGACCATCCACATTCAATTCAATTCTCCCTCTCCTCTCCATACATATTAATATATAACAAGAGAAAAAATAATACATGTTCAATTTGAAGCATTACAGACTGGTAAATCCTGTATCTGTTACCCAGCAAACTAGTGAAATGAACCTATCAGATCATTGTTTTTCAGATGTTTTTAATGATTAAGGAAAACTGTAATTACTACAGCACCAAGATAGTCAATGAAGGAAACACGATTATCACATGCAGAGACTTTAAAAAGTCTTTTCATAAAGTCATTCACAAGAAGGCACTACAGAACACTAAACAGTCCAGCAGAAAGCCAAAATATTCAGAAAAGAGAAAGAGCTTTAGAGACAAAATGCAAAAAAGTAAGATCATTTCCTTTCCACCAATGTTACCAAGCTGAGGGACTTGAAGGCTTCATGTCGGTGTTGTTTGTTTAGTTAAACAATCTGGAAAATTGGTAAGCAACGAGATACATATTTATAAGGTTCCTCAGCAGAAAAAAAAAACAAGAAACTTTAGAAAAAAAAAACTAAAACTACAGAAAATAGATATGAAAGTAAGTGAAGAAAAGTGAAGAAAGAGGCACATCTTGCAGGTACGCTGTCTGCTAAGCACCACGTCTCCTTACTGCAGATAGCAACACACCACAAGAGAAAAAGGCACATTTATTCTTACTTGTATTTTAGTAAAATGTAAGTGTTAATAAAGTCAAACTCTTGTATATTTTCCTGGAGCTAACTCTCCTGAAAATAATGATAATAAAATGTCTTTTTTTTTTTTTTTTTTTGAGGAAATTAAGGAAAGAACATACACAGAAAGAGATATTGCCAATACCAATGCTTATCTGTAAAATGTGAAGCTGAATATGGCTTGTTTTTTATTCAAAATCACACTATTTTGTATGTATGGATTTCATTTTGGGACCTTTCTAAGGACTTTGTATTCTTTTTCAGGTAGATGAAAGAAATCCAGCCAAAACATGTTATCTTTTACGATGCTTCACTTCAGAATAGTGGACATATAAGACACGTGTATTTTTAAATTTAGAAATAAAGGAGAAGACACTCAGGGGCAGCACAGCCAGARTAACTGGCTTTCACACCATCTTTTTTCTAGACCTTAGCTGAACTTCCTCAAATTACAGCCAAACTCTACTGTACTTTGCAGCCTCTAGTCTGCAGACAGCTTTTGTAGCTTATCAGTTACCAGCAGAAATCAAAAAACCTTTGAGGCTGCTCTAACCTCTACCAGTAATAACAAAGTTGTTCTCATCACCAGAGAATCCAAAGATCTGCTTCTCTCTTGTCCACCCAACTTCTGTTCAGAATCAGCTTTGACCTGAAAACACCTCCAACTGTTTCCAGCTTCACAGGCTAGGTAAGTTTTTCTAAGCAACATTAAAATAGATCAGAAAAGATTCAGTTCAAACTTCAAATAAAAATTAGCATGCAGGAATAAGCCTAGACCTATGCATCCKATGATTTGGCATCTGGGTCACACAACATGAAGAAGTGCTACCGTCTAACATTAATCCCAGTACTAACCCAAACTAAAGCTTTTAACACAGAGAAAATAGTGTCCCCTGCTCATAATATCCATTGGATTTGTTAATTGAAATTCATGCTTATGTGCTATTATTCATATTGAAAAGGATTAAATTATGGACTGCCTTGATGCACTTCCTTAACACTGGCCCCACAATCCTGCAACCTCAGGTCATGTCCATTCCAGAGGACTGTGTAAACTATCAAGGTAAGAGAGAATTGCCAGCAAAGCCAGTCAGAACAGCCATGATATCTAAAAGTATTGAGGAAGGAAAGAAAAAARAAGAAGAAGAAGAAAAAAAGAATGCTTTTAAAACTTGGAGGAGAGAGAATGAGCCAGAATCCAGACAATGTCAGAATAGTATTTCCTTGAATACATTCTAGCTTCACCAGAGGCAAATCTGAACCTGATCTGCTACTAGTGTTATGGAAGCTGATTTGTACCTACCCCTTTACATAGCATTAAAAACTATTAATATTAAAAACTATTGTTCATTCCCGCTCTGTAGCAATGCCATGGTCAGTTAGATACCTCACTTGGGTTATCCTCAGCACTTGTGTCAGTGCCAGCCATGCAAGCCAGAGCAGCTACTCATGAGATTTGAATCTGCATACTACTTTACAGATATAAAGTGTATACATTTTTAAATAGGTATAACTTATTCATTCARCTGAACTTCTTGCAGGGAGTTGCTGATCCCACTGAAGTCTTGTACCGCACTGAACATTGTCCTTGTTCTTCCCATTGCCTTGCGTCAGGACCTTTGGCTCCATAAAGCAATCCAGTGAAGGAACTGGACAATAGCCTTTTCTTCAAGCAAAGAAAGAGTGAGGGTCTATGCAAAAATCATGGACAGAATCTGCAAAGCCAGACKAGGGTTAACACATCTCTCTTCAAAGTTTGTTTTATATAACTTTGCAGTGTTAAGTAATGCCTGGCCTAGTTTTTTCGTACTTGGGCATGTCTTGCTTACATTTCTTTTTTCTGTCCTTCTTCATAGTTGCTGTCTTTTAATCGCTGCTGAAGCTAAAGAAGGAACTGAACTTGGAGAGCGGAGACTACAGCTCCACTCCTTCAGAGAAGCAGTCTAAAGAATACTAATTACCTTCTGTCTTTTGTTGTTCTCRTGCTTTAGTTGTGGGTAAGGCAGATTATTTGACTCCTCTGCCAAAGCAGGAGAGTGCAAGGCACATTTTGTCAGATAAAGAAACAATGAAAGCTTCCTCYGTTCTATAAGAGAAATTCAATCCCCCTGTTTCAGGGAAGGGTAATACATGGCAATTATGTATTGCCCTATGCAACAGGGAATTCACTGCAGACAAAGTAAGTGACATCTCCACTGACCTGGATTTTCAATGAGACCTGAGTAGTTTTCATCTCTGCCAAGACTTTACTCAGACCTACTAAGGACAAAGCCATATGACCACATATAAACAATCTTGGCCATTGCTCCTCCTAGCTTGCATTGCTCAAGCTGAGGTGTGGGCTGGCTCTCACTGTAATGAAAGCTTTTGCTGTCCTGCACTCTTTAAATCTGGTCTGTTACTTATGCTTTTCCTCTGAGCACTTTGTATTGGGCATTAGCTAAGAAAAAAGACAGACCAGCCTGTGTGACTACAGTATGCCAGGATTGGCCAACATACTAACACTCTAACCACATGAAAGTCKGCATCAAGGCTGAAAGCACTATTTGCACTTCCTTGGTAAGTTAATGGTGAGCCTTTAGCCCAGGTTTATTSGGAATATCGGAATTAGTCCCTCCTCACTGGTATCTATGAGGCTGACAAATACTGCTTTCTCTATTTCTCCTGCATGTTCATCCAAGAAAAAGTAAGTTAAGTAAGACCATCAATGCCTAGAACGAAAACCCTAATTTCCACTGAAGAAAAGTTTAGACATTATCGCTGCATCACACGGCTGGCCTGCAACAAGTTGCTGATTATACCGCTCAAGTTATGACCATTAAGTTTCCATGGAAGGAGGATTCAGCAAACAGGACTCATGAATCCTAGTTTCTCTACCTATCTGTGCCTCTGACTTACTATGCAACATCTACCAAATCACATTATGAGYGTTTACTTGTRTTAAACTGAACACAATAACTTGTATTAAACTGAACACAATACTATATTTATACATCTCAGTGAGCACTAAGTATTTTTGGCATCTGGAAAAAAAAAGAAGGAAAAAAGCAAAAAAAGAGAAAAAAGAAAAAAAAAGCAAAAAATCATAAAAGAAAACATTGGAAAATAGAATGTCACTCTGTTAAGAGAATTTCCCAGTTAGAATATCTTTACTGAGGCTATGGATAAGATTGATAATGAGTCTGCTTTTGCTACTGGAAGCAATATTCAAACTGCCATGCAAGTGCTCTTTCTAGTACATTTGGGATAGAAAAAAAAACTAAATCTCTAATTCTTTTCATACGTTTTATGCAACAGTTCTCATCTCAAATGAACGCTGAGATGACATGTCAAATGAATATTGACCAGAGAAGGAGAACAGTTCAGTTTCCAAGCTTATTCTACTGGTAGAGCAGACCGCAGACACACCTTGATACTGTTGAGTTCCTTTTCAACAACAGCAAATTTAACTAAATCCTTCCTCTCAGTTTGTATATCAGAGGCAAGGAAAAAGCCACCAGGTAGTATACACTCTCAGTTGGTACTGACCTGGAAAAAATTTGAACTTAAGCTAAGGTGAAAGACTGTACATGTCGTTAGCAATTCTCTAGAGTTATTCAGTCATTTCTTTTTTCACACTTCTTATCAGACTACAGGTGGACTGTTCTTAAACATTTAAACATGGCATTTGAACAGAATGAGCAAATTATCCCCTGCCCTGACACTGGAGTAAAGGATAAGATATCCATATTTAGGAATTTATCTCTAATGAATGGTGCCAGTCTGTTGAAGGTTATCTAGTTCCACATGTATATTTTCATTTCTGATTTGGTACATTAATAACATAACTAAGGCAGTTTTATATACAGCAGTGAAAGAACATAAAAAGCATTCTTTGCTGCATGCAACAGATGCTGAAACAAAGATGACTATTTTAAGCATTTTAAATCAAAGGTAATAGCATCTGGGAGAACATCAAGATTCTACGACATGCTATTTCTCAACTAATTATATACAGTCTATTCATTAAATAGAAAATACCTTCAATATAAGTATTACCAACAGAYTGAGTAGCTGAATAAGAACTGTAGTCACAACATTCAAGTTTAAACTATTTTCAGTTATCTGCAAACTATTCATCTTTGTATGATGCATATTAGCTAGTAGGTAATGGAATTAAATAGAATCACAGAATAGGTAAGGTTGGAARGGACCTCTGGAGATGATCTACTCCAATCTCCCTGCTCAAGCAGGGTCACCTAGMGCATGCTAGACACGGCTGCATCTAGGCAGGTCTTGAATATCTCCAGAGAAGGAGACTCCACMACCTCTCTGGGCAACCTGGTCCAGTGCTCCGTCACTCTCACGGGGAAGAAATTCCCCCTCACGCTCAGGCGGAACTTCCTGTGCTTCAATTTCTGCCCATTGCCTCTTGTCCTGTCACACGGGACAACTGAAAAGAGTTTGTCCCCATCCCCTTGACACCCTCCCTTCAGGTACTTGTACACATTGATAAGATCCCCCCTCAGTCTTCTCTTCCCCAGGCTGAACAGGCCCAGCTCTCACAGCCGTTCCTCACAGGGCAGATGCTCCAGCCCTCTGATCATCCTCGTAGCCCTACACTGGACTCTCTCCAGTAGCTCCATGTCTCTCTTGTACTGCGGAAAACAGAACTGGACACAGTACTCGAGATGAGGCCTCACCAGGGCTGAGTAGAGGGGCAGGATCACCTCCCTCAACCTGCTGGCAACACTCTTCCTAATGCACCCCAGGAGACYATTGGCYTTYYTGGYCACAAGGGCACATTGCTGGCTCATGGTCAATTTGTCATCCACCAGCACTCCCAGGTCCTTCTCTGCAGAGCTGCTCTCCAGCAGGTCAGTCCCCAGCTTGTACTGGTTCATGGGGTTATTCCTCCCTAGGTGCAGGACTCTGCACTTGCCCTTGTTGAACCTCATAGGGTTCTTCTCTGCCCAGCTCTCCAGCCTGTCCAGGTCTCTCTGAAGGGCAGCACAGACCTCTCGTGTATCAGCCACTCCTCCCGGCTTGGCATCATAGGCAAACTTGCTGAGGAGGCACTCTGCATCCCCTCATCCAGGTCACTGATGAACAAGCTGAACAAGACTGAATCCAGTACTGAGCCCTTGGGGATACTGCTAGCCACAGGCCTCCAACTAGACTGCGCTGCTGATGGCCCTTCAGCCAGTTCTCARTCCACCTCACTGTCCACTCATCTAACCCACACTTCCTGAGCTTACCTAGGAGGATRTTATGGGAGACAGTGTCAAAAGCCTTGCTGAAGTCAAGGTACACAACATCCACTGCTCTCCCCTCATCTACCCAGCCAGTCATTCCATCATAGAAGGCTATCAGATTTGTTAAGCAGGATTTCCCCTTGGTGAATCTATGCATATTGTTACTTATGCACACGCAAATACACACACACAAACAGAAAAAACTCTAACTTCTCTGGGATTATTGAAATCAAGTCTAGAAACTGGTCACATAAACAATATTTCAACTTATACAACTGTACCATTCAGTACTCTAAATTTATCCAGTTTCACAGAGCTAAGCAGACCTGSATCATGTACTTGGAAACCATGTATTCAAATCATAATCAGAAGTTACTCACAATATAGTCCTAGAGAATACTGTATTCCTRGGGTACAGACTCTGACAGATGCAGAACTGAGGTTTTAAGAGTTAGAGACATACAGGTGTAGTATGACAGGACAACAAGAATCCTAATCTTTGTTTCTGGGACAATTAGAGCAATTACATTCAAGCCACATTTTAATTGGGCAGGATAACATACCTTGCCATGTCTCTTCAGTGGTTTTTCCAAATTCTTGTGCGCTATTGCTACAGATACAGATGTTTCATGGTGAGGACGTGTTCACTGTATTGGTAGCTTCTGTGTATATTTGGCATATCAGCTTGCAAGGGGATCCTAGATGTGATAAGGCTACAGTTAACTTCACAGCTTTCCCTCTCTACTCATCACACATCACTCAAAAAGGCCAGACATCTCTCTACTTCATTTTCTTGGGGCAAGACAGTGTCCAAAGAGATCAGAAAAGTTGTAGAGCTACATTCTTCCCTGCTTATCCATTCCTTACAACTGCCGCTGAAAGTAACGAAGCTATACCAGGGAATATATCCCAACTATTTAGGAAGGAGATACCTTGGTRCCCCCTTGGTGCTGCCTTAGGGACACCAGAGCTAGGTTCACCCCACAGTATGGTGCTGTTTCTGATACAGTTTGATCAAATTCACTTAAAGTTTGGTATAATCCAAGCTGGGCATGAACTTAAATTCCAACTGTGCAAAGTTTCAATTCTTTGCAGACTGGGGCAAAGTGATGCAAGGAAACATGCACTAAAAGCTATAGCATGCCATTTGGTATGACCTGTAACAACTGGAGCTGTAMGTCATTCCACAGAACTATCAACAGCTATGACAGTGTAAGTCTGCAATTTTTATCAAACATGTTTCTCTCTCTCTCTCTCTCCCCCAAAAAACACACAAAAAAATCCCAAACCAAACCAATCCAAAAACCACTAACAAGACAGTATAGAAGCACCATTAATCTTCAGGACAGTAAGATATGGTCTAATACTAATCTGTCACTTTTTTGCAGAATTATTGTATTTTTAGTTTCCCAGTGATCATTTCAGGGTAGCTGAAATAAAGAAAATGCATTCAAAGGAAAAAAAAAGATGCTAAAACAGTCTGAGCCAACATCTTTTCTTGTGAACCTAGAATGGAATTACAGACAGAACAGCAATATTGTAATAATGTTGCCTACTTACWTAGCAGAACTGTTCTACAGTGTGCAATAAAGACTCTTAACAAGTTTGCTCAGTAACAAAAATAAGCACTTACAGCTTTTCATTCKTATTGCACAGGCAACACATCTTTTAGAAGAGAAGCAGCTTCCTCCATTGCCCATGCACCTTCACAACAGAATTATTATGAGTATCTCAGACTYAACTGCCAGACATTCATGAGCCAGAATGAACACAGCTTGATTTTCTCATCTCAAGCTGATATGCAGGGCTGACATTTGGACAAGTCTTTTTTTCTTCCAATAAGCTGAGAAAATTTGATCTGGCAGGCTCTAAGTAGCAATAATTGTGGAACCCCATGATGCTGTTTTTAAAATCACTTTTCAGGAAATAAACAACTTAAAGTTGCCATGAAAGTCTCAATGAATGCAAAGCTAAATACAGCTGCTGTTCTAGTTCCTGCTGTTAGATGGTTAATTTCTCTATTTGGGAACTATTCTCTCAAGAAACATTTGAAAAAAAGTAAGAGAGTCAGGACTAGTTAAAATCTGAAGACAGATGAAAGGAGCTGACAGAAGGAAGAAACAGGATTTAATGATGAGAAAGAAGYAGAAGCAACAAAACTGTTAGAAATTTCTGAATAAGGAAAAAGGAGAAGATTGCATCATTCTATGGAGAACTTTGCTCAATGKTTGCAAGTCTTAGCTGAAATTATTGCTATTACTAATTAGTTAAATGCATATTACTGTATTTATGTGTTCATTTAAGTTTGCCAATAAGCATARTGACCCAATAAGCATAAAACAGCAAGTTAAGTATTTTATACAAAGCTATGTTACTATGAGTCATTATGAGGCTTTTTTCATGGTGTGTCCACYTTCCTACCTCTTTACTGATTTCTGCTACAGGAATTACAAGCTGCACATTAGTAAGCAGTAATGAGGCCATGGCATTTTAAAGCTTTTTGACACAATAATTAGGTTTTTTTTTCTTCACGTTTGTGCCATGCTTAATGCGTAAGGAGTCCAGCCACACTTTCAAACTGTTTCACTCTCTGAAAGGCTCTGTCAAAATACCTATACTGATTTGCTACAACAGCGTAACATTCATGTTTGGCAGTATCATTCATTCCAGCTTCTACACCAAGTACRTTGCTACCAGCACAGCTGCCTCCATGAGATGGCTTGGCCGCTATACCGACTGCTCAACATACCATTCAACACCTGGACTGGCATCATTATAATGGAAAGAAATAGGTTGTATGAACCCTGCCCAAGGTGCTGAACACTTTGGGGGCATTTTGCTTGTATTCAATAAAGTAAGTAGCAAGTGTGTGTGTGTGTGTGTGTGTGTGTGTGTGTGTGTGTGTTTAGTTTTTTTTAAGAGCTATATATCACCAAAAAGGCAGCAAAATGCAGGAACAATTCCCCCCCCCCCCCATTTTCTGTGTGTTGTAGTTCCTTTACCTCCCTAAGTTGTGTACACCATAATACACAACAGTGAACCTTGTACACACAGTGATAGTGTAGACTCCTCCATTTCTGTAGTTGTACGTTATGTGTAAAATAAAGGCTTTATCATGGTATATGAGACGTAAAGTTCTTTGTGATTCTGACCCTGTAATCATACTAGTCTAGGCAGACATATCTGCATATATTCCGTGTCTCTCTACATAGAAGGATCTTTTTGCATTGATAAGACYGTAGGATCAGGTCCTAAGATTTTGAAGACAAATAGTAAATTTCTGAGATCACAGAGCAACTGCTGAATTGAAATACGGCCATACTCCAACAGTTTTTGCACAGAATGCCAGCTCAAACCAATGTGATTCAACACCAAACGGCAGAAGAACACACTTTATTCTTACAACTCTAAAAAAGCCCAAGCAAACATGCAAATATTTATAAGACTCTCATCCTTTGGGAGAAGAACGGGGGGAAAAAAATCACTGCCTTGATTTTACTGCTGACCAAAATTCAGTTTTCCTGGGATTCTGCCAGCTCACTTCCCAATGAACTGTACRCACCAAACAAGGTCACATTAATGATTAGAAAAACAAGTTTTGTTTCTGCATCAAGAGGAATGAATCATTTGGAAAAATGTGACATCTTTAGTGCTATTCCTGCAGCTATGCAATATTTCTCTAAGTTATGTAATACWTCAATATAGCATTCATAAATGTATTTTTGGAAAAAAAGATCTTATGTAAGTTTCTGCATATAACAGCAGCAAGTGAGATTTCTCAATGAAAACGARTATCTGGAGGAACTGAAACTCTGTGAGACCATACCCCAGCTATTCTGCAACAGAGGCTTCCCAAACAAAACAAAGGCATACGCAAAAAAATCGCAAAAAATATATGCAAAATAAATGAAAAAAAAATGCAACTCTGAACAGCTCATCACTGAAGTAGTCCTCTTTTTTCTTTCAATTACAAAGAAATTTGAATCAGGACTTTGCAAGAGATACACAGAATGGACAGCAAAGCATCACACAGACACAGGAAAACTCCAAAGGACAGTTTTTGTGGCCTCTCTTCAAGTCCTTCAGTACACGATTTTCAATCCTCCTGCACCTTTGAGGCATTTTGTATCTAGATATCTACAGATCACTGCTCCTTATCTCTAAAGTTGTTTAAGTACAATATAGCTCCTGATACCTCATTGTATTTTGTCTGACAACACCTYAGAGCTAAGGAGTCTGACAAAGCCCTGTTTAATTCAAGAACAAGTTCTAACTGTTTTGCTCCACCTCCTTCTGTTGACTTCCTTCAGCCCTTAAAATGAGTTTATCTGTTAACTAAGCTAACTAGCAACATTCTGTGGAGTCTCTGGAGGTAGAGATGCTCTCGTATGAACTGCTGATCATCCTGAGGCATTTTTACTATACTCGTTATTGCAGCAAATGAGGCATATGATCAGCAACACTTGTTATGGATAGAGATCATCCTATATGATCTGGCCCACAGCATGTAAAAGCCGATACAGGGATCTCCTATCTTTTTATAGGAGCTACAKAGTAACTCACTCATGCTTTTTAATGATATAGATGTTGAACAAAGAAAGGTATTTCAACCACCAGAACAAAGGGCATCATTTTACTCTCTTCAAAATCAATGGTAAAACTTCCACAGATAAAAGCAATCCAGGATCAGGTCCTGAAGGGTTCYGATACTCTTACAATTCCCCTCAAAATAAGAGTCATTCACTACTTAGTTTATATAAAATGAAACAAACATTTGTTCTAAGAAAATCTTCAATACTGTGATAYAGTGCAATTAACAAATAATGTCATTTGAATTTAACGTTATCATAGCATAATGGTTTCCTGCTGTTACTAAGTCAATCAGTATTACTGAATATAATCATTGAGGCCGGCACACAACTGTTCTTCAGCCCAGGAAACAYGTGTCTTGGGACAAAATTGCAGTTATGCCTGTTACACCAAATGGTGCAGTAGCTAATGTTTGGTTCACTCAAATCTTTGAATTTTGCATCCCATTATCATGGAAATTCCTACTTGCAAGTCGGTATAGGAAATGTTGCAGGACACAATCTGAGACAGTGCTGCAGAGTTGTAAAGAAGTTCAAAGGCAATCTGCCTCCACAAACCAGGTCAGATAATGCTTCTGGAAGCTCATATGAGTGCTACAGCTGAGTTAAAAGTATTATCTTTGGGATGACAAACAAGCACGTACCCTTGTCACCCATATCTGAGGCAGCAAAATTAATTATCTATAATACCTACTGCTAATAAGACAATCCCAATATTTTCTAAATTAACCTAACAGTTGAATTTTGACTTGCATAATATTTTCTGCATTGCTTGATAAATCTTCCTGGAGACTACCCTCCAAGGACAGCAATCCTAGAGCTTACCTAGGTAGTGTACACCTTATAGTTTGAAAGTTTCTCCTACCTAACAGAAAACTTTCTTGTTACATTTTACAGTCATTATTTCTCTTAACCTCAYTGAAAATAGAAAATAGTTCATTAACTTTTTTTTCCCACAAACTTCCATGTACTTTTTTTTCTCCTCCCAATGTTTTCCTCTCAGAACAAAACAATGCCATTTATTTCAGGATCATGGTTTYTAGACTACCAATCATTCTGCTGTATTTCTCTCTGTAATTGTCAGATGATTTTTTTTAATTGCAGTACCCCAAACGGTCCACATTTTAACTTTAACCTTCATAACATCAAGTAGCAAAAGAAATTATTTTGTGCGTCTGAAGATGCATACAATTATTATTTTATGCATTTGAAGATCTTCTTCAAAGAATTTTCTCCAAACAAAGAGCAAAACTAGAAGTGCATGTTGCACATCCTCACCTTCAGCAAAACTTCCATTTCAGTCAGTCACTTCAAATCTGCAGCACTGTCACACAGCTACCAACACACAAGTATCTCCAACACACACTCAGCACTAACACGAACACCACTCTCTTTCTCGTATGCTCAGTGCAGAGGCTGGCAGTGAATAGGTAGGCATTACTGGGTACAGAGGCTTGCAAGTCTGAGATGAAAGCACCCCTAGAATTTTTCATAAAATATGAAGAGYTCACAAGTTAATTTTTAAAAGAGTAACTTAGGAAAAATGTCACTTTCTTGGAAATAACATTCTGAGTCATGTTTTTAGATATTATATGATAAAACTCCTAACTTCTGACTGCAAGTTGCTATAGGCTGGCCATTTACAAATTTAAAATAGTGATATTCTGAAATTATTTACTTGCCAGACCTGAAGATTCTATGTACAACACCTAAATCTCCAGCTAAAATTGCAGCTTTCATTTCTGCTCTGTATTTTATTGCTGAAGTTTAGCATATACATTCTTGAATTATTTTGCTAATGATTTACAATTGCTAATTACAAATTATGAAATGTATATCCGTTCTCTTTCTGTTTTCCACTATACACACAAATCTTGGTACAAATAATTCTGTGGAATTTGAACAACAGAAGGGAATTGACTATTATCATAGAATCATAGAATCACAGAATCAATAAGGTTGGAAGGGACCTCTGGAGAT
>NW_028186579.1:407633-469696 GCF_003343005.1 Rhea americana
CATGGTCAATTTGTCATCCACCAGCACTCCCAGGTCCTTCTCTGCAGAGCTGCTCTCCAGCAGGTCAGTCCCCAGCTTGTACTGGTGCCYAGGGTTATTTTTCCCTAGGTGCAGGACTCTGCACTTGCCCTTGTTGAACCTCATWGGGTTYYTCTCTGCCCAGCTCTCCAGCCTGTCCAGGTCTCTCTGAATAGCAGCACAGCCCTCAGGTGGATCAGCCACTCCTCCCAGCTTGGTATCATCATCAAACTTGCTGAGGAGGCACTCTGTCCCCTCATCCAGGTCATTGATGAACAAGTTGAACAGGATGGGACCCAGTACTGAGCTCTGGGGGATGCCAATAGCCACAGGCCTCCAACTAGACTCCACAGCACTGATGATGACCCTCTGAGCTCTGCCTTTCAGCCAGTTCTCAATCTACCTCGGTTTACATTCATCTAACCCACACTTCCTGAGCTTACCTAGGAGGATATTATGGGAGACAGTGTCAAAAGCCTTGCTGAAGTCAAGGTACACAACGTCCACTGCTCTCCTCTCATCTACCCAGCCAGTCATTCCATCATAGAAGGCTATCAGATTGGTTGAGCAGGATTTGTCCTTGGTGAATCCATGCTGGCTACTCCTGATCACCTTCTTTTCCTCCATATGCCTGGAGATGGCATCCAGAATGAGCTGTTCCATCACCTTTCCAGGGATGGAGGTGAGGCTGACCAGCCTGTAGTTGGCCTGGGTCCTCCTTCTTACGCTTTTTGAAGACTGGAGTGACATTGGCTTTCTTCCACTCCTCAAGCACCTCTCCAGTTCTCCAGGATGGGCAGGTGGACAGCTTGCTTTCCACAGCTGTTCTTTCGGGCTCACCTCTACTGCTTACCTCCTAAGGATTTTATCTTACACTGTCAGTGTGTTGCCTCCTGCCTCTTCAGTGAGCTAACATCAAGCTCTGCTTTCCAGGCTGCCAATAATATAGAGATGTCCTCCAAATGCAAATGCTTACTGTCTAGATTTGGTTTTAGAGTGGTGCAAAACCATGCTTGGAATTTCTAAACTATCACAACATTTCAAAAGGGTTAAAAAGCTGTTTAAAATAGAGCAAGAATACTATTCTTAATATTTTTCATTTGAAATGTGCTAAATATCTTCTCTCTTATCAACTCAAGACTAACWATTATTGATTCATGCTAACTGGATATATATCTAATATCTTAGCACATATGTACATGTWCATGTCTGCTTGTCTTAGTAAAGCTCTGTACATCACAACATTGCTTTGTCTGCCACACACAAGGAAAAAGATCTGGGTTTCTGTAGAGAGGTAGCTTGGTGATCCTTTGCCAGATTCACTGAATACTCTTAAGATGACACTGGTGGTCTTAAGGTCAACATCCATTCTAACCAGAGCTCTTCAACATCCTAATGCACAACAGAAAATCTTCACACACAGAAACATTGCACTGCTTGCATCACACCATAAAAAAGTGTAAAAAAACAAAAACAAAAAACACCCAAACAGACACAAAAATCAACATACTACTAACACTACCCCTACTTCTCCAAACAAGTCAAAGGACAATCACATTTAATTTTCTCCAAGGGTAATGACACAGTTGAAGACAAGCAGCTAGATGATCTCCTCCATTCTTAGGCTAACAGAGGGATGACCAAGCAGTATATGTTGTAGTAATTGATTCGGTCTGAAAATATTGATGAATAGKATCCATCGGAACAGTGCAGACTATAAAATACAGAATCTAAGTTATTTATTTTAGCTTTTAGCTTTACACTCTCCAGATATATGTATAGATCTTTTGGCTCCTACAGAGCAGCACCTAAATTTATTTTAAATTGAAGAGTATAGTTTTGAGTATTTCTTCYACAACTTCAGTGCATGGCATGTGTTCAATAGCAGGAAAACCACAAGAGAGTAGGAGTGTAGATGCAATAAAATCCTGAGCTGGTATTTTGGTTTGTAAATGTGAGTTGTCAGAACCATAATGCAGTAGTAGAACATACTCCTAATTGTCTGTGTGATCTAGGCATGGAAGAAAATAAAGCTTAACACTGAGATCACTGCTAGTAGAGTAAGAGCTGCACTAGGCAACAGCTTTTAAGTTCTAAAAATAAAGTTAATTTGATTAGTTTATCATGGAAGCAAAATTTCTAATGATTAAACTAWTTTGTTGTTTCTATCTTAGACATCTGGTACTTGAAACTGCAGTAACTATATGAACTCAAGCTATACAGAATACCAGACCGCAGAACAAAAAAAACCCCAAAACAAACAACCCCCCCAAACCCTAGAATAACAATCAACCATTGATTTTGTTTAATTAGAATTAAAATTAAAAAAAAAAGCACTTTGCCAGCCCTTTTGAAGAAGGGGCATACTTTTTCCATTTATAATACACAAACTGTTTTTAGAAAAATAGCTTGCACCAAGCCATAGACATGAAATGGGTAATCTCATTAGTTTTTTCCTGTATCAATAAAATGTGATATGTAAGTTTATTTCCAAATTTACTGTGTCAGCTAATTTATTCTACTAAAACTGTTAGCCAACCAACCAGAGMGGGAAATAATTTAACAGAAAATGAAGCTTTTTAAGAAAATAAAAAGCAAACTTTCATCTTTTAAGATAAAAAATGAATCATAAACTAGTATTTCAGTCTATCTCCCCTGTCCAACATCATTAACAAAAAAATTTCACTATATTCTATGCAAAAAATATAATTCTTAGAAACAAATGTGATTTTTCAGTAGTTTGAAGTAGTATCAACTTCTCTCTTGAGCACAGAAGATAAAGCTACATAATCTACTCTGTAATAGTTTCATTCTTCTAGGATGCTTAAGTAGGACCTTGGAACCCAAGAGCTACATTGCAAGGAATAAGAGAAGAAAACACTGCATAAAGAAGCAAGAGACGGCCATGGTCTTTGCAGGGCAGAGTTTCGGGTGCAGAAGCCTATCAGAACTTCCCTGGTAAGGAAGAAATGTTCGTCCACAAGACCTTTGTTTGACAATGTGGGGCTCCAACAGCAATTAGAATCTAAGAAGGGAAGTGGCCCTACTTAAATTTAACTCGGGGSGATAGGGGGAAGCTGGATTTATTCCCTGATTCAGCTCACAACACAACCCTGCATAACTGCTTATTCAACAACACTTCAAGTTGAAATTGTCACTAAATTCCATGTCCTTAAACCCTGATCTCAATATTCAGAAGGTTCCAAACCTGAAAGATACAAAAAAAAATTGTTCAGCTCTGCTATATGACAGCCTATGTTCAATACATATCTCACTCACTATCTTTCTACAGAGTCTATGGCGTTGGCTTTAGTACACTTACTCTTACTGATGGACATCAAAGGTAGTACAGAAAGAAAATCCAACCTGGCCAACTTCTCACACATTCATTATTTGRTCTTCAGTGCTTTCACTGATAGAGAAACCTGATAACGTTCTTCCTAGTTTTGATGGGAGAAATGCAACATTGCTTTGTAGTCGCATAGCTTGTATTTAGATTTTGTCAGACCAACTTTTGATGGTTCTGAACAGGAACTGAAAAAAAGTTTCTGACAAATTAGTGTAGGTACATTGACAGGAGAACCTGGATCAGCACACATTAATCCAGTAATTTTTGGAAAGTTCAATTATCTAGGGAGCACATAAAAAATAAACTTGCCTTCCATAAAGATCCTATTCCAGTAGATTTTTCCAACTTTATTTCCTCCAAGAAATATTAAATTTGATAAAATCAACATYGAAGTGCAAACAGATGCCAGGACAGCATGAAGTCGACGACGAATTCTTGGTGAGAAGAAACGATCCTGAGGGACAAGAAAGGGTAGATGTTAACAACCCCTGATTTTGCAATAAAATGTGTGCAAGCAATGTTAGAAGAGACATGGTAGTTATGAAAAACAACATTTATACAGAAGTTCAAATCATTACGGAACATATCCTGAAGTTTTTAAACAAATCTAGATGATCTCCTACTGATGCCATTAAAATTTRGGTAGGATTTTGTAGTTAAAAGCAGTGTAGAATCATAGAACCATGTAACAGTTGAGGTAGGAAGCAACATTTGCAGATTGCCTAGTCCAACCTGCCTCTTCAAAACAGGGTCAGCTACAGCAGGCCGCTCAAAACCGTGTCCAGCTGAGTTTGGAGTATCTCCAAAGGTGGAGACACCGCAACGTATCTAGACAACATGGTCCAGTGCTTGAGCACCCCCACAGTAAAACAAATTTTTTATTATGTTTAAATGGAATTTCTTGTATTATACTTTGTACCCTTTGTCTCTTGTCCTTTCTCTGGATACTAYAGAGCAGAGTATGGATCACTTGTCTTTACTCTCCCCAATCAGATATTATACACGTTGATAAGATGCCCCTCGAACCTTCTCTCCTCCAGGTAAACCTCACAGCCCTTTGYTRAACTCACTCCAGTATGTTGATGTCTCCCTYGAACTGGGGAGCCCAGAACTGGACACTGTTCTGTATGTTCCATGTTTTAATTCTTTTTCTATTAAATGTAATCCTTGATGAATGGTGTTGATGAACGTAAACAGTATCAACATTCTCCTTGTGTGGATAATAYTACCCAACAAATTCCAATATGCAGTAAAGCACTTACAAAACAAACAGCTTAAAACAAAGTCGTTAACACTTTGATTGATTAATAAGACTTTATCGAAAGATTCTAGAGTTAGATCAGAACTAGTTGTTGGAATCAGTCTCTTAATAAACAGATATTTCAATATAAAAGCGACATAAATAAACATGCAATCCAAAATTTTTCATTACAAATATTGCTCATATTTGAGAATAAATACATGCTGTGATGCAAATAATGCAAATCTCTCTCCATCAAATACTACCATATACATCTATATTTTGCATTATCACCTGAGGCATAAGTGCAGCAGRGATGCTGCAGGAAGGTGGTAAAAGAAGGGTAAGAAAGTTTTAGTCTTCTTCAATCTTCAGTTGTTAGCATGAATAATAAGACAGCATTATAGTACATCATGGGAAATATTTTCTGAATATAATATTGCATAGAGAAAAATATCTTGTTCATCATATCCCCAGGCTGAATGCCTCTTTACATAGTGCCTGAATCTGCAAAAGACTGAGTGCCTCTTGCAAAGAGGTGAATGTTTGCCAGGGCATGGGAGCTAAAGACAGTATAAGGAGGTTCCACATCCTAAATTCTGATGTTGCAGGGAAAAAAAAAGGCTTGTTATTGCAGAATCAAAAAATAAAAATAAAATTAAAAAAAAAAAAAAGAAAGTAGCAATTAATCTTTAATAGCTGCAGCTAGACTAGAATTCATGCTGAGATACTTGAAACAACATATGCACATGTTCAAAACAGACCTAAAAATATACTCCTACAGAATTACACTGCTAGTTTTGTAAACATCAAAACAAAGGTTTCAATTGCTAGATTATAAAGTCACAAAACTTCAAATAAATGACAGTTACAAGCATAAAAACACAGTTTTTGCACATTATTGTAAAGTACATCTYTGGTAAATTGAATATTAGCCACAGTTGGAACTACATCTAATGTATGAATCAGTCTGAGTCAGCACAAAAATATGGATAGATATTCTTCAAGGAAAAATAACTCTCTATCAATCTGTATATACAAAACAATAATAACCAAAYTTCCATACAACTCTGGCAAAAATATTCTATGAGAACAGAGACTGATATTTTTCTTCTAAAACTCTGGAGTAAAACTAGGGCCTCACAAGGAAAGTGTACAGAATATAATATATAGACACTGACAATTACTTATAGAAACAACTTCTTCCATTTCTAGCGCCCTGCATCCCCAAAGCTGCCCAAAGACTTCCAAGATGTTCTTCTTCAGTTCTCAGATAGGTGGAGGATATTTCTCCCGAGATGTACTATATGAATGGGTATCCCCACAGAGCAGAATATCAGCCTTTTTGGAATGCTTACTTGTATACACACATACAAAACTTTCAAAATCTTGCTACTAAATCCATGTTAATAATCAAGGTCATTTTGACCTTTTGCGTTGAGTATCCCAACTTCCCCTGTTCTTACACCATGTTCTTTAATTCTGATTGAGCTGTGCCTTATTTATAGTGCATATCCTACTATCAGATCTACTTTTCACTCTTGCTTTGTCTACCCATCAAATGCACAGAGAAATAAACAGTTCCAGTTAGGAAAAAAAGAGAATCTAACTGTAGAGTTAGAGATGGGCAATCCATCAGACAGCTACAATTTGACTGCATTTTCCACTGAAGTACTGATTAGACCTGGTAAGTCTGAGGTCTGCCTGTGTGGTGACTCAAAGAAGTATGACTAAGATAAACAGTATGACAAGTTAAAAAAGCTCTGCACCCTCTACAAAAGTGCTATACATTAAATAGTACAAGTTGCTATAGCACAGACCATAAAAGCCTTTGGTCATTTATAAGGTATAAGGGAGTACTTTAAGATAGAAGCAGTTTAGACAAACACCAAACCACTTCAGGACTGTAGCTAATTTCCACTGGCTTTGCTAGACATTGATCCAAAAGCAGTACAGATTTTCTTGAGAGTCTTTGATGTTATTGCAGTTTTTATTCAACTGCAACAAAGGTAAAAAAAAATCTTTAAACATCTCATATCATCCAGAAAAGAACAGGAAAGTACCTGAGCAGCCTTTGTGCTTAAATTAATACACTCAAAGCATTAATTTACACAAGAAAAAGGGCTGAGGCTAGTCTAGATAATCAGTAATGACATCTGTGATTTAAGTATCTACCAGCATGTAGATTTTTCTGAATAAACAGCAAGTTGTTTTCATCAAAGCAGACAAATAAAAAAAAATCCATACCCACAAGTCTTCATTATGCTATTTCATGCCGTTAACAATATGTCCCATTGCAACAATCATAGAATCATAGAATGGTAAGGTTGGAAGGGACCTCTGGAGATCATCTAGTCCAATCCTCAGCGTAGTCCCATACACRGACTGAGCCCACGACCTTGGCATTAGCAGCACCACGCTCTAACCAACTGAGCTAAATCTGCCCCCTAGAATTGGTAAGGTTGGAAGGGACCTCCGGAGATCGTCTAGTCCAACCCTCAAACGAGGGGCCTGCCTGGGGACTGAACCTGTGACCCTGCCATTATTAGCACCTTGCTCTAACCAACTAAGCTAAACYTAACCCCARTAAATAAGGAGAATCAACACCTTTGTTTCCAGAAGGAAGGCTCAAACCACCAGGCCACAGACATCCTCCTGATACCAGCAGCTGCTGTGGACTGTGCTGCTTCTCTAGAAGTTACTGCTGTTTCTTTCTCTCTCCCCTTTTTGTGTAGGAAATACAGCCAGAGGAATAAAAGAGCACCCAGTGTTAAAACRACAATGAAGCTGTGGCTGCCTGGCTGAAAACCTTAGATTTGCATTCCTCCTCAAAGCTCTGTTTTATTTGTAATCTAGTATCAGTACTTTACTTTCAGCACTTATTTTTTCCAGTATGAAATAAATGGACTGTAGCATTTAAAGCACACAAAAATCAGACATATTGTCAGAATACTCAGTTTGGAGGTATGCAGTGTCATATAGGAGGTGACTTACAAAGATTGGCTCAGGCCACCTTTCCCTGACTTGAAGGGAATCCAAGCTGCTAATCCAGTCCAGTTCCCGCTGTAAATCAGCCCCAGATAACACTTGGTCAGATGCTGGGAAAAATCTATCTCTGCAAGTAAAATTGGCTACTGTTACATCTTTCTCAACTCAGCCTTCATATTCATCTTACAAAAATAAATTATGTTATCAAGTAACAATGTAACTTGAACAGTAAGGCTTGTGTATGTGTTTGGGAAATACAGGAGAAGATGGRACGAAAAGGATTTGCACAGGCCAAAATTTCACATTCTTAAATCCATTTCCTGTTAAATATGCATGTCATATTAAGTCTTTAAATGAAAACCATGCCAGAAGTAAGAAGTTTGTATAGTATTGTTTCTGGAGAAAAATAGTTTACTGACAACATGCACCAGAATAGATTATTTAAGTTAGAATTCTGAGTCAGGATAAAAAAAAAAAAGAGAGAGAGAGACATCTGAGTCAAGCTTAAAAAAAAAGATACAGTAAAAGTCTGAAGTCAGACTGCAAAGGATGTGACAGAAAATATTCCTGTTCTTAGTTACATAGCAGGGCAATTACATCAATATCAGCATGAAACAAACAAACAAGGCAGGATAAGGGGCTTAGACAGCACAGCACCATTTAGAAAAACTTCTGTCCAAAACGAGCTACAGCTTATCAACAATAAATTTGCATTTTCACTAATATACAACACTGGTCTACAATGATACTACTGAATGGCACAGAGAGATGAAATTAAGTGACTATATATATGTTTTTTTTCCAAACAGGCATTTACACTTCATAGTAAGGAAATAACTCAGAAAATACTTTGCAGAATACTGTTGAGTATAAATCATCCCTCAATATGGAAGATGGGGACAAACCCAGTATGATAATCTATGTAACAGTCAAAACCCAGGAAGTTCTATATAAAACATCAAGATGAAGTCTTCTTATACAGAAAGATATTCCCCACTGTTTTATCAGTAACCAAATCCTACAACTTCCTAAGGCATGGATTCTTATTCTTTAAACTCTTCTAGCAATAGTGGTGGTACCACGGTTAATCTGACAGGTCCCAAATGCTCTTTCTTCACAGGTCTTTTGAATTCATTTGCAGCAGCTGGCAGACATGTTCCGGGAGCGGGTTACACACATCACACTATTTTGGGCTGGGCTGAGGAACTGGGGTGCACATTTTCTGCCAAGCTGCAAACTCAGCTTGATGACAGGGTTGCACAAGGGCAAGTAGCCTCCGCTGACAGAGATCAGCTGGTAACTTCTCGGCAAGTGCTTGGAAGATGGAAAATATCTATTCATGATGCATTCACAACACACCTCTTTATATGACTGCATTGGGACAGATTAGAGCAAACTTCCATATAAAGTCAGTGATTTTATCAAGCTTGCTCATACCTACAGCACTTTAACAAGTCTCATGTAAGGGAATTAATTTTGTGGCAATTTAAACAAGTGTGCGTGCTCATGGAGGAAAACAGCTATTCATAACTTTTATTTTCTTTTTGAACTACTCTTCCAGAGTTTTGATGATCCAAGCAAAATAAGATTGCAGGTAAATTTAGAGAAGCAATTGAATATTTTTCATGGGAACATATGCACTGAGGAATAAGTCTGTCAGATACTATGACCAGAGTGACATGAAACATGTGCTTGATATTACAAACCGCAATATTGCATAGTACATTATTCTATTTTCATCTTCCTTTGCTTTTTAAAGAGTTAAAATCTTTAGTGGAGTTGTCATTTTTAAAAGCATGATACTTACTATCTGGCCTACAGATTTCATCCTCTTCCACCTAACCCAATCAGCCAACTTATTCATAATAATTTTAAATAATATAACATTTGGACCATACACAGCACTATCGTTGTGTTGAAGCAAATAAGCAAAATAACTATGGTGAATATAAAACTTAATCCCTAGGTTATCCTCCACTGCCAGTGTATGAGTGGGGAGTACAGATGCCACTTAAGATTATTAAAGCTCAAATCTTTTAATTTACTGAATGTTCCTATTATGTTTAAAAGCAATGTTTAAAAGTTAATGTAATCTCTATTTACTTTATTCCACGAAAAATTAAAGGAAATAGTCTTTGCAATGCCTGATGAATATACAAGTTCACAAGAAAAAAAATGGGATATGGGGGAATGTGTTGAGTTTCAGTTACTGCAATAAGACTAGAGGGGCACAGGTATATCAGGAAAATTATGTGTATCAGGTAAACTCCTGTGGGAAAAAAAATTGCTCATTTGGTGTTCCTTTTACCAATGCAATCTAAGGCTATGAACTTTAGTTTTCACTCTTCACTGCATTATAACCAAAGGGTAAGACCAATATTAATTTAATTATCTACAGAAGCAATAGAGAGCATCCAGTTGACCTTCTACACACTACTAAGTATTTTCTTTCAGGAAATATTCTTAGATAAATGATAGGCCAGCATTTCAAACTCCATCTCTGAACTCTGGTAAGCACCCCCATTAACAGAAGAGGGCAAACCTCAAAGCATCCCTTGAATCTGGGTCAACCACAATGCAGCCATTTGCCAAAAATAATGGCATAGCACAAAAACAAGAGCACGGGTAAAAAGCTGAAAGAGAACGAGGAGCAGATGGGACAGTGGGAAGAGAAGCGATACTTTCTGACTAACAGTTATTGGCTATTTTATCTATGTACAGTTAGGTGCTTTGAAAATGGAGGGCAGGGTGTGACTGAGCAGCTGGGGTAGCAGATGGGTTGGAAGAAAGATTGAAAATTGTGACAGAGCTCTGCCAAATAGAACATCGATTTATTTAATCTTTAAAATGAGCAGTAAAAATGAAGATGGGGTGCATCCGAGGAGGGCAATTTTAAGAAGTATTTGTTAGCATACATTGTCAATGTACATCAGTAACAAAAGTGGTTTGGGGAAACTGCAGAAATAAAGAGAGGGAGTATATCTGCTACTAATAAAATATTAGTAGAAACTGGGCTTAAAGAGTAGCAAGAAAAATGGAAAGGCAGCTGATGAGAGGTTGACATGTCAAGATAATACCTAATCTTGCTAATCCTGCACAGATACTGAATAAGGTAATAGCAGAGATGGTACCACAGAACTTAGCAAAAAAAAMCAAAACAAAACAAAACAAAAAAAAMCTAGGTAGAATACCCATGCAAAATATCCATTTATGAAACAGTCTCATTCTCCCCAACCCCAAATTGTGGAATAACCAGAGCTATAGCAATAACAAGAGAAGGAACAGGTCTGCAAGTGGAAAGTGGACTAGAAGAGCTACCAGATCTTATCCATCCACAGCTACCCCAGGAGAAGGATATATTTAATTTCCTATCAAGATATATTGTATATATGATATATTGTTGTAGTGAGAAGAGAGAACACCTGTGGAAGACCTGGCAAGGAGTCAGTGATCARCAGAGTCTGCAGTAGCAGGCCCAGTGTGTGAAACTACACACTGACCAAACTCCCATCAGGCCAGGTATGCATATTCATATAACCCCTTATGAACCTTGAGTGTCTCTTTCCACCTGTATCTGACCCTCTCTGCCCACCTTGCAGTCACAACTGTACTGTTCAGTAGTCATGGAAATCATTCCCATTTGCTCCATTCTTCATCTAGYTCTAACCCAGACTCAGTCCTCTTTACTTCTCTTCACTTAATTTTTCTGGCATTTTGTTTTGGTGTGGATGTTCCTTCCTTCTCCCCCAGTTTAATTATGGCCCAAGGTCATCTCCTCTTGCTTTTCAAGGTATATATTTTATTTTAAAAGCAAAAGTAAAGATTAGCTCCTGGAAGGTTCACAAGGGAAAGAGAGAACTGAGAACACTTTTCAAAGAGACAGGATGACACAACCAACCAGTAATTCCCTACAGACAGTACATCACTCCTATAAAGAGAGGACCACACAATTAAAATCAAGCAGCTGTCAGTTAAGATCTATTTTCACAAATAGAACGTGTTTCTGAATTTAGGAATAAATGCTATATATGGTATTTGAGAAGATACTCATTTCTATTGCTGTCTTACTAAACAGTCACTCAACCAAATGCAGTCTTGCACTAGCACTAGTTCATTTTTAGATTTTCCAAAAGATCTGTATTTATAGCATCTCTCAGCAAACAGCCAACCCCACTTATGTTTGAAGAAAGTCTCCTCCCAGCTGGTATTTATGCACTATACTTAAAGATGCATATGTGGAAGTTTTACATACACAGAAGTAAATTTCTGTACTTGCTTCTATACTTCCTCTTCAGCCCAAAAGAACCTGCCCAAACAACAATCTTTTTAAAAGTGTCAGCTTGTTAAAAGTGCTAAATGAACAGCATTCAAATATGCCATCCTCTTTCTTGTTTTTCATTTAAGGCAGTGAATTTAACAAAGTAATGGCACTGCATATATTCCTATAAATGTGCCTAACCTCTCACTGAGGAGGACAGCTTCTAGGCTGAGCTGTGCACCCTTCCCCATGTTCACATCCTTGCCATCATTATTGTTGTTCCTCTGGTCTCTAGTTTGCTCATTCTGATTCCCTCAGTTCCCTTGTTCACATTTTAATGTTTTCACCTTTTAAATTCTAAACAAAATGGGACAGGAATTAACTTCACTAATCATTAGTGCAGCATTTTGCATACGGGATCCTGCCCTTACGGCCTTCCGACATAGCCACTGTGAAATTGTTAATAAACAAAAAAACACCTAGTAATAATCTCTATGGAGACTCCTGATAAACATTCTCAGCAAATATAGAAGTAATTTTCCACATGGCAAGGTTCTGTAGTTCAGAGTTATGCTGTGCATTACTGCATAAGGCTCCGAAAGGCACATTTGAACAACAGGAGAATGCAACCATTCCTTAACACTTCAGTGATCTTAACTTGTATTTCCATAAATGCTGAGATCTATTGTCTGCACTAATTTTTAAGGTGAACAACAGAGAGAGACTGTATTAATGCAACAGCAAAAGAGAAGTGCACAAGTAGCATCATCTGCCTTCTCTTCACTCTGTAGCATGGTTTACCTGCTCTTCAAATTGCATTACGGCCTGAGCACCAGCAAACTGCCTGATGTGTCCAAAACAAAACAGGAAGTAAATAATGCTGTAGGTGGGAGGAACATTTATTTGTTATGGCAACAGAGCAGCTACTGTGAGGGGGTTCCCAGCTGACATTGCTATCTGAAGCAGAGCAGCAATCATCTAGTTAAAGATGGAAAATTACAAAAGCTTCTCCGTTGGCTGGCATCAAAAGTAATTAATATTTCACACAGATTTGACCAAAAAAATGCTAGCACTCAAAAGACAGGAAATGACAGAAAGAATATTATCTCTGAAATCTTGTATCAGCTGCATTTGTCATTTGCTGTATTAAAGCCTGTATCACATAACATATGTTTGTCCCTGACACAAGACAGCACATACTAGGCTTTCAGTCTTTGTTATAGAGCCTGGGACAAGAAGTTCCCTAAGTAAAAAGCACAAGAGTCAGGGCATGCACACGCATGTGTGTGTTTGTGTGTCTGCACGCACACGGGTTTTTAGTAGGGCTCTGTCACTGTGTTGTGATCCACTTCCATGAAGACAAAGAAACCTTTACAATGAGAGTGTGGAGAGAAAGCAAAAAMTCAAGCAAAACCAGAAATGGGGCAAGAGTTATTTGACTCGGACTTATAGTCTGGCAAGGTTATAAGCCACTGGAAAAAAAATTAGGATGCATCGCCAGCATTAACACAAAGTGCTACCGTTAGCCACCTGTAATGCTGTTCTTACATCAGACTGGAACATGCTTTGCCCAGATTCACCTCTGAATGTCATTCAGCAGCTCAGTATGAAACAGCAGCTTCACCCACCTTGATAACTGAGCTTGTTGCTTCCAGAGACCATGTAACATCAGTCGTTAAAAGTCTGGTCTGGCTAATGTTCACATCTAGGAAAAGGAATTCACATTGATTTTGAGTCACAGTATATTTACTCTGGAGAGTAGCAAGTTCTGGTTAGGCCAGTGATGTGGCTGACATCAAGGTGTGTGTTTGTGGGAGGTGTCCCAGCTTGAGAGCATTACACTCTTGGGTCTCTCCTCCCTGACGGCAGGATGCGTACTATTTGCTCTTTAGAGTGTGATGCCAAGCCCGGGGAAGCATTGGTCTGGGGTTTGCCATCATGGGTGATACTTATACCTCAAAAAACAATTCTGTACTAAGGAGTAAGAGTCTACCTAAGGTATTTTATTCAGCTACCTCACCTTATGTTCTTACAGATTCTCAGAGACAAACCTATCACAACTAAACACTGAAGAGGTTAAGAAGAAAGTATCATTGGAAATGCCTGTCAACTAGTTGAATGAATATGTGGCAATCAAGACATTCAGGAATTATATAAAATTATTAGTAAAGGAGAAAAGACCAGCCAGTCTCCTGACATTTGTAAACCAGTGAGGTAAGCATTCTTTCCAGCAAATAAAGCAAAATAAAGATCAAAGCCTATTATGTGCTGAAGAACAGCTGAGCAGGGTCTTTATGTATTACAGAGATCTTATCGAAGATCTGATCTTGTAAGGTGCTCAGGATACTTCCCTCGAATGAGCTCTAAAATGTTTGGCCAGATCTTACCTCAGACAGCTGCAGAAAGAAATTTTAAATTTAGCTCATCTCATGAGCTTAAAGGAAGTTATATTTCCAAAAAGAAATACACCATTTAATGAGATAGTTATTATTTTGCTCAATGTATGTAAGACCTGGTTGTGAAATTCGCAGGAGTCTTTAACTTGACTAAGCTATACTACAGCTCCAATATAGGGTTAAGTGATTGCTGCAGCAAAACCCAGTTGTCTTCTTTGTCCCGATGACTTTGAACAGGAGAGCTCAACTTATTTATTCCACCGCTTATATACGTTTGTAAGGGTGAGGTTCCGCGTACCAGCTCCTCCTATCCCACTCCCACTCCTAAGCTTTCAACTCTTACTTTGTACTGTTTCAGGTGCCTTTCAGATTCCTCTCCATGAGCAAATCATCTCACTGCCCAGCAATAAAATAACCAAAGGAAAGAAAGCAAAGATGCCAGCAAGAAAGAGTGCAGGAGGATGTAGGAAAGGAGGAAATAAAATTTTTCTGATTTCAATAGCAGTGAGCTGTTAAGATAAATTTAGTTGACTGTAGAACCACATCCTTTAGGTTCACCAGTGATTATCTTTCCATCTCCAGTCCACTGTCAGCAGGATCATTGCATAATTTATTATGAACAACTATAGAATTTTTGATGCTCTAAGTAAAAGAAACAGGGGAAATAAAATTAAATAGATAAAAAAACTTTACAACTTTCAACTTTTTAAAAGACTTCTAAAATGCTATTCTGTGCAAAGATCAAAGTACCAATAATCAATGACCATGTCTCTGATACTTGGTACAACAGTGACACGTAACTACAGGGACAAATACATGGAATTCATATTCCAAGAGAAAAAAGATCTAACACACCAAGCAAAAGCACATATATCATTATACAAAATGTTTCTTCTTTTAGATAGAGGAAAAGAATGATTACAGTGCACTGAAACAAACTTAATTAGTGTACCTTGTCCAAGCCATAAAAGAAAATATAGACTTCAGAGTGTTTTCATACTTTCAGAAAACAAAAACTTGAAGGAATAGTACAAGTTACTTTAAAATAAGCCATGCTTAAAATCAATTGATTTCTTAAATTGAATTATGGTGTATTTAGTTCTTTACTAAATAAAGCTAGAAATGAGATATTAAACAAGACATTTATTACAGTGTGATTTTTAGAAGAGAGATCTTTCTGTCCCACTTAATTAAAAAAAAATCTCACTAGACTGAATGACAAGTTTTTACTTTACTGTCAAGAAACTAAGATAAATTGTACTGTTTCAATTGAGATCAAAACATTAAATTTAACAATTGACCAACTTCATCCTCTTTGCTATATTTTCTTTTGGATAATTTCTAAATATTTCCTTTAAAAAAATCCATTAATTTCAAGATGTCAGCTATTCTGAGTTTTAAATCATTGTAAAAGGATTTYTATACCAAGAGCTAATGTCTTGTGAAGATCTGTATTTTGTTTTCCTTAAGGAAAAGGAGGAGAGGAAAATACTGAAATCACTGGAAGAATCTTAGACATTAGCATTTCCTTTCAAAAATCTGACCCATTATTTATTAGAAGTCAATACAAATTCTGTCACTGATTTTCAATGAGTTACCACTGCGGTGTCTGTTCATGTGTAAGAAATTAATACAACATCAGTGAAACAAAACACTACTTTGCTCAGTATGGCTCTAAATATTTCAAGAAAAAATAAAAACAAAGAAGAACGGACAAAATCCAGTGAAAATTCCCCAGTTTAAAACAAAGTTCCTAGTACACCTTAGTTTATGCTGCACAGTAATGATTATTGTTTTAAATACAGTGCTTTGATGAGAAAGATTAAAATATTACTGAATTTAGCTTTAATTTACTGATATCTAAAAGTAGTAGTCTCTAGGAAAAAGACAAGACACGAGGACAGCTTCTCACAGCAGCACTCAGTGAATCTCAAAGAAGTTCTAAGCAATGGAAGCTGCAAACTACACAAGAAGCAACATCAGCTCTTTTAGAGCTGGAATCAGGAAGCGAGGCACTGTTTGAAACCAATAAAAATGAAAAGTTACAGGTCAGGCTTTTCAGGTCAGAGAATTTACTGAGGAGATTTTTGTTTATACACTGATTTTACTTTTCATGAATAATGTTCATGCTTCCTTGTTCACGCCAGTTCAATTTGCCTGAGATGACACTCAAAAACTGTCAGACTGAACTTAAAGCTGCAAAAGTGTTATTTGCCCATACTGTGTCATGTTTGAGGTGTTGAGCTTTAAACTATCACAAAATCTGTATAAATGCGCCCAATCCTTTTTATACAAATTCTTAGTCAATACAAAGATTAGTGACAGACAAAAACCAAATGCGCTTTAGATTTTTTAATCTTTCTTTTGCAAGAAAAGTAAAAGAATACATAGACAAAAAAAGAAGTCATTTAAAGTAATTCATATGTTTTGTGATCTATTCATTTTAAAAACAAGTAGAATTTAAAATCAATTTGTTCTTTAACTTATTTTTTAAAATCTGTTTTACCAACTAGCTCAACTAAATTCTGCAACTCAACTGTAACAACAATATAGGAGTAGCTTTGGTAAATACAGTGGGTTAAAAAAGCTCAAATCTGTTCTTTGTATTTAGTCAGAAACTCATCTGCTATTTTGGGGACAAAAAATAAAAACTTTCCTTTTCAAAAATAGCAAGAGGTAACACAGTGAGTGAGTGAAGCACAAGCCTGCAGAAGACTTTAGTTTGTCAGCAGATGAAATCTAAGTGAAAAATCTTCACCCAGAAATGAGGTTCTCAAAGCCACTGTGACTGGGCTTGCAGTGAACCGCTCCCTAAGCCAGTAATATGGGAATGCTTCCAAAAGTAACAACAGCCAGATGATAAGAGAAAAAAAGAAACTTACATGAGACAACATCATTAGGGAGGTTACAGTGAATTTTCTATGGAAGTTGTATTTCTTACAAAATATCACACATTCCATCCCTTGATAAGAAAGGGTTCAACTACTCATCTGCTCTCCAGTGTCAACTTCCAGGAAGAAAACAAGTGTTGAGAGAAGAGTGAGGGGGGAGCAGCAYTGGGTAGATGGCAAAGCTTCTAGCGAGCATTGTTGTAGAGCAACCTCAAAGAYACAAGGCAAAGCATGACTCAGCCACAATCACATGCAGCAAGACCTGCCCGATTTACTAACTCAGATGAACCACTTTATTCATTATGATGGGAAATAATTCACACACCAACACTACTCATACTAAAAATGTTGTCTTCCAAAGTATTTCAGGGAAAGAATTACCTTCTAAGAAAGGCCTACAGCCATGTTTCCAAACAGATGTGGGAAACAAGTGAGTCTTGGAAGATATTGGCTAGGCCATTTACAACACTTGATGAAAGTGCAGAGAATGAGAAGGGGAAAAAGCACTTGGTTATATTTAGGGGTTTAATTTATGTAAAAATGAACACTGTTTCCAGCACTCACTAGCTGTAATTAGAACTACATGTCATTAACCCAACACACATAACCCCACCTTCATAATGCCACATCCTTCTCATTTCAAYGGCATTTGAGCACTTAATTCCCTAGAGCTCTTCTAATTTCTCAAACAGTGATATCAAGCACAGAAAGAATCTATACCTATGTTTTCCCCATAAAGCTGGATGCCTGAGAAACCATGTCGTTCTCCAGTCCAGCAACAAATCTATGCAGCTGGTGAGATGATGAAATTCAGTTTCCCAGAGAACARATTAATAGATCTGATAAGTTCATTCTTGAGAAGGGAAAAAGGCAGCCTCCAGACTTTCACCAATTTCACAGTGATGGACGGGTGGATATTTAAGGTAGCACTGCCTGTTACTGGCTAGTAAATTACTTAGCTGTATCAGTTGCCACACACAGGATGCCACAACAGTGAAACCTGAAAGGGATGAGGGGGAATGGAGAATAAGTAYGATAACTAATTCAGCATTAGCGTTTCATCAGATTGGAAAATGAGTCACCACCATCACAGTATTGCAGAGGAGTAAGAATTCTGGGCATTTGTCACTTCTAAGGAAATTACTTACAGGAATTATTTATTCTTACAAACAGTTATTAGAAGATTTGGGATTTAATACTGAGCAAATCTGCAGACTAAAATGACCATCAAAATTCAAACAGTTTTTTGCATATGACTGCATGCTAAAGGCAATTTTTTCCTTTTAAAATGACAGCACAGAGGTCTAAACTATAAGTAAAGTGAAAATATCAGAGGTCTTCAAGGGTAAAATAAAATTTTCTTTATTTGACTCTTTAGTGGCATAAGATTCCCAGCGTAAGTTTGTTCCCAGATGCAAACAGCTGCTACACCTCCATTTGTCCATTAGACACCTGGTTAGCTAAGTAAATTCCTAATTTTGGTGAGGATTAATATTTTAAGGCCATCCTGAGCAAAATCATAATACATATATTAAAATTAGCTCCTGTTTAACCATATATTGACAAACTTGCTTACTCTAGAATTGCACAGGAAGCCTTTAAGCCYGCTCACATTTTAGTGTTTGCCTAACTAATCCATTGCCCAGTTCTCATTGCACAGCTTACCTCAAACAGCAGGGGGGGTGGGGGGGGGAATACTAACTGGTGAACTSTAACCGAGGTTAATACCAAACCAGTAACTTCAACAGAGCACAAAGCCAGGAAAACAAGAAGACGAAGTGAAAAGAGTTTCAACTTACAGTTAAGTGCTGAATAAATGGAACAGAGAGCAGCCTCTTGACGCCATTTTCCACAATCACTCCGAGCCAGTTCAGAGTCCCCCAGTACCAAAGGTAGCTCTGGCCTCCGTGCCAATAGCTCACAAAAGCAAAAGTGAGTGCTGTGGAAAAGAGCATCCCCAGCATGCTAGCCTGAGATCCTCCCATTGGGATGTAAATGTACCTGCAAGTGAAATGATAGACACGTAGCRTTATTAGGGCTTTCATAAAAATCTCAGAAAAGCATCTGCTGCAAAATAATTTTTTTTACATAATTTTTTACATATTTTTTTTTTAGCATAAAACTCAAATCTGATTGAGTACCTGACATTCTCTATTTCCATATCCCTAGGACTTGCCCTAGTTTCTGCAAAGATGTAGACCATTCCACAAGATAYTTGCATATACCATTTGGCAGAAAGACTATTTTGTGGTCAAGAAAACTCTGTATTAGGCAAATGTGGATGATAAACTATATTCTCAAAACTGTGCAAGACAAATACTCACTTTTGAAAACCGAAGTAGTTATAGGTCRGCTTAAACACACAGAAAATACAYGTAATCTACCTCATACAAATTTAGATTAAAAGACATAGTGGTAAAATTTAAAACATTATATACAGTCATATTACATAGGCATAACCCCAAAAATGTTTTCCGCAYGTCAGAAATGTAAACACATTCATAGTGGCTTTATTTTTAAAAGCTTATAATTTCTTTCTTTTTAGAAYTTACATTAAAAATTATATTAACTAAAAATATTTCCTACCCAGTTCTTGAACTGCCCTCCCAGGATCATGTCTGCATAACGACCCACACAGCACACGTTCCAAACATTAAAAATGAACCTGTAGTGAAGCACCCTGCATGCAGTTATCTTCCGTATTTAAACTGAATCTCTAGTCTTTAATTGCGTATTGTAAGTGCTCAGAAAGCAGTATTTGTTCAGTAAAAGTTACAGAAGCAATGGGATTGCCAAGGCTGACCCTCTGCTGAKGCAGGGACCGGCTCACTGCACTGCTCTCCTGCCAGAGGGCTGCGCTCACCTCCGGCCGTTTCCGAATGAGGCCTGGCTGCTGCCCAGTCCCTATTTGGAAGAAGTTGGATGTTTCTGTSGATCCTTTGAAGGACCTCAGCACGCGGTGGAGTTACCATTCTGCTCAAGAGAACCAGTGCGGAACACGCAGCGCGCCGAGACCCACCAGCGGCAATTCTCTTTACTGCCGCTCCTGCTTCTCTTCGGCAGCACACGCTGCACTGATCTATGACACCGCTCTCACGCGGTAAGATAATAAAAAGATTTTTTTCCAGAGAAATTTTTATCTCTGGTAATCAGCTTCAGAGATAAATATTACCTTAAAAATTTAAAAGGAAAATTAATATAGCCTTCTATTTTTAATCTTAGGATTCAACAAAACACAGCATTAGGGGTAAATTAAATGATGAGAGTAATTAAAGGGCAAATGGAAAAGTGATTCAAAAGAAACTTTTAAACACTCCAAATTCTCTCTAGACATAACATCAATATACTTTTTTCCTTCCACTCACTACAGGGAAAATCAGATTACATTTACAGTGATTTTCAGTTTAAACGTATTTTTATCGAGTATATGAGAATAAATACGCACTAATGTCAATAGCKGTCTATATATATTGTGGTTTTCTTCTCTTTCCTCTTCCCATGTTCTTCTGGGGTCTAGTCTGTTCTCATCACAGACACCCCCCACACTYGCTACCAATAACAGTTTGACAATAACAGACAAATACTGGAACTGCGATCGCCACGGCTCTTTCTGTCGGTAGTCCCTGTGGGCAGCGGCCAACGGGTCTAACAGCGAGAGGTTACTTCAGCACCCTGCAAACAGCCAGAGGCCCTGCAGGGCCTTTCTTAGGGTCCGACAGGAGGAGGAAGAGAGCCCAGGCACGCGCTCCGCGGTTCCAGACACTTCACAGACGCCCCGATAAATCCCTTCTACCTAAAGGAGCAGGGAAGTGAAAGACCAAAGCAGCTCGGCACCTCCCACAAGACACCTCCACAGCTCTTCGCCTCCTCCTCAAAACCAGGAAGCCCCGTGTGACAGGGGGTACAGGAAGGGCTGCTGTTACAGGCTCCCTTGCTGCTTCTCCGGGCGGCGGGCTGGGACCGCACGGCTAGCCTYGCGACCTAGCCGTGGGCGGGCCGGCAGCGGCGGCCTGCGCTGGCCGCTCTGCTCCGCAGCAGCCCGCGGCCTCGCTCCGCGGAGCCCCACGCCGGACATTGCTGACACCACCAGTCTCAGCAACGCTCATCCTCCGCTGAGTTGATACTGAAACACACTAATTCAAATTCTGGTGAATGTTTTAAGGGCAGTGAAATTTTAGCTCTCAGTGAGGCCCATGGCCATCATGTAATTGAAAGTTTGCTTGCACTAGCCTTGTAAAGACTTGCCTGAAGAAGCATAGAAGTCAAATGCTGTCATGAAATATTTATTAACATTTTGACCTTTCTATACAGTACTGTGGAGGTTCTGYTTCATAGCAGGTGGAAAAATCCAAGACAGAAGGCAAAGCCTCCTTTCACCCCTTCTAGCTACCAGAAGGAAACAGGAAAAAGGCTGGCTGACATTTCTTGTGTTCTRGTCAGCATGCCATTAACCGCCTTTGGACCACATGCTCGTGCCTTTGCTTGTCCGAGCATCCACTGGCAATTTTGAGTCATTTCTTTCAAGCAGTCAGAAGAGACATTCTGTCTGTCCTCATGTTATCTACACAGAAAAGAATTGTTCAAACCTATTATTACACTGCAGAATCAGCCTTGGTTTGACCACATCGGAAAAAAAATATGTATATGTATGCCACCTTACCACATATGCACATCATACCTACATTTTATACTTGTTTTTACATTCTTACATAGACAGGCCTGTTTGCAAGCAAGTGGGCAATTCAGACAATGTGCAGTCATGGGCAAGATCCTGCCTCCACACCAGCCACTTTGTGCACTCTGACATAACCAAAATTGTCTTGAAAAGCACCGTAACAAGAGCGCTTTTCAATATAAATGCATTTTGCGTATATGATAACTTAGCATCTAATTTCTCAATAATTTCCATGTGTTTACAAAAAGAAAGCTATATTTATGCTAAAGAAAAGAAAAATATGAAGGAGAGTAAACCAGTGAATAGCATTATTAGGCCAGAAGACAGAAGAACTATTATTACTCCTGTATTATCRGTAGGTAACATGGACATTTTAACTAACAATTACATCCTGAACAAGCAGAGTAGAATACATAACCTACTAGACACTTTCTTCTGCCACAGAGTCAATGTAAGATGCTTCCTGGAGTAAAATGAAATGCTGTGCCCCTTTGGCTCAGGAATAAGACATTATGTATACTAATAGCTGAAAGAGGGAAACAAAAACTCCAAAAGGAAGACATAAAGCTGCTGCTATACCTGGCTCTCCTCAGGACTCAGGTGAGAGTTCTGGACACATAAGAAAGCTAGAATCAGGTCTATCTGCCATATGTTTCCATTCTGTGACTGACGCATCATTTCCCTGTGTTTAGATACAAGAAACCTGCCCAAAGAAACCCATACAAAGAACCTGTCAAATTCAGCTGAGGATGGCTTGGTACAMAAGCATGCCACTGGTATGCAGTATCTTCCTTTCCATGATGTCTATCTGTTCTTATAGGAGGGCCCACAGTCTTTGCACTCATTGTAGCATCCAGCATCTCCAATAATTAGAAACAGTTGATATTTGAACACAAGGTACTGGGATTGTGAAGTAAAATAATGAAGTCCTTATAGTACCTTAGGTAAATAGTTCTGTCCTCCAGTTCACTAATCAATAAAATCTAAGAGAAAGAAATTGCAATTTTATAATCTATTAAAAAAGAGAAATATTGTAGTTGCTCTGCTTTTTCCCCTTATTTCTCTAGGCTCCTTATGTCAATTATTGGGCAATGACTACAACAATTTGATGTCTTGATACATAGGCATGCTTCTCAACTTTTTTCCTTCTTACCAATATTGTCTTCCAACCAAATTCTATCCTATGGTCCTTCTGTACTGCAATTAGAAACTAAAAGGCTAGTAGCGAAGACTACTTAGAAGGTGTTACTAGTTCACATGCAGGAGGTTGACGGATCCTCCTCCAGCCTCCCGTCATCCCATGGCGTACCCTGTTACATGCAAGTACACATTCTTGCACTCACGCGCACATACAAAAAGGTTACTGTAAAGTATGCTAATTTGCTGTACCACACACAGAATGGAGTTATGTAAATATCTTGTTTTAAGTCTATTTTCATCTTTAATCATAGAAAATCCATGGAGAAGCTCAAAGATATCGGTTTGGGGGCTATTAGCACATAAAATTAGTAGATTTTCTTAACAGCTCATAAACAAGTTACACATTTACCACAGATGTGCAAGGAAGACAGACTCATCCGAAAATGTGTTACCGATGTGCAACTTTATCTAAATTCCAGCAAAAATCAAAACCAGTTATCTGTTGGTCAATGAGCCAAAGAGGGACAAATGAAGAAAAGTAGTAACAAAGTATTTCGCAAAGAGAAAAAAGATGTTAAAGCAAATGAATCTGAGAATGGTAATTTGGTCCCGTCTCTCCAGGTTATTTTAGAGGGACAAGTAACAGTGGCTTCCCTTAAGATCTATGAAAATTACAAACATAAAGCTTACACCTGTGGAATTCGTTTAGTATCAAAAAATTGAGGCTAGGTGAATATTTAAAAGTAAATAATCAATTTAGGGTACCAAAAGTCAATCTCTGTCAAAACTTTAAAAGTCAAGTTTATCAGCCCTAYGGTGCTTTTCTTACTGGATCATGTCCCGTGCCTGTTCCCCAGTTCCCTGGTTGAGACCGCAGTGGGGGTGCCAGTTGTGTGCCCTTGACTTGCAGGTGGATGGGGGAGCCTGCGGCWGACCAAGGCACTTCTCTGGAAACCGTGCAGTGCTACCATGTTAAGTGATACCCAACAAGCARGATGACACCGAGTCTAAGAACTAGACACTTCCTGCGGAAAGAATAGATAGGATTTATAGGCAGGCTCAGGCTGTCAACCAGGAAATCATGACTGCCAGCAGCCTCACTCTCTGAATGATCTTAGGTCGGCTAGGCCTACACTAACGACAACAGGGAAAGGCACTTCATACTACCAGAGATAAAAGCTGTGCACATTAGAAGGCAAGTCAAAAAAAAGTCAAAAAGTTAATTTATAAACCTTTTGTGTTTTCTTTCTGGGAACATTCAATCCTGAAAATACCAAGGTCTGTGTAAATTTGAAGCATCAAAGGGTTTATCATATTGTTTCAGTTGAACAGTTACACAGTCAAGACAGTAAAAGTTAAAAAGGCAATAATAAAGTCTTCCACCTTATATCATAAAAACAGAAATAGCTTAATGTTCTATACAGTGTTAGTGTCCATTTGTAGGTGCAGATATAAGTTTTGTCCAGGCAGCATTATGCCTGAGGAATCCAACCCTTTAAGTCAGCAAAATGTTCCTCATGATAAGTCAAGAAGCGAGTGGTCAAAGTTAGCCTGAACAGTRTTACGGTTAACTTAGCTAACTGAATTACTGTTTATTTTGCTTCTGAATTTGACCCAAGGATTGTCACCATAAGAGAGATTTGGATGAAATGAACTGTGTGGCATGACACAGGGTTAWAAGTAGAGAGAAATTTCTCTAGAATTAGGACTGGTTTTTCTTTTTCTTTCTCTTATTTTTTTTAAACTTCCGTTTTCTTTTTGTGGTCTTAAACCATAGATTTTAAGCCATGTCTCTATAGCATAATCAAAATATTTCAGTTCCAGTTCTGCAAATTCTTACTTCCATGTGAACTCTTATGATTCCTATTTTGTCAAAATTTAYGCTGTCACTGACTTTAATGGAACTATGTGAAGTGTGTAAGTAAAACACATCTGTAAGTCTTTGCAAAACTAGGCCCTACTTGAATAGATCTGTTTTAAATCATAGAAATGCCTCCTGTAAACAAGACTTTGAAGGCAGGCCACATATTTGCACCTGAAATCAAAAAATAATCACAGATATTCAAAATACTAATTGAMAAAATTTCTGCGAGGAGAGGTGAACCTTGTTCTTAATATGAAAATCAATTTTTAACGTGGTCTAATGGTTTTGTTGGATTGTTTGTAAAGCTTTTTAAGCTCTGTAAGATTCTCTCACCTCATCAGCTTAATGTGATGTTTAGACAGCCTCTGACAAATGCAGAACCTTTAAAATATTTAAGCTAATGTTGGCTCCAGGCAAGTCTTGTTAAATTACCACAAAAAACGTTTAATAAGAAATTAAGTCCCTTTGGGCTACAAAGTATTAATGAGAATATTTACACACAAGAACTCCCTGCTTTATAAATATGACCTGAATTTTGACTCACTTTCCAGTTGTTAGAGTGTTTCCCAGTAAAAACTGAATGTGTGGCTTCCTACTAAAAACCTGRAAAGTATTTTAAGTATTTTTCTTCCCTTGCATTAAACATCAAAAATTATCTGAGTCAAGCTCATATGTGAAAGTGCAGATAACTGTGGAATACTCAACAACAACTTTTGAATTCACTCTTCCAAGAAAGCTCATGTTTTCAATGAGATTCATTTACTTCAAATGAAATGTTAATCTAAATCATAATATTTCCTTTTAATAGAAAGAGTTTCATTACTGATGGATTGCTATGCTTAGTTTTCTCTCAGAGAAAGAAAGAAACCCTGTCTACCATCTGCTTGCAGTCAAATACAAAACTATCTTCGATCACAATGGAAATGGGATAGCTTCCATATGACCAAATTGCTGAAAGACCATTTAAATCACAGATCAAAACCAAGGTTTCTGGTGATGGAGCATGTATGTTATYGCTAAAACAACCCATAAAGCTCAGCTACTGTGGAGGAGGCCAGAGGGGGTGACATGTGCCACCATGCTCTCTGACCTGAGTTGGGAAGTACCACCTCCTGCCTTATGCCATGCAGAATTTACAGATCTACCAAAAAATGTTCAGAATTTTAGTCCCCTCAGGGGCCCAATTCATTCCTGATGCTCTGAATACATTTCCTGTGTACTGATAATATCTAAGCTCAGTATGCAGCACAGCAATCAGCCTATACTCTTGTGAAAATCTGTCGAGGAGGGATCTATTAATAGCATTGTCATCTTTCCTTATAAAATGGTAGAGGTCAGGCTCTTTGCCAAGGAGACCAACATATCCTGTCTCCCAGAAGAGCCAGCTGTCTGTTACAAGCCTGCCACTAGGCAGGAAAGAAAGTGAGATTCAAAGAGTGAGTTCAAAGAAAGAACAAGTCTGTAGCTTGGACATTACTTTGAAAAAGGCAGAGATCTCAGTTCTGGTCTCTGCACCAGGAATGGCTCATTGTGCGCTAAAGAATCATTAGAAAAAAAATGCATCAACAACACTAGGAACAAAAGATCTTTTTCTCCTCATTTTCTTTACCTCTGCTGACTATTACATTGGACGGCCTAGTTCAAAATTCAGAGCTCTGCAAATCTGCACCAGAGTTTGCATTGGTAAAACTTTCCTATATAAATAAAGTTTTTGTAGAAAGTCACTTCCCTTGCTATCTCCCCTCTCATAAGTGTATATTCACAACAGCATACTTTACAGTATTTTTCAACTATGGTTACAGTGATAGAGTCCATTTCTGAGGTATATTTTTTCCTGTGCATGTGTTTGCACATATCAAACTATTTCTGGTTCGGTTAGTGAAAAATTGTAAGACCTTGTCATTTGTTGCTTTGCCCATGCTAACAACAAAGTGCTACATTTTCTTCCTCCTCTCTTAGAAAGCCGCTTGAAATTCCATAGGTATAAATGCAAGCTATTCAGCTATTCTGCTGATCTTAGTATGTCAGATACAGTGGACATAATGCAGATTCACTTGTATGTACATACCTAACACAGTGTACCAATTGTTCACTAATTTAATGGAAGTTAGGAATCATTAGGGAATCCTTGTCCAAAATCACAGCAGCTCAGCAAAAACAAGCAATCTCCAGCCTTGAAGCAAAAAATTGACATACTTAATGTCTGTAGAACAGACATGATAAAATATAGACACTTAAAATACACTAATCACTATGCATTTAACCTTTTCTAGTATGCATCTTCCAAGTGAGTGCATGAATTGCAGTCACTACAGTAGGGCCTATATTTTCTTACCGGAATATTTTTGTTTAGCGATAAGGTCATAAAGTTTAACAGCACCTTGAAATTTGCTAGGTAACAGCAAAGACTGTTTAATCTTCACAGATTCCTTTGCAGGAAACCCAATGATTCTTTTGATTATATATCATTCTGTACACATTCATGTCAAGGGGCTTTGTTATTTTTCATAGACTGCACAATGGTTTCTCCAAATCATACAATACCTTTGCCTCATTGGCTTTTATAATTCTATAAACAAAGAAATGGAGGCTTCAGAAAAGACTCTTACTTTGAACATCAGAAATAAGAAAATGTCACAAGACCAGAATAAAGTTTGAGATCTGAAGTCAGTGAAGACTCAGAGTTACTATGTTAAGATTACAAATCAACATCAGCAAAATGTACCTAAAATGCATCTCTGCAAGAAAGTGAAGGAACATACTTGAGGAAGAACAGAAGTATAGAAGAAACATTGCTTACCTATTACAGGAAACATGCTGAATATCATTGTGTTTGTTTAAATATCAAGTAGCATTACCTATTCCTCCAAATTGTATGTGCACAAACTTTAAAGAGCTAGGGTTTTGAAACTGTTCTAAGCTGAATAATTCACTCATGTCTCTCAAGTTCATCTTTCTTAGAATATATTGTCTACAGTATTGGAGAAAGACTAGTTATATAATACTGCCAAGGCATTGAGACATCTTGGTGAAGCTGGGATGACTTAAATTAAGATTATCTCTGACATTAAAGAACTTTTATACACTCTACAGCCTATGTCAGAAACATTTCAGACAACAACAGAATTCACTCCTCTCTGATGTACAATTCCCATTTACCAGCACAAAATAACACTGCCAAATTGTTACTTAAGTGAGAATGGATATCAAATTTAACCAAGTAAAGTAAAATATTTACTTTTCTTGAAGGGGCACCTTTAAATAATGATGATCTATTTTTTTCATATTTGAAAAGAAAGCATAACCACCCTCTCTTATATTAGTCTGGAACATTGTTTCAATACAGACAGGAAATCCTGTGGGAAATGTCAGTGTCTGTGAAGTCAGCACTTGGATGGGAGAACAAATCTAACAGGTTTAGCCTGAAAGATCTGACAAACTAATCAAGAAATTTTAAATACACAGCAACCAATTATCCCAATGCAAAAAATAATTTTTAAGTCACAAACACTGTAGCTATAACCAGAAATCTAAATGTATGTGTAAATAAAACCATGCAAAGGAGAGGAAAGAAACGGAAACAAAAAGCTATATGTTTAAGAAAAAAAGGAACAGTAAAAGTCTTTTGGAGGGAAAAGCCTCTTCCACCCCTCCCCCCCAAAAAATGCATAAACATCCCACAAATGAACACCACAAAATGTAAACAGAAAATGTTCCATAATTCTTCTTACTCTCCTACTAATATCTGCCTAGCTGTCTAACAGTGATCTTCTTGTTAGAAAGGGAGACTGATAAAGGAAAGTTGAAGTATTTAATGACTTCTCTGCATCAGTCTTCCCAAAACTCCCAAGACAATGATTCAACAAAACCTGATTTAATTGGGAAACAGGTKTAGGCCAGAAAAGATAGGGAAGAAGTTAGACTACTTAGACTTGTCCAAAGCATTCTAGTTGGTGGGTCTTCACAGAAATCACCTAAGGATTTTCAAGGAAGCATCTGATTTACACCATGGGCCATTAGCTTTCCTGTTTTCTGCTTTTTGAAGATTTCAACAGACTGTATAACAGCAAACATTATCTCTATTTCTTTCTTCAAAAGAGGAGAGATAGGACCAAAATAGGACCAAAAAATTAATACAGCTGGGAAAGTGCCCAATATAAATTCCTGGTAATGTTTTGGAACAGACTATTAAACAGCCACTTATGACAATACAGAAACAAAGAAAATAACAGTGAGACAGTAAACAGAAGCTATAGTTTAGCTTTTAAACTGCTTGAAGTATTCATCAAATATTCAAGAAAGTGCTACCCTCCTTCAATATTCAATAACTGTCTAAAACACTCGTGCCTGAAAGAAATGGAAATTGCATACAGGGTGCATATTATTGGATCTAATACAATATCTAAGACCACTACAACAGCAAAGCATAAGCATGTAAAAATGCAATATGCATTTTCTTTTCATTCTGTTAAGGACCTGTTCTCCTCTGAACTTCAATTCTAGCATATTCTAGCACTCAAGAACAGGATGCTAGTACCTCCCAGGGATGTAAGCTCTGGAGAGTGAAAAACGCAATGAAATACCTCCATTCCACATCTGGAGAGTTTTGTCATGATGGTGGTGAAGATGACAGTAAAAAGAAGTACCTGTCTGAGCAGACTATTCCCTGTTACACTGAATTCAAACATAAGGCTCAGAACCCAAAAAACACTGGAGACACTGAATGAAAGAGCRATCATCCTAAACTACAGCCTCGGCAGGGAGGTAGCAGGCAACCACTGCTTGTGGATATTAGTTTTCCATTTTCTCCCGAGACTGGTCTGACTGGATAATTGCTTCTGCTCACCACAATTTACCATTCAGAGCAGCGCTCAAATACATATCACTCAGTGTGATATGTATGTATCACATAGCAGAACAGTATTTTCTGATACTTCTGCCTCCCAGCTGAGACAGATACCTCTCTCTAGGAGCACTTCTTCACTCCACGGACAGGTTACTTCAGAAAGRAAGGAAGTAGGGGTGCAGCATTTACATAGGTATTAAGTAGCAGCTCCAACAGTTGAGGTCAGAGAGCTAAGAGATCATGAAAATGAACATAAAATTTCAGGTGCAACCTCACCAATGATTTGACTACTCAACTTTGCCCTGAATTAGACTAGAAATGCTCAGCCAAGTTAAGGAGTCTCCCATTTTTCCTTGCCTTTACCAAAAACTTCTGGTTATCAATTACCACTCAGACAATGGCCAAGCATAACCATATGGACAGAAAGTCAAATATAATTGTTTTAGGTCAAGTGTGTTGWTGATGTCCTGGAACATACTCATTTTGCATTGCCAAGAAAGTTTAACTGCACCACTGCAAAGACTGACTGACCAGTGATGACCCATCTCTATAATACTGTTTACTAATGTTCAGTGAAAAATAATATGAATTTTAGTAGCCATAAAATGATTTTCTCATTTTCGCTTCTTCACCCTTTCATTATTAGTGATGCTAGACRACTTTTGTGTTTCTCGCCTCTTTCTGTTCACCAAAGAACCCTCTGTCCCACAACAGTAGCCCACTCTAACCTTTCTCTCTTCATTAAAACATGTCCCAAATGGTAGCTTCTTTATGATTGCCTCATCCTATCTTGTACACTTAGTGACACTGAAAATTAACTAAAGAAAGTAATATGAAAGTATAGGGCAGATTCACAAACCTAGAGATAGTTCCAGGCTGAAAYTGCTGAGTGAAAAGCATGAATGATGATTGAAGACTACGAATATTTCACCATATGCCCCCAATCATTAGTTCAGATTGCTACATTATTCCAAAGAAAAAGAAGGTGCAAGTATTCTGTTGATTGACACCAAAATATTACCAAGTTGAACACTGAATTTCTTCAAGAGTGATAACGGAGATCASTTTATTTTCCCTTAAGATAAAAGGCGAGAATATTTTCTTTTATTGACAGCAAGACTTTTGCCTCAATTTCAGACGGATAGGGACCTGGGTTCTGTGCTGTAGAGGCCTCTGGCTAGTGGCATCCCCCAGGCCTAAGTACTGGGTCCCATCCTGTTCAACTTGTTCATCAATGACCTGGATGAGGGGATGCAGTGCCTCCTCAGCAAGTTTGCCAATGATATCAAGCTGGGAGGAGTGGCTGATCCACCTGAGAGCTGTGCTGCCAGTCAGAGAGACCTGGACAGGCTGGAGAGTTGGGCGGAGAGGAACCTCATGAGATTCAACAAGGGCAAGTTGAACAAGGGCAAGAGTCCTGCACCTAGGGAAAAATAACCCTGGGCACCAGTACAAGCTGGGGACTGACCTGCTGGAGAGCACCTCTGCAGAGAAGGACTTGGGAGTGCTGGTGGATGACAAGTTGACCATGAGCCAGCAATGTGCCCTTGTGGCCAAGAAGGCCAATGGTCTCCTGGGGTGCATTAGGAAGAGTGTTGCCAACAGGTCGAGGGAGGTGATCCTGCCCCTCTACTCAGCCCTGGTGAGGCCTCATCTCGAGTACTGTGTCCAGTTCTGGGCTCCCCAGTACAAGAGAGACATGGAGCTACTGGAGAGAGTCCAGCGTAGGGCTGCAAGGATGATCAGAGGGCTGGAGCACCTGCCCTGTGAGGAACGGCTGTGAGAGCTGGGCCTCTTCAGCCTGGGGAAGAGAAGACTGAGGGGGGATCTTATCAATGTGCACAAGTACCTGAAGGGAGGGTGTCAAGGGGACAGGGCCAAACTCTTTTCAGTTGTCCCATGTGACAGGACAAGAGGCAATGGGCAGAAACTGAAGCACAGGAAGTTCCRYCTGAMYGTGAGGGGGAAYTTCTCCACTGTGAGAGTGATGGAGCACTGGAATAGGTTTCCCAGAGAGGTTGTGGAGTCTCCTTCTCTGGAGATCTTCAAGGCCCACCTGGCTGCAGCCGTGTCTAGCATGCTCTAGGTGACCCTGCTGAGCAGGGAGGTTGGACTAGATGATCTCCAGAGGTCCCTTCCAACCTTACTGATTCTGTGATTCTATGATCCCCATAAAGTGGTGAAATCATCAAGAAAATGTAGTGCAAACTAAACTGTAGTCTTCAAGAGATGAGCATGAATTGCAATATCAAGCACACCAGTTAAATCCCCTTCTGACTACATGTATATTTCTAACTTTGCAGCTAAACTGTGAAGTGTTAGYGTTAAGCTCAAACTTTACTGCAACAAACCCCATGCACACTCTAAGCCATACAGCACCAGCTGCTGGAGCCACTCCTGAGAGCTCGGTACCTAACAGTTCTCTGCTCCTGTCTGGTACCAGGAGAAAACAGAAAGGCTRGAAGCCAAAGGATACTGTCACAGTCTCATTTAAATGAGCTCCAACTTCCCTTTAAAGCTATAGGGGACAGTACAAAGCCAACTGTAACAGTCCATGCCCAGTATTTGCTAAAACKTTTAAATTCAACTGCTGCTGGCAGAAGAAAGCTGAAGATTTCAGGGAGGACTGCTGCTATTCAGAACAGGAGATGATTTGTATTTCCTGCACTAACAGGAACAAACAGTAGATGAAAGCAAGTAGGAGCAAAATTCGTTTTTTTAATTGAATTTTGGACCTAACTCTAGTTCTCAGACACATATTTCTTAACCATAACCCCTGCAATCAACAGAACCTTGGCACAACTTAAGATACCTCTCTTTCCTAGCTTTATCTAAGCAGGAAAACCTGGTATTAGTTTCTACAGTCCATTTTTTTACCATGTTAATACAGTTCAATATAAAATATCGATACATTCTGTGAAAGAAGCTTGGCTGGGATTCTTATGGCTATTGTTTTGCTGAGTTTGTAGAACTTAAATAAAAAAAAGGCATTCTTCTGAATTTTCTACCTTCAGCCATCTTTGTTATGATTTTTCATTTTCTAAAGAACAGCAATATAGAGGAAAAACCTATACTGTTTCATTGTAACTCCAAATTTTGGAAAGGGAGGGTTATCAAGAAAATGCCTATGATCGATCTTCTTCTTTTTTGTTAAGAAAACATATATCAAATACTTTTTGAATGATTTAAGAGAGGGGAAAGGAAAGAAAGGAGAGAGAGAGAGGGAAAGAGAAAAGCAAAATTAGCAACTGCTGGTTTTTGATAAACCTCTTACACAATTAAAACCAAGAGAGGTCAGGGAAACCGCAAAACAACCTACATGCACCCCAGAACACTCCATAGCTATATGTGACATCCCCCAYATCTGAAGTTGATAGTCTTAATAGAGTGACCATTGTCACAAGAAAATCCTGGCATTACACAGATAAAAAGGAAGTCTTAACAGAACATAGGCTTCTTTTCTACCTCTCAGAGGTTTTTTTTCCACTGAGTGCAAACAAGATAAAAAAACCTCACAGCATTATTGTGTGATCTATTAACAATAATGGATCCACTCCACCCTTATATTAGTTAATACGGWAGTGCAATCCTAAAATGAATGTTGTATTTTCAGTACTACTTCAGGCCAGGTAATTATGAGACTTCTGTCAGAAAACAAGCAAACAAGAACATTCTTTTTCCTAGTTCTTTACAACAATAAATAAAACAGTGAAGCCCTTTCCTGAATCCAAGTATCTTTTCTGCATAAAGATCCTGCAATATCACCCAGCCACAGCAGACCTAGGAAGACGGGCTGCACAAAACATCCAATGTCAAGCTGCAGCTTGTTCAGAGTGCTTGATATGTAAGGCAAGCCTGTCCTGTCTACGTTTCAGAATTCGCAAGCTGATAATGCTACTACGATTTAACATTTTGACAGTTCAGACAAAATCACTGCAGTACAAACACTGTTCTTTTGCCATTACTAGCTTTGAAAGCCACTAYATGAACAAACAAGATATAGCAAGTTAATTACCTATCTAGGACATGTTTAAATTCTACTGATTTCACGTTATGCATAGACTAAACTGTTTCACTTAACCRGGATAGTAGGCATATGCTTAAAATCAGGCATATTCTAAAATAACATACAGAATCCAGAACTTTTAAGATGATCCMAAAAGCTTCCCTTTGATTTATTTGCCCTCTTTTCAAATGAGTAATAACTAACACTCACCAGTTCTTCTGCTTCTCAGTTTACTGGGCTGTTCAGATAAGTTATTTTTTCCACTATTTTCCATTTTGTAAATGTCTCTCYTAATTATTATGGCTAGAGGATTCAGTAACCAAAACCCCGCAAAATTACCAGTCACAAAATCTAAAGCACACAGACTAATTCAGCACTCAGTGTGAAGTATTTAGCTATCCCTTCTCTGCCTCCCCAAAAGGTCACAAATTAAGGTAGTAYCACCACTCACAGTGCAGCTCTATCATTCTCAACACAGTTCAGCATTTCTGGCTAAACACTTACCGTATTTCACACCTTGCAGGAAATCAGTAATCCCTGGACAAGATTTTAGAGCATTATCCTAGTTTCAGATCTGAGTAGCACTTAGCTTACTACCAGGTATCACTGGACTCAGCTGTCAGAGCACTAACGGGTACAGCAAAGCCTGCACCCCCTCAGCTACCCTTCTGCTAACTCAGGTGAATTTTTGTGTGCATCYAGGAGAGAGGAAAAGAACAGAGAGGAAAGAAGAGAATTTTTCTGTGATAGCACCTGGCCAGTCCAAAGGTAGACATGAAATCAGTGTCTCTCATTTATGCTTGCTACTGGCAAGAGATGATCAAGCATGCGAAGTATTCAAGCTGTTTTATGTGACAGAGAACTGTGTTATAACATGAAAATACTTATTTAATATGCTCACCCTCAACTTCTAGAATRTCTTAATTTATCATGATTCAGTTATCACGATATGTTAACAACAGATCACTGAATAAACTCCCCAGAACATTTTATATATACCAAAAGCTTTAACCTCTTGCTATATTGCACTGGGATCWGCGGCATCTAACTGCATAGTTAAGTGATTGAACACATATGCTTCAAAACAAAAACAGATAAGGATCTTGCTAGCCAACTGTGCAAGCACTCTACTGTTCATTTTCACTAGCAGGTTTGCAAAAGTGGGGAAAAGATCATGAAAAAACATAATACATGAAAATGAATTGCAGAAAAAAGGAAAAAAACATGCTGCTTGGGTTTTCGCAGCATCTTTCTCTTACTATGTAACTAAAGCACAAGACCCAATTTATAAAAATTAAGACAGAGYTGAAGTAGAAATGAGACACAAATTAAGAGTGGCTTAGAATTTGCCATTTGACTGATATTATAGAAATGGTTTTACTGCCCAGATAGTAATTATGTTTTCAAATTATATCATAATTATTCAAATGTAAGTGACCTTGTCACGTATAAGTCTTAAAATCTGCTCACACAATAGAAAAAACAGGTTTTAGACTGATTGCAAGCTGAAAGTTGATTATGCTAAAGCACTGCAGATCAAGCAATAATGCGTTCTGACTCAGTAAAAMTGAGCTTGCTGAAAGCAAGGTGGGACACATTAATTAAATTTGTGCAGCACGTTGAAATTATAAAGTGATCTAAGTGTAAGGTGTCATTATTACTAATGTGCAAATATGTTTCTCTTTAAGAGTGAAAGAACGTACACGAAGAACATWGCTAGTGGTTCTACACGGTCTAGAACCTTCAGCTCACTTACGAATTCTGTCCTGRTACAGCTGATGCTACAGATGATTCAGAATAGGATTCTCATGACTTTTCAGAAATGATATTCTCTCCTTTTGCATACCTTAGAAAGAAGAGTTGTTTACAAAGCAGATAAAGTATCATGTTCCAATTTCTCTTGAAATATATATAAAAATAACTCTAAAAATATGCAACCTGCTCTAGTAAGGTTCAGTTGGTCCATATATTCTCTCACTAGAGTTTACTAAAGCTTCCCATGCATTGTCTGAGTGAAATAGATATGTGGAAAGACATATACAGGCAGATAACAAGGTAAACAAAAGATCTGTCATAACTGTAAAGGTTAAAAATGCAAATTCCATTCTTCCTGCTTATCTCACTTGGTCAATAAAGTTACATTGAATGCCATCTTAACATACTGTCTGTTCTCTGGATGTCATGTGTGATTCAGAGTAGTGTATCCACTCAAACCAAGGCTCAAAAGATTTCTGTTTATTATAAAGTGATGTTTATGCACCTATGAGTATTCTGTATTTTCTGGAAACCATCAGTGGYTGTCAAAGCACATTCTTTCTTGTTCTATGAAAATGCTTATCCCATCCTCATCACTACCGTATTTGAATGCCTTCTAGTTCTGTATTAAAAAAACACATATTCTATGGTTTATTCACTCTCCACGGAGTAAGAAAGGGTGTCCAATATAGTATATCAGTTTGCCATGGAGGGAGACCATGTGCACATTTTTGTAGGCACACTTGTTAAGGTTCAAGAAAGCAGGACTTGAGAATTCTGCTTTGCATATGAAGTAAAGCATGATAAAGCAAGTAAAGGGTGATAAAATTTATTGTGGTCCTTAGTTCAGGTAGGTGTTCACTACACAACTATGTTACCAGATAGAATAAATGCCTGAAAAGATCACTTTCAACCTGCAGGTACAAAGCCTGAGTATGTTTGAAGATTAGGGTAACTGAACTAGCCCACCTTCTAGATCTTTTGAATGCAGTCTTCCAGGTCCCTGATTCCCAAACGGCCTAAATCTTGATCTTAATTTCATACTATACAGAGCAAGAGTATAGAGAATGCAGATCCCATGTTAGCAGTAGCTTGCAGTAGCGAAAACAACACACAACAGTATTTAGTGCCAGCTGAACTGTTCCATCATGTTGCGGCAGTCTATCTAGGAACGATGGAAGTTTCTCAGCAATAGAAGTTATAAAAGATAAAGCACTCTGTTCACGTAACAATATTGTTTCAAGGGCACACTGTATTGTGCCATGTAAGACAGTTAAGCCAGACACTATCTTCAGGGTACAAAAAGCAATCAGGAAAAAAAAAAACTATACAAAATGAAGCAGAGTTCTTCTAGAATCCAGTTCCAAATTCTGTCCTGTCCTCCTATGACACTTGATTTGTATGAACAAGTATTTGACTGCAGCTAAGAAGAAAATTGCTTGTTATATTACCCATTATACTTCTGTAATACATATAAAAATAGGCATACCATCTATAAACACAAAATTCTGCATAATGACAGCCTACAAGCATAATATGTCACCGGGGAAAAAGCAAAATTGACAAGGAGGTTTGTAAACAACTTAAATCAATCCACTGGAGGTATAATAAGAACTGTCCTTAAAGCTACCCTTCCAGGGGTAAAGCCAACTGTTAATAATTTGTAACTGGACCTAAACATTTATCCTGGAGGAGAGGAGAGGAAGAAAGACAAACCTGTGAAATACCTTCTGGTGATAAAACCAGCAGAACTTGCTCCCATTTTCCCACCCAAACAACCCACTGTACTGAGTAACAGCGAACAACCTGTATGAACCATATGGAGCCTAGTTTATATTTACAGTATTTCCATATGCGTTGGGTGTATGTATGTTGCTCAACAAAGAGCTATTTTTAGTCAAACCCTGAAATGTTCATCAAGACACAGGAACACTTCCCACAAAACACCATGGCAATACAGGGACRTAACCAACACTTCCAAGATAGCAGTCAATAGCACTATATATGTTCCAGCTACCTACATAGCAATAATAAGCTGGACTTTTGGAAATTAAGAAAACACACTGGGAAAAACGCAGAGTAGGACTGATTGACACAGAATAGACGCTATAATCAGGTGGAATTATTGGTCATTCTCACTATCGTTGATTTTTTTTATCATTATCAAGAATTATTTTGTGTCAGCAACTAGATACGGGCACCACAGTACTAAGCAGGCTGTCTAAGGGGGAATGGGAAAAAAGTTAAGAGTGGCAGAAATGACAAAGGCTAGAAAAACCCAGGCTGTCAGGGAATGAGAAAAAGGCAGAGAGAATGTGAATAGATGTTTGAAAAAAGAGACACAATAAATCTACCTGTCACCCCCAAACCTCCAAAGTCTCTAGTTCATTGAATGGAAAAGGTTAACTTAAAGTACAAAATGAATTTAGAAGGCAGAGAGAGACAGGCTTCCAGAAGAAAGCAAGCTATAAAAAAACTATCATAAGAAAGAATTTGCTGCAACAGAAAAGACTGCTCAGGTATACCGACAGAAAAAAATGCAGTTTTCAGTAATTTTCAGAATTGAAACAAAAAGCAAAAAACCCTCAAAGGCTGTGAACATCTGAGGTAAAATATGGAATTCACAGCAAGGAGGCGTGGGCATAAGATCATATTGTTTGAATGTCTAAATTCCCTATATCACATAAATATGGTGTTAACACTATTTCTTTAATATTCAAAACCTAATTTATTTAATTTTCTACAGTTCTTCACATTAAATATACACACTGCAAGCAAAACATTAGAAAAATGGTGTTGTATCAGAAAATTATGATTTGGACAAAATTTTATACAACTAGTAAGTATCTAAGTGAAAATAGCCTATTCATTTCAAAATTTATGTTAAGAATTTCAGATATTTATTTTACGTGACTGTGTGAGAAGAATGGGATACAGAACAAAGTGCAAATCCACAACACAGCACTTAATAGGCATCTTTGTTTACAGAAGTTATTACCCTGGTTTCCCCTTATGCAGTTTTTTGGAAAAGTCTAAGAACGGAAAGGATAATTATGGCAAAACTTACAGCAAAGTTACATGTGTGCTTCACAACACAGGCACATTTAAAAGGTCTGTCACCTTTCAGGTCAATTCCTTACATCTTAGTCTTTGATATATACCATACAAACTTCAGGGTCAAGCCAAAGCAATTTGAACTTGAATCTGGTGTAATTATCTAGGGAGCTGGCAAAGGCCTTGCTAGTGATTTCTTCACCCTTTCTAATCCTGGTTCCTAGATTGTAATGTCACTCTGAGTACAGGGAAGGGTGRACAGATGACCCAAAGAAAACTATACTGGTCACTGGAGAATTTTCCAGATAGCTTAAGATGAACAGTTGCAAAGGAATTGAAAAGACAATGAAAATTTCACTCCCAGCTTCAATTATGCACACAGCTCACATCAAAATTTGCTAGTGTGAACACTGAGTTAAGTGGCTTGAGCTAATGCAGAAATCCATACTTATCTGCTTAAAGCTGCCTTCTTGAGATTATGATRAGAGCTTTATAAATAACCTATGCTCTGTGTAATTAATGATTGAGATCCTAATGCAAAATATAATCAAGTGATACAAAACTAGACTGTAGAAAAATTCCTAACTCAACTGACGGATCCCAAACAATTCTTCTGATGTTTCTTTCTGTGTATTTTACTTGGAAACATTTTGATCTCCAACTGTATTTGAAGTATCACTCATTCATTTAAAGTCATCCATCAGCAGGTTCTACTGACTTTTAATCAAAATCTGGAAAGTGCTTAAATTTCACTTTGCTTCAGGTCATTACAATTTAATTCTTTGCTCTGCTACTAGCAATAGGAATCAAAATAATGATTCTGAGCTTCTACTCTCTTTCTCCCCAATGCACAAATACATTTTTTCTTCCAAAGACCAAAGCAAGGCAAATTAACACCAGTCTCAAGAGTCTCAGGCTGTTTGGCATACAGAGGTATTCTTCTGTTATCAAACAGATTTGATTATCTGATTGATCCTTCAATCAGATCTGAAAACCAATATATGAAACCATTTACCTTTTTTTTTTCAAGGCATACAGATCTTTCTGTGTTCTGTAAATGTGCCAATACGCTTCTTGCACAAGAATTTTTGTATCTGCTGCTCATTATTCATTATTGGGCTGTGGTAGGTACATTGCTAAAAAGCAGCTTGAAAGCAAGTATGACTATGAGGTGCAGATGGCAATCTTGGTAATTTCACAAGAGCATTAGGAAAGTATCACTGCATAGGTAAGTAGATGGGSCATTTCATAATCTCCTTTCCTATTGCTGAACTCAAGGAAAAGCATTGAAGAAATAGTGACAATAACTAGCCTTCAAATGGTAAGAATTCTAAAGAGAAAGTGTGTGTGTGTGAGAGAGAGATATCATCTGCCAAAAGAAATAAGAAACTAGTACCCATGCTGCCATAAAGATCATTGAATTACAAAAAGTAATGAAAAGGAAAAAACCCACCCCTCAAGACTTGAATGGATTATACCAATGGCGTTTCATACTCCTCAGCAACAGAGATTCAGGAAAGAGAGCACAACTAGCAGAGGCACCGAACAGACGCAACACTGTGCACATTTAATGCTGCGCATTGCACTGTGCAGCAGTTCGTGCAGAAGGGSACAAGAAGGCACCTTCGTTTTCAATCCCAGTGGCGTATGCTTCTTCAGATATGGTCATGACACACTGCAGAGCACATTCCCCAGTAGCTGCTGAAGYTGCTGCATCAGCTCTGTCAGAGGCTTCGACCCAGACAGACCTTCTGACAGCAGATGCAACTGCACGGGTCTTAGGCTGCAGGGAGTGCTTGCGGCCTCTCCGTGAGGCCTGGGCTGACGGTCAGCTCTCCTGCAGAAGATGTGYTGTTGTTGAAGAGTTGTGTCATCAGGTAAAGGAGTTATGGGAGGAGATCAGTAGGCTGTATAGCATCTGAGAAGATAAGCAAGAGAGACAGACAGGGTATTCTCAGAGACCGTACAGCTCCAGGAGTCCCAACCCCCCACAGCAGTGGAGTTCTGGGAGGGATCTGTGYCATKTGAAACGGTACATCATAATTCTGTAGAAGGCRGCTGGAAACTGGTCACTTCTCATAGGAGGAGAAAGGCTCTTACTTCTCCTGAAGACTTGCAATTTAGGAACAGCTTTAGTACCCTCGAGACTGAGGAGGAGCTGAGCATGGCTTCAAGGGAAGCAACTAGGCTGTCAGACCCTGTGCTTTGGGGGAACACTCAGAAGCAGCAGCAAGTRATGGTTGAGGGTGACTCCCTGCTGCAARGGACAGAGGCACATCTGCCAAGCCAACCTGTTCTCTAGAGAGGTTTGTTGCCTCCCAGGGGCTCAAATATGAGATGTCATACAAAGACTGCCATGGCTTGTCCATGCATTGGACTATTACCCTCTGCTGCTCTTCCATGTGGGCACTAATTGGAAACCATCAAACAGGATTTCAGAGCTCTGGAGRTGGTGGTCAAGGGTCTGAGAAYCCAGGGCATTTTCTCCTCAATACTGCCAGTGAGGAGGAAGGGTGGGAGGAAAAATAGATGGATTTTCCAAACTAAGAACTGGCTGCGCCACTGGTGTTAGCAACAGGATTTGGTTTCTATGACCATGGGACCCTGCTTAAAGATGAAGAACTGATGGGGAGAGATGGGTCCATCTCACTAAGCGGAACACACTTTTGCGTGTCTTTGCCAACAAGTTGGCCAGCCTGGTAAGGAGGGCTTTAAACTAGGAAAGATGGAGGAAGGGAAGAGTTATAGAGACAAGGCAGTCAGCAAMACACAGCTCAAGTCAAGATGCCTATGGGTAAGGAAAGCTTAAGGTAAGCTTATGGGTAAGGATTAAAGGGCAGGCTAACATGTGTGATACTGTTCTGGGTGTTTACTACAGGCCACCTGACCAAGAAGGGAAAGTCGATGAGGCCTTCTACAGGCAGCTGGAAGTAGCCTCACAATTACAGGCCCTGGTTCTCATGGGGGACTTCAACCACCCTGATATCTGATGGAAAGACAGCACAGCTAGGCACAAACAGTTCTGGAGGCTCCTGCAAAGCACTGATGGTAACTTTTTGACACAGATAGTGGAGGAGCCAATGAGGAGAGGTGTGCTGCTGGACCTTGAACTAACAAACAAAGGAGGACTGGTTGGAGATGTGAAGATTAGGGACAGCCTTGGCACCATGAGATGGTGGAGTTCAGGATCTTGCATGGAGGAAGCAAGGCAATAAGTAGGATTGCAACCCTGGACTTCAGGAGAGCAAACTTTGGCCTCTTCAGAGACCTACTTGGAAAAATCCCATGGGTTAAGGCCCTAGTAGGAAGGAGGGTCCAAGAGAGATGGTTAATATTCAAGCATCACTTCCTCCAAGCTCAAGAGTGGTGCATCCCAAGGAGAAAGACATCCAGCAAAGGGGGCAGGTGACCTGCATGGATCAGCAAAAAGCTCCTGGCAAAACTCAAACAGAAGAAGAAAGCACACAGAATGTGGAAAAAAGAACTTGGGAGGAATATAGGAATGCTGTCCTTTTATGCAAGGAYGTAATAAGGAAGGCTAAGGCCCATTTGCAATCAAATCTGGCAACGGATGTCAAGGACAACAAGAAAGGCTTCTTCAAATGCATCAGCAGCAAAAGGAAGACTAGAGAAAACACAGACCTGCTCCTGAATGGGGCAGGTGCCCCGGTAACAAAGGATACAGAGAAGGCAGAGTTACTGAATGCCTTCTTTGCTTCCGTCTTTGCTGCTAAGAGCAGCCCTCAAGAATCTTGGAGCCTGGAGATGAGACTTTCCCTTGGTTCAGGAGAATTGAATTAAAGATCATTTAGGCAAACCTGACACTCACAGATTAATAGGCCCCAATGAGATGCACCCACAAATACTGAGGGAGCTGGCAGACATTACTGCTAGGCCACTCTCCATTGTTTTTGAAAGGTCATGGAGAACAGGAGAGGTGYCTGAGGACTGGAAGAAAGCTAATGTCACTCCGTCCTCAAACACGGCAAGGAAGAGGACCCAGGAAATTACTGGCCAGTCAGCCTCACCTCCATCCCTGGAAAGGAGGTGGAACAGCTCATCCTGGATGTCATTCCTAAGTACGTAGAGGAAAAGGAGGTGATCAAGAGTAGTCAGCATGGATTCACCAAGGGGAAATCCTGCTTAACAAATCTGATAGCCTCCTATGATGGCATGACTGGCTGGGTAGATGAGGGAAAAGCAGTGGACATTGTATACATTGACTTCAGCAAGGCTTTTGACACTGTCTCCCATAACATCCTCATAGGCAAGCTCAGGAAGTGCAGGTTAGACGAGTGGACAGTGAGGTGGATTGAGAACTAGCTGAAAGGCAGAGCTCAGAGGGTTGTCATCAGCAGCACAGAGTCTACTTGGAGGCCTGCAGATAGCAGTGTCCCCGAAGAGTCAGTACTGGGTTCAGACCTGTTCAACTTACTCATCAGTGACCTGGATGAAGGGATGGAGTACACTCTCAGCAAGGTTGCTGATGGTACCAAACTGGGAGGAGTGTCTGGGAGGAATATTCCTAGGGAGGAGTCACCCCATGAACCAGTACAAGCTGGGGCTGGACCTGCTGGAAAGCAGCTCTGCAGAGAAGGACCTGGGAGTGCTGGTGAATGAAGTTGACCATGAACCAGCAATGTGCCCTTGTGGCCCGTAAGGCCAATGGTATCCTGGGGCACATTAGGAAGAACACTGCAAGCAGGCCAAGGAAGGTGAGACAACATCTGGAGTACTGTCTCCAATTCTGGGCTCCCCAGTAGGAGCGACATGGAACTACTGGAGAGAGTCCAGCGTAGGGCTACAAAACTGATTAGGGGACTGGAGCATCTCTCTTATGAGGAAAGGCTGTGAGACCTGGGCCCATTTAGCCTGGAGAAGAGAAGACTGAGGGGGGATCTTTTCAATGTCTACAAATACCTTAAGGGTGGCTGTCAAGAGGATGAGGCCGGACTCTTTTCAATGGTGTCCAGCAACAGGACAGGAAGCAATGGGCACAACCGAAACCAGAGGAAGTTCCACCTGAATGTAAGGAAGAACTTCTTTACTCTGATGGTGACAGAGCACTGGAACAGGTTCCCCAAAGAGGCTGTGGAGTGTTCTCTGGAGATATTCAAAACACACCTGGCCATGATCCTGTGCAACACGCTCTAGGTGACTTTGCTTGAGTAGGAGGGTTTGGCTAGATTATCTTCAGAGGTCTCTTCCAACCTCAACCCTTCTGTGATTCTGTGAAAGAGCACAAAACCCTCTGTGCTGGCATCAGTTACTAGCCTTGTCCAAATATTCCCCACCATACCAGGCAGAAGTAATCACCCAAATAAACAAGGGCACAGTGAGCAGCATTAGGCTGGAATTCCTTTGTCACTGTTACTCATTCATCCTTGATAAAATCCTTCCAATCTCTTAAAAAAAAAAAAAAAAGAAAAAAGAGAAAGAATATGCCAGAGCAAATGCACTTGTGCGAAATGTATTCATGTCTTTGGCTCAGTTCTTAAAATGCTTGTAATCTGATGATTCTCATTCAAAGTCACCTTTCTGATACCACCACTAAGGCCCATATCATCAGGAAAAGAAGAAAATTGCAAATATCTGAACTCTAAAGTTGAAAAGCTGCTAGGAACAGGTTCTTTCTATTATCTCCTAATTCAAGTAGAAAAATACTTCATTTGAGAGAAAAAAAAAGACTACATAACACATAAGCACATGCAGTGTGTTTATCTACAGTCCCTACTTGGGCAGATGGTAACCTTTAAAAAAACTGAAAGAGAGCAACGACAGAAAATTCTCTCATCGCCCTAGAACTTCCAAATCCACGCAAAGAGACATCAACAGACAGGATGTGGAAGGGAAAGAGAGACTGAAAAACTTAAACCAAGCTTGACTGGTCGTCTGTCACAGACAGGAGTGTCATTAACCTGTGAGCAAATTTTGCCATCACCCTCTACAGCAAAATAAGTCACGTGATTTCCTTTGATTTTTTTGTTGAATATATTTTGTAATTTGTAAATGTATACAATTAGTCAAGTAAAGTGCTAAGCTATTAGATCACACATTTGCAGACAATCCAAAATCAAGCAAAATGCTGGGTTCTTTTTAAAAATAAAAAGAAAAAAAATACCAGAAAGCAGATAAACCACCTGGAGTAGAACATAGTAAGTATGTACGTAGGAAAAAGGAGAATCTAGTTTTAAGGCTCACTGATTCCAGACTGCTTAAGAAAATTCTACATGTGACTAGGCTGAGTATAAGGAAATAGACACAGAACTTACGTCTTCCATTGACCTTTCATCTTTCTTCCCCTAGAACACAGAGCTACTCAGGCAGAATAAGCTGTGATTCCAATAAGAAAGTTAACTGTTTTCTGAAGTAATTCGTTAAATGTTTCCAGCAATCCCAAGTTTTCCACACCTTCCCTTTTCAAAGCAYAGGTATGGGCACTTATTCTCACCCTTGATCCTATGTTATATCACATGGCCAGCTGCATTTCCTCCTTTCTAGATCATATGTCTGTTCCTTCGCTCCTATTTTTGGCCAAAATTGCTTCATGATCAGTCCAACACGTTTCTGCATTTGTAGACAATATCCTGGAGCAAATAAAGGAGTTCCAGAGGTCCTGTGACTCCTTAAGAAACTGAAAAAGGTTGGGGAAAAAAAAGCCAGTTTGTTACTCTGTTACAAACTAAGTCACAAACTAAGCCAATAACAAGGGAACAGTAAGAAACAACGATCTACCTCCATTTTTTATTCAAAGGCTCTTAGGGGCAAATTCACAGAGAGACTAAGCAAGATGACACAGAACACAGCTACAGCCAGCTTATGTGCAAGTAGGTTCTACAAAGATATTCTCAAGCCATGTTAGCTGCCTAAATATCCATTATAATAAATAAATTTTAATAAATAAATAGGATCAATTAAAGACCATTTAGATGAACACGATTTTTTTTTTTTTTTAAGCCAGGCAGCTGAAAGATTAACCCAGAGCCAAGAATGCTCCTGACAGAAAACTATCCCATAGCACCTATATGAGATGAGGATTTACAGGAAAAAAAAACTTAAGATGCAAAGTCATGGCCTTTGGTTTGCTGTGTTAGAAAAGGTCCATCTGTAATCTACTAAGTAAATCAGGAGATATTCTGTTTATAGGCAACATATGCTAAAATATTATTACCTTTACAGAGAGTCCAATACTACTACAATATTCAATAGGTCCATCAGTTTGGATAATAATGCATCCAGGAATACAGACTGCTAGCACATAGCACACTGCTCATCCGGTGTTTTGTGCAAGATAAAACACACACCCTTCTCCATTAACATAGATCTTTATTGGCCAGCCTGTATGATTTACCAGGATTGTAGAATCCAAATCTTAGCAAAATACTGAGAGCAAAATGTATGAACACCATCCCTAGAAACTCAGCTTTATATCTTCAAGGATCAGGAAAATAGATGGCTCTGCTATAACAGAAAAATATTACAAAGACGTTGGACATCAGCTGAAGAACATTATTGATCCTTTTAGGTGAGAATAAAGAGCTCTTTCAGAGCAACTCCTGAGCAACTTGGAAAGAGACTTTCTGGAGGCCTTTTTCTTAGTAGAGAAGGTTTTTATTCACAGATTATTAACAGAGGATCAAGGAAGACTCATTCATTTCTAGCTTTACTTTCTAGTTTTACTTAAATCAAATTATTTAAAGATTACTTACTAAAGAGGTTGYAACAGTCACTTGCCAGGGCTGAAAGACAGGGAGAAAAGCTTAACATAGCCAATATAGTAACAACTATCCTAAAGCCTCTCAGAACTTGTTTCATAGAAATATCACTTTTCTGTGGAATAATTATTTCTAATATACCTTATTCCATTCCTAACCTGCATATTTTAATGCTTCAACATTTTAATGCAATCTGCCACCAAGAAGCTCAGTCTGTTGAACTGCCAGAACATATTTCAAGCACTGTGTTCAGCCTCCAAGCCATTTGACTATTCTCCTGGTTTTAGTGGAATATCTTATCCACTGCCCAGTATAATGATTTACCCTTTGGCTAAGTGGGTAGGAGACACTATCAAAAGTGAATGATAGGCTAAATAATTGCTATTTGTAAATTTTGTGGCTAAAATTTCTGTAAAGCCATGAGCAATCAAAGCCCGTTGCTCTTGGAACCATCAAATGCCCTTAAATTACTTCTTCTGGGTCCTTTGTGTGTGTAGTAGAAATAACAGAATTGTTTCCTCCTCCTCAACCCCCAGCAATGGAGGAAAAAAACCTCAAGTGTTTACTTCAGATGAGCAAATGGGCAGAATTTATGAGATTACCAATGGGATTTCCATCTCTGCTTCCCTTCACATCTCTAGAATCTGAACTTCCTCACTGCCTATTTATAAAGTTACTTTTCAAAAGGCAAAGCTCTGGTTTTTACTGTGGTCAATGCTTTCCTGCAGGAGAGCTGTTTCCAGAGGATTTTAGTTAAGATAATATTTCTATCCTTGGGGAAAAATAGGAGTACAGCTAATGGAAYGAAGCGAGCCTTTTATGGCTTCCTTCTCCAGCCAAACCACGATCCTGTGCGGTTACCCTTTATAAATGATTCCCATTTCAATTTTCGGAATCCCGGGAAAAAAAATAAAGGGGAAACAGAGGAGTCTAGTGAGCAGAAATCTGACTCAGGAGGCCCAGGATTATTTTCCTAGCTTTGCAATTCACGTGTTGAGCAACTCATTTCTCAACTTTCAGTTTAAGTGTTTGTATAACAACTATATTCTCACCAGAGCAAGACTCAGCAAGACAGGAACTAGTAAAATGAACGCATGTCAGGTTTGTGTGGAATATATAAATAAGAACTCTGGAAAATAGCACATGGTATCAATTTTTATGGCAAGGTATAGTTCAAACTGAATCTACTAGTGGTAACATTCATGAAAACTTGCCTCCTCAATAAGACACTCTGCGGTCAAAAGATTCAGGTGGCTATATATTCTTATAGTCATTAACTCTTTTACCTCTCCTGCATGAGGAAAAGGCACTGGAAGGATCAGAGGAATTCCTCAGATACCAAGAAGTGTAACTGACTTCAGGAGCAATGACTCCTCTATCATCCATTTTACAAAGGTGAGGGTTATCAACTAAATATAAAAGTCTGGCATTTTATTTGGTTCTCTCCCCCTCCAGTTCACTATTTACACTATGAATTCTACAAATGACATGGCACAAACAGTGGCTTATCGTTCCCCAAATCTGATTTTCCTTTACTGTTAGTGAAGGGATAAAACCTCCTCAGCTTCTATCCATAATGTTCCTCACCAGTACACTAATAAATCATATTAAAGTAAGTAAAGCAATTGAGTTTCCACATTTTCCCTATTACTAGTTTTGATACAGTGTTGTACCTGGACACTTATTATCTGGTCTTCAACGTATTTTATTATACCTACTTTATCATAACAGCAAAATATTACCACAATCTTCTATGTGCCTTTAAATTACTGAACACTATATCTGTTATCTTTACAAGGTAACTTTGGAAAACTATGCACCACTAGTCACAAACATCATCATTTTACCTGCAAAGCATGTATTAGAAACCAAAAATATTTCAGATTCAAATCCAGTAGATCCAGAAGAAAATTAAATTTTTACACAAAAGGCCAGGAAGACAAAGGTGGATTAAGGGAGAGGCTGGAAATGCATGCACTGCGATCAGTGGGGCTCCTGAAATCCCTTATCTTAGCTGTTCTGTGTCCTGTCAGGCTACCAATGCCGTTGTGTCTCCTTTTAACACCAAAGTGACCATAGTCAAGCATTCAGGCAATGAATACAGATCCTGCAGATCTTTCTGCTCTTCCAGCATACTTCACTTCACCTTGACCATTAAATACCTGATGTGAAGGAAATGGCCAGCTGGTACATCGAGGTCAAGCGTCAATAGTTTAAGAAAACCATCAAACCAAAAATCAAGGATGCTGGCCTGTTTTCATCCCTATTCACTTTAGGAATCTTTCTCAAAGCTCCTGGGTGCTCTCTATAACCAATGAAGAGAGACAGGCTCCTCCGATGCCCTGCCTGGCTGAACTGCTTCAGGAGGCATCCATCTCTCCCCATTGACTAGAAAACTATATAACTGACTGCACGCAACTCTCCACTGACTATATCTAACTGTCTGGAGCAACTCCGCTCTCAGGTGAGATGCCATTATAAAATGCCTTCAGTCAAATGGGATTAAGTGAGATTATCTTTATTTTCCAACATTTTTGACACAATGTTATCTTGCATAYAAAAAAAAGGCAAAGAGAAGCACATACTTCACAGATAGTAAAAGTTTTGTCTTAGATAATTTGTACAGTAGGAGCACATTTTTTTTTCCTTGATCTGACATCTCTGAACAGCAAGGCTTTACATTTCAGATAAAATCAATGAAACACAAACAGTGTTTAGGAAAGAGTTAGAATCAGTAAATACCATTTTCACTTAGGTTTAGGCATTTCAGCCAGGCTGGGTCTGTGCATTATGCTAAGGGCATGTAGGTAAATGTGCAGAAACAAGAAAATTAGAAATACTTCTTATGTTCCTAACTGTATGTGGTAAACACCAATTCTAAAGCCCAATCCTGTTTTTCGCTTCCAGTTACGTCAGTTGTAAAAAAGATTATATCATAGAATCATAGAATGGGTAAGGTTGGAAGGGAYCTCTGGAGATCATCTAGTCCAACCTCGCTGCTCAGCAGGGTCACCTAGAGCATGTTAGACAGGGTTGCATCCAGGCGGGCCTTGAATATCTCCAGAGAAGGAGACTCCACAACCTCTCTGGGCAACCTGTGCCAGGGCTCCGTCACTCTCACAGGGAAGAAATTATGAGGACAAAAATCTACAGAAGGATTAATGACGACGTTTTCAAAAACAACTGCTTTGCTAGTACTGCACATGAGCAGACCAATAAAACTATGCAACTATCCTCCATTCATCCTCCCTTAATATTCCCTTATTATGCATTTCATGCTTCTTTTTCCAAGTCTACTGATTGACAACAAGTATTATCTGTTCCTATCAGGGCTGCACAGCTGTGTCAGTGCTCCTCTGCTTGCAGATTACTACCAGTAATAACTTTTCTGGCCTGAGATTTCTCACAGCTGGCAGAATTTTATAAAAATGCATAGTAGCCAGGTGCTTACATACAAATATTTCATTGATACCTTTCCATTTAGCAACAATAAAATAAAGCACAGATGGAATGAAATGAAATTCAAGAATAAATTAATTTTACACAAACTGTTTTATTACATAGAAGGAAATGCAAACATAACAGCTCTCCTTAAAGCTCCCTTTCATTCCTTTGTATAAAAAAAATGCTGATTGATCAGACAGCTTTCCAAAAGTCACACAAGTCTTCAACAATTACAACCGAGATAAACCAGCAAAACAGAGGAAGCCATTTTCATAATGCAATGTACATCTAAGTGGAACCATTCTAATGGAACTTCCTAAACTGATCATGCAGAAACTCATATCCCTTTGATGTTGATCACAAATTAAAAACAAATCAAAATATAGAAGAGAGATGTCCAACAACAAATACTGGCTTAAAACACTTCTATAACRTATTTCAGGACTACAAAAGTACATGTCTGTATACCTTACATTTTCTTCAAAATATAATTATTTTCTCCATCTTACCAAAAAATAATTTTACTTTCTATTTACAGCAGTCTAAGTTCCAGAAACAAGAAATGGAATTTCRTCCAGCCTACATACATATAATATTTCCATCTATCAGCTTTAGTCCACTTCAGAAAGAAGTGCAGTTGTATTTTACAGTCTCCAGAGTTCATAATTTCACCACTAGTCTTCTGATGCTCTATGAATCTGAACTGTGGGACTTCTTGACCGCTGCTTTATTTTTTTATGATCTTTATGACAAAACTGGGATCTGTAACACACATCTCTAGGCAGATTTTTGCACTACTACATCTCAGGTCTGCATCAGGACCTGAAGTCACACATTTCTTGAGAGAGACTAAATCTTTTTTATTTTTTTATAAATCTTACCAAGAAGTCTGTTCATCTCTGCATATAAACATGAGGATCACTTTGAAACAAAGCGCATGCATTTTCAAGGTCTGAAGCTGTATGACATGGGGACACAAACAATCAAGCATAAGATGCTGACCCAACGTTATGATAACAGCGTAACTTTGTTTGACAAGAAGGGAAATTCATTTTACCCCAGTGGAAAGAGCCTAAAAGGTTTATTCACATACATGGACAGTTTATTCGCATGTTATTCCACTTTAAAAAAAAATGTTCTCTTCTTACTATATGCTGGTATAAACCATCAAGTTGGCAATTCTCTGCATTGCTGATACTTATTTTTAATATCTACAAAGTAAGTAACAGTATCTTTCCTGCAATAATCTTGCCTGTATGCTGTCCTTACAAGACTTCTGTTTGCAACATGACAAGAGTCAGCATGCCGTGACCATTCTGTGCTCAGACTCTGAAGGTCTACGGTACTTCAATGAAGTGATAATTACACAGTCAAGATGCATGCTGCCTTCAAGACACTGATCATAATCATAATAAAGATATRTTGGCTTTCTGTGATTATATGTTTTATCAGTTTGATCCTAAAAAGGATTTGTGTAGCTATACCTTTATATAAGACATGCAACTCCAATACATTTGCTTCCACAGCTGAAACATCTTAATGAAAGCAGTCATTAGTTTTCTAATTTACTTCTGAACTCCTCAGAGACACTATCAGATGAAGCTTAACACTTCTGCCTGAATATTGCTTTCTGAGCCTTTGTTATAAGCCATGCTTAAGGTGAGAGAAATACAAGAAAAATAATTTCAGGCTTTCCCCATTGATTCATCTGTGCACTTTATGACACTTCATAACAGTTTGTTGCACTACTTCCTTTTTGAATTGGATCAAGTTTTCGCCTTTGGTCAAGTCAATGGACGAGAGAAAGAACACTGAAAACAGTAAAGTGAACCACAAAAATAATTTCATGAGGAACTAGGGGCACGCGTGCTACCTGAAGCTAATGTTCTGAAATTAACTTTTGAGCAATATGCCTCTAATCTGCTATTATTGAAAACAAAATTCCCTTTTCTAAGCACTGTCTAAAAAGCAAAGGTTAATGTTTCCATAATATGGATGCTTGTCTCATAATACTGAAGTAACTTTTAACTTGGTAACATAAAGCAAATAAAACCATGTCTATTCTGAGCAATGCTATGAATCACAGTACCACGCCTGAGGAGGAACTGCAGTTTTGTTAGCGCATGCTTAACTTCTCATGCTACACAAAATTCACAGATTGTGCGCAGAAATTCAATTACAGTCAATTCAATCCCAACTTTTCATTTAGTTACCTCTATGCTAAAATTTTCACTATTAATTACTGATGATCAAAACACAGAAGAAAGAATTTGATACCACATCTGCAGGAGAGTAAAAATAACAGATTAGCTTGTAGCCGTTGATGCTTAGTGCATCAAACACTTTGTCCCTGTTAAGGCTGTTCTTCACGGAAGTGCTATGGTCGTGGCTTCTATGTAATTTCTTTACTTGAAGTCAGGACTTAATCCCTACCTGCCAAAACAAATCCTGTAGGCAACTGGCAACCTCCATAAAAAAGAATATCCTATAGTCTACTTTACCACAAATAAAAAACTGAGGAAAAATCATGACCAAGAAGTTGCAGAATTGATCATTATAACTTTTGCTCCTTAACCAGTGCTCTTGAGCCACACAAAGCTCTGATCAGGCAGTTCAAAATATTAACTAATCTTCAGTTCTAAAATCAGGAATCAGAAATAACAGGGAAAATTATGCAAAGATGGGTACCTCAAAGAACTAGAACTGTTGTCCATAAAATCAGGGAACACATTTCCAATAAAAATGACAGAAATCCTGGCATTTGGCATTCATTCTTGAAATCAGACTGAGTGCAGCAGAACCAATACTGTAGCAAACGAGATCACTGCTCCAGACCACTGGAAGACCACAAAAGTTATTTTCCAACTCAAGCTTAGGGATGACACAAATATTCTTATGGAAGCCTAGGGATGATAAAAACATTCAGATAATAGACATCTCAGTGTATCTAATCACTGAAACTAAATTAATCTAGGAAATAAGATTTGGTTTTATATTACTGAAATCTTATTGTTCATCTACAAACAAATTAAAGACCACYGACCCTTCTTGCTAAGTTTAATTACCTTCTTGCCAGTATGTAGAGAATCATTTTGAAATAATAATCTAGAATTAAAATATGAATCGGAAGTATATCATATTTTAAGGTACTCAGGTGTTTCCTTGATTACATAAAATGTGTATTTTGCATTTATAATTTTTATTTTGTGAGGAATTAATTGTGAAAGTAAATAATGTAGTCTTCTTAAGGCGCTTCTAGTGCTAAAGACCTATAATCCCTAAACATAAAATGTAATTTCCTTTCATATTCCTTTTTCCAATTCCATAGATGCAGGGTTGACTAGTTTTGAAAAATCAACAATAAACTATATCAAGGAAAATGCAAGCAACACACTTTTTCAGAAGATTCCTAAGTGATCGCAAGTGCAAGGAGAGCACATCTCCACCTCAGAGTCCAAGAACAAATCTGTGCAGGTAGCCCCCTTCTTGGGGTGTATTTCATCTTTACAGAGGTAATTCCAATCAAAATCAATAGCATCCAGAAGTTAGTGTACACTATTGACTACCATATATGAAGATACCAGTCCTGACTCAAGAAGTTCCTGAATCACAAATCACTAAAGCTATTTTACTGACAATGTTCAAGCTAAGTGTACACACTTCCTTGCTAGATGCCCCACTGCTCATCACTAGCAGAGACAGAATGCTTGGCCAGGGTGAACTCTGCTACGATCCAGAATGGTTGCTCTTCCACTTGTAGTTAACTTCTGCTCTGACCTACCAGGTTCCCCACTCATCTCTAGAATCTGAGGAATCAAAGAGACCTCAGGTGACCTTCTCTTCTTCAAAGTGGAGGTACTGTCTCCAGTTTACACACCTTCCCCCAAAAGGTACTATAATTTTCTCTAATGATACTTTGATCTTAGACAAGTTAGCACTCATATAATTGAAATAATAATAAAAAGTCTCTTAAACAATTGATAACCTGTTTTCCTTATTCAGCACCTCATAATGAAAGAAAAAGTGTCCCAAATTCAAGGATCCCATTCTTTTGAAACACAGAAATGTATTTTTGTCACTTAATCATGACCTGCTGCAAGTGTACCACTTTATTCTTGCAATGCTAATCCAAATAAAGACTATGAATGCAAACTCTCACTTTATACTGAGTATACAAATTTTGGTCCATTGGTGTGTGAATAACCTACAACTTAAAACATAGTTTTTAAGGATTATTTTGTTGCTTCAGTTCAAATCACAGTGAGGGGGAAAAATTCATAAATATCACCAAAAACACTTCTACAGATAGTGCGATAGAAAGATGATAAAGCAGGTTCCCATTGTTACTTCAACTATCTCCATTTTGCTATTTACATAGTTTAAAAAGAACAAGACATTGTAAGTGAGAAGAAATGAAATATTTATCAACAGCTACATTATAGAAAGATTCCACCATATGCCATGTCTGTTTTAACAGATGACTGTCAAATGAAGCTCTGGAAGAAGTACTAACATCTACCAGCTGCTGGTAATATCAAGCACATTTTACAAGACAAATCCTTACTGAACAGACACAGAGTTCCTTCCAGAAGGCATTGATTAAAGTTCATTTACTAAAATTTCATCTGTGATTTATTTCTGCTGGAGAATCTACTTGAGATTTTGCCTTGAGATCAATGGTACAGTTTAAGATATCTCATCACTAATCACTTGGCTGTCAACTAAAACTAACTGACCAAAGTCTGTTCTCAAGCTCCATTCACTTGGACAGCTGCAATTGTAATCATTTATTTCTAGTACACAAGTAGTTCCTCTCATCTTGAGGTATCTTCCTAAAGGAAAGGTTTATTCTACATAAACAGCACTTTTCAGCAATAGTTTCTTCTAAAGCTGGTCATTTTTATTTTGATTTCCTGGTAAGCTTTATTCTAGCTGGACTTACTGTTTGGGAGAGGAATTACTAGCACCTCTGTGAYAATGCTAGTACTTGAAAAGACTCCAGGTTCATTCTGAGAAGCCCACAAGTCTCATATGAAGTCCCCATMGTTGGAAACTCTGAATATCTTTGGATATAGATTTGGATATAGATTTCATTCAGTTCAGAACAGGAATACAATTTTAGGTCCTGTTTGCAGAGTCATCAGGCAGCAACTACCCAAAGTAGTTCTAGATGAGCTAAACCCAGCACTGACAGCAGTCCAGCAGTATTGAGCTGGCACAAGATGGTAATTATAAGATTTAGAATTCAGTCTAAATAATATATAGAAACTAATACATATATTCTTCTAACAAGTGTCTGTAGCCAAAAAATATCCCAGGAACTGTTGTGCACCTTAAGGACTATCAGTCTATCTTACAATCCTATAGTTAGCCTTCTGCATTTCACTGTTGCTGTGTGTTTGCAAAAATTTCTATCAGTGAATGAATTTATTAACATTTATTATCAAGAGGGGTTTTTTTCTTTCTTAAAAAGAAATAAGAAAAAGAGAGATCTACAACGTGTGATTTCTTTTAGACAATCTGTGAATCCTCCAGAGGTGAGATAATTTCTCCCTCATGGCAAGATCAATTCTACTTAGGTTGGTCTTTGAAGATACTTGCTCATGAATTGTTGCTACACTCATCACTTTCAGATGAGAAAAGTTAAATAACTCATGGCCCACTTTGGCTCACTACTTCGATCCCTCCAGAAGAGATCAATTTTTCTGATGAATTTGAACTTGGCAGAACTCAAACACTACTGAAGGTTCTGTTCTAATGTTATCTCCTTATCACTGCTCAAAAAATTAAGGTCAGTATTTAAAACTGCTATGCCTCACTAGGAGGTCGTGTATGTCTATATTGAGTATCTCCAGAGAAATAGCCTAACACAGATTAAAAAAACAATTGATTGTACCAGTATGCTAGACACATTTTAAAATAATCTCTAAACTATGACAATTGTCTCCAAAAAGCACTAGCACATGGCAACACCATCATACTTATAGCTAGCYGAGATAATACTCATTATGTAACAGCAATATAAATCTATGGAAATTCACAAAAATAGTTGAGGAATACTTATTATTTATATATCCTGATTCAATTTACATAAGTCAGGGTGGAATTCTGCTTTATTTCATACTAGCTAAATTTAGAGTAAAATCATGGAACTCAGATGAACAAACTTCACTTTGCTATGCACACAAAGCAGAACACCAGACACTTTCTGAAAAGTTGGGACACTTTTCAAATGTCCAGTTGATGTCATCTTGTAAAAAACTTTGCTGATTTTTGAGTTATGTTGCAGGGAAAACACTAAAATTTCTGAAGGAGAAAGTAAACAAACCATGTGACAGCAGATAAAAAGCATCACTCTTTAGCTTCTATAAACTTCACTCATTCCTCAGCACTGTATGGAGGTACTGYAACTACATCTTGGGATACACTAGGAAGCCTACTGCATTTTTTTTGTTAAACTACCCTATTTCAGACAGTAAGATAAATAGAAGTGTCCAGTTTTTGACCTTTCATTCCGTCAAAAATTAGAGTTCTATCCAATTATTGATTTGTGAACTTCAAAGGGACAGTCTGCGTGACACTGATTCACATAGCTTAATTTACACAGGAGCTAGGGAAGGAGTGTCACTCTTTAAACTGCAAAATGTAAAACAACATTTTATACATATATAAACTAAAATTGATTTTTTTCTTATCTGCTTAGAAGAGCACTTTTTATTTCTGTTTCCTATTTATGTTAATCTGCTCAAATTAAATGTAATTAGGAGCATATACAAATTGCAAAGAACGAATGACATTTTGGGGATTTTTTTAGCCTAAATTTCTGTCTGTGATAGAATGACTCCAAATGCAATATTTACTTCCTGTCCTGTTTTATCATCTGTTCTTGGTGTTATGTAAAGAGCTTATAAAAAAAAATGTTTCGCTCTTATACAGCATTTTTAATCCATAGATCTCAAGCATTTGACAAAGGATAATCACTATCCTGCTTCAGATCCAAAAAGAAAAAGCACGGAGACCTTCAGGGTGAAATTCTGATCTTGCTGAACTCCCACAGACTGTAATGAAGCTAGGATTTCACTTTACATTACAGTACCACAAATCAGTTAAAACTCCTGGGGTTAGCATTCATACCCTCAGACTGCCAGGTCCCAAAGCTTTCCATTTCACCTTTCTGGTGGCATGTGATTTGCATTCAGTAATTCCATATACCATTTAGGAATCAGTCCAGAGAGAATATGGTTTTCAATATAGTACCTTATTAAGCTTAATATTCATTAAAATGCCTCCTGCCCCACATCAGCAGCACTTGTAAACAGTTTATTCTACCTTCTCTTAAGTATCTTGCTTGTAGCTCTAAAAATACTGAAGTTGCCATCAGTGCTGCAGATAACTGCAGTGAAGTCCTCTACCCAGAGTTTACTACTGAAATCAATACTACTGCAGACAAATATAAACACATCAAGGTCTTAAGACTCCACTCAGGTGTCTCAAAATATTTGTACCTTCACATTGAAACCCTCAAACCATGAGAACTGTGGTTAACTAGACATGTGTTATCAAGCKTCCTGCCTTTGTCCTTTCTTTCTGCCCTTTAGATTTGTTTCTCATGCCTACTCTTTGCACTTTGTCCTAATGCARATCTTCAGCTGCAGACTTCCTTAACTCTACAAACTCACTTGGTAAATTGACAGACTCTAGAATGAAGACCTCAAACTAGATATATACTTATGCATAAGCGCTTATAGGATCAGGGAAGGCAGATTACCATCTACCCTATTGGTTACTGAAGTATTGATCTTAGTGAAACTGTTGCATGCTACTGCAGTACCAAAAATAGCATCTATTTTGGATAGAGATAACACACTGATAATGCACTATCCAGCTGCGATGATCTGAGAGTATTTTGTAACTTATGAATTCAGATTAAAGTCAATGGGTTGGTGTTCAGACATTCTGTATCTCAAATAGTTTCAATAACACATCTCTGCAAGGCCGCAGATTTAGGTGATTTGTAAAATTTAATGATTTTAAAAGTCACCTAAATCACCATTAAACAAGCAAATCACCTAATTAGATGACTGTGTAATTATGGAACCAGGCAAGGCCAAAGCCAGTTGACCTCAAGCACAAATATTTGAAGAAGAGCCATGATCTTCAGGAAAGGATTCAGAATACTTATATCCACAAAAATGCTCCAAGTCATAAGGTAGCTAAGGAAGAGAAATACAYGCAGGTTTTACTCTTTTGCTGCCCAATGAGACAAAGGAAATCATTCTATATTTTGCTGTTTTAATCCACACGTGTTATTTTGAGCAGCTGCTCCTGGTACCTCTTACCATATCCAAACTACCTACCATCTGAATTGGTACTTTCAGGAAGAAAAGCCAGAAATTACTATATTATCTCCTCTGCTTTTAAGTTTATCTCCTCAGATGCAGACTTCTTGGGACTATTCTGAAAAACTGCTGCCACTCCCTACAACATTCACCATACAGAGAAAGATGACAAACAGATCACAGCTTAAATACGAAAATTTTTACCTGTTCCCAAGCTTAGCTGAGTATAGATGAGGTAGGAGCACAGAAAGACAAATTGCAGCTCTTTAGATATTGCCAGACAGTTCTTCGGGCCTACAGTTAGGTAGAATACATTAGAGCAGCCTCTAGGTTGCTCTAGTTTACGACAGATCAGGTCAAAATTGACCCCATGCTAATGAATTGCACTTCATCTCCATACCCACAGGAGTTAAGAAAATAGTCCTATATGCTAATATACAGCATAAACGTTTACAAAATGTTAGGGCAAGGCCACCCTCTCGTGGCAACAATGTTGCATAGCAGGTGAACCAAGAGGAATGCTTGGGCAGCAGGGCTGCCTCTTGAAGGCACGATGCTCCCAGATGCTGGGAATAGAAAAGAATATTCTTTTCATCTTGTTTTTCTCATATTTTTTCCAGCTTTGGTCTATGTTTTAACACTGAAATTGATATAGAACAAATTTCAGTTTCACAGCTGAAATGTAACTATGTCTCTCTGTATGCCAGAGTTCAAATATGGGTCATAACATGAGGAAGAAAAAAGTAATACATATGAAAAATTAAAATTAACTGATCAAAAAACCCAGGATTAAGTAGAAATTTATTAGGACATTTAGATTTCATTTAAAAAAAAAACTTTATACATATGCTTAGCTTTAACTGCAAGTCTTTAGTGGAACTGGAAGAATATATTCTTTTTATATGAAAAGATAATATGTAAGAAATGTTATTTATATGAAAAGTAAAGTTTTGTGACTTTGAGATGCAGGTGTGAATGAATCACACGTAAATTACAGGCAAATTCTGCAGTTTATAACCAAAGTCAGGAGACAACAATGTATCTGTGACATAATTCCATGAACTTCACCAAGAATAAATTCAGAATCTCAGTTAGTTCAAGACTGCTGGGTACATAGTTTCTTCTATTATATTGAAATACACTTTTTGATCTATTTCCATTAAACTATTCAGTAAAACTACTAAAAAGTGTCCTGAACTGAATCTCAAAATATTTCATGTTCCATCAACTCTGTATTTCCTGCTTGTAGAGAGTAACTCAAACACCCTGCAACAAAAATAACAAACTGTTTTAATTCACAGTTGCAACACATAAACATGATGAGATCTGTACCTTGTTAATCCCGACTTCTCCACTCCAACAGTTTAAGTTAAATGTCACATTTACATAACATTTACATAAAGATTCAGTTTTGTTTATAGAAAACAAGTCTTCTTTTTGCAACATGCTTGATACTAATTCATTATGTRACAACAGTTTGTTTTCTCTATTAAAAAAAAAAAGATTTAATACTGAGAAGGCATTTCAGAGATTGCAGTTACTCTGAAGCAATTTGATATTATTCTTCATTATTGCCTGACTGAGATTTTATAACCACCTTGGTTTTTTGGACATACTTATGCCTGTTACACACAGCAAAAGAACATTCAAAGAGCCTCCCACTACAGTCCACAAGATTTGAGCTGTAGACTCTTACGAGTAGCAAGACTGAGTCTTCCTGTTGGGACCTTTTTAGAAGCTTCCAAGCATTACCCAGTTTTGTTATGCCACTTGAATGTTATCAGTGATTTCAACAGGAACTGAATTTGAGCAGTGCTGACACTTCCAAAGTTGCGAATGTCAGCATACCTCTCAAAACTTTCCCACTATTAACAAAAACAGCTCTCAGAACTCTGCAGCATGGCTGGATGCAACTACAACATTTTATAAAAGAGCTACAGGTTACAGCTCCTCCATGTAGAGGTCTACAGATAAACAGATTGCTACAGTCTTCTGTATTTTAGAGCTGTAAAATCATTTCCACTGAAACGCTAAAGGCCTATATTTAAAGTTATTTTAAACAAGAAAGAAGAATTCCTAAGCTAATACCTATACTTTATACTTAAAACTACATACAAATTAGACACAAAGCCATTCAATCACATCACTGACTTGCTACAGTTGCTTCCATTAGTTACAAGACTATATTGTTGATAGCACTGCAAGAACTTTATTTGAAATTTTGTGACTAAATAAGTTAGATTTGTTAGCACATTTTGGCTGTCTGCAGGGCTATCTCCAATACATCATACTTGCATCATAAGGTTTACAAAAGACTGTAAGAATCATTTTTTGTTGTTCTTACCTCCCTGGCTATGGAGGTAAAGTAGTATTTCCCATGCACTTCAATTTTGTCACTATTGTTATTGTGGGGCTTCTTTGTCCAGAGGATGGTTTTGCAAAATAACCTGGAAATGTGTTAATCTGCCCTCCTTTAGAAGCTGAATAGAAGTGATCCAAGTGGGTCAAGTCTGGGGAACAGTTGCTACAGCCTCATGCTCTATTAGTCCCTGCTTAAGGACTTGGAATCAGAGACAGAAAGTACTCAGAAGAGAGCACAGCAGTAAGATGTCTGAGCAATTGCGTGTATCTTACACACACATATACATACTGTAAAGCCCAAATTTCACAGGCAACAGTGATCTTATCTGCATGTGACAAACATAAGACATCAGATCCTTTCCTAGGAAGTACATTAGCAGATGCAAATGGAATACTGCAATATGCTACTCACATATYTGGCAGTTTATGCAGTGTTACATCATGCAGAACCCTGTACATCAGGTTAGCACTGCTTTGGTGGCTAGGGTTATTAGCCATAAACAGTTTCTCTTCATCCAGACACAGTGTTGCTTAATCAATACAGTATGTTTGTGCCAGTGCTGGTACAAGTGAGAAGAACAAACCTGGGACAAAGTTGTAATGGGGCTGTAGTGGGTAACACCAAAAAACATACTGTTCACTAGGCGGGTGTCATGTAGATGCATCAGCTACGTACACTGTATCAAATGCAACTGTTCCAACCAGCCATCCTGGACTCCCAGGCAAGGTGGTACACAAAGACATTGTACAAAAGTGCTTAGAATTAACCTCATTTGGAACAGACTGGTCAAATCTAGACAACAAAGAAATTGTCCTTAAGACACAACATTGTGATCCTGAGAATACTGCTGTGTTTGTTTTTCTCAGCTCAAAGTGTTTGAAGAAATGCGAGGGCAGTGCTGTGGCCTGTAATTATGGTATAAGATTAAGGCTATGTGATAACATTATGGCCTGAGAAGACAGAAGTGAAGTCTTGAGGGTGCAAAGCCACTTAGGCAATACTAGTGGACTGTATAGGGCACAGGAAGACAAAGTTGGTGCAATCTTTTACATACCACTTAATGGAAAGGGTCAGTGGAGTGAACAATCTCCAGAACCACACTCAGATTTTGTTCTCAAGGAAACTAGTTTGCTCCAGAAGACAGTTTGGAAATATATTGTCACTTATGCAGTAGAAGGATGATTAGGTGACCAGGATACAAAGTGGACTGAAGTGAAGTTTTTTGACAGAGTAGACATACTGAAAGTGATGAGAAAAAGGATGTATCCCTGTGGGACTTTACAGCTAGTGACTTCAAAAACAGAAGCAGTTATCTAAATTCTTCCATCAATCCTGTTGCAAGAAAGGTGGAATTTTTAATGTTGTGCTGTCTAGCCCAGCTAGAATGTCAGTAATATTTTACAGGCAGCCACGCTCAGAGAAACAGAAAGGCTGTGTGGCATCAGCTCTGTTATTTTCAAAGCAAGGTCATYTTTTAGGCTGTTTTCACACTGCACACCATCAGGTAACCTGCATCTGCGTTGAGGCACAGAATCACCACAGATTTTGCCTAGGAATGGCATTAGAGAAAGCACATAACATAGTGGAAGAGAATGTTTGCACCAGATGTTGACTTTCCAGGACCTGGGCACACTAGAGGAGAAGTTTAGGTGCTTGATTTTTTCACAGATGTAGAAAATGGTGAAAGCAAGAACTGCCTTTTTTTTTTTTTTTTTTTTTTTTT